>NW_015505211.1:1437684-1503203 GCF_001515645.1 Sinocyclocheilus grahami
TCTCTCTCTCTCTCTCTCTCTCTCTCTCTCTCTCTCTCTCTCTCTCTCTCTCTCCCCCTCCCTCCCTCCCTCCCTGCCGTTAAGTAACTTGTGCATTGTTTTACTTGTTTTTGACATCCGACCGAACTACAAACTTTCCAGTGATGTCTGTGAGAAAGGTATATTCACTCGACAAGCTCGCGCACGCGCATTTATCAGCTCGCGAACATCAGCTATCCAGGCGTTAATACTGAATGTTTAACATTATATTCATTGCATACATATACTTCGTAGTAGACATCCTTAACTCCTTTCTGCTGTCTGTTGTTCTGTTGTCGGTGTTTCTTTGTTTGACTATGGCGCTTAAAATGCTGTGTGGTATCGGCGTTTGGTATCGGGGCGTTTTAACGAGTACGAGTACAAGTACAGGAGACCAGTATAGGGTATCGGTATCGGTGCATCCCTAGTGAAAACCATGCCATGCTTGACACAATTGACTCCCTGAATACTATTTTATTTATTTTTGTATATTTTTATTATTAGTTTTAGTTCCCAAGTTTACAGCAGTTGATCAGTTGGTCTTCATTGCAGGCAATATTGTCTGGTTAAAATATGTTTTGCAACACTTTATTATGTGTAACATTCAGGCTATAGAGAATGTGAAGATACGTCACGCCACGTTGCTGCTGCCATTCTGGGACGATCACCCTCTGCTACAAATGCTGAAATTAATACTGATACCTGTTTATATTTTGTTTTGTTTTTTCCTTAAAGTTAAATATTCACATTCTTCATTGTATCGTTTGCAGGAAAGAGAAGCCATTTTATCGCTTTGCATGATAATTAGATTTTTTTCACTTAGGATTTGTAGAATTTCGTTTACAATGTTTATTTGATTATGGTGAAAACTGTCTCACGCCGGACGCTCACTGCTGAATATGAACACAATGCGTTTAATTACACGTGAAGCATTTTCCTCCCTTTAGAAAACAAAATGCTTAACATGGCTTATGCATTGAACAGACAGTTACATTTAAAGTTCATATTCTGCACTCATCTGTTTTCCTGGACATAGCATGCTTTATTAGTAATGTGTGTGGTCTGTTAGCATTAAGCGTTTTCTTTATATAAGAGGAAAGCGCTTAACGTGTAAATAAACACTTTGCGTTCACATTTTGGGCTCATATGCGTATCTGCACATAGTAAATGCTTCACAATTTTGTCTTTATCACTGTCTTGGTACATTAAGCCACATTAAGCGTTATTCGTGTTGAGCATTGTATAATGTCTCTGTTCAAGTTTTGCTAATTCACAAGCCGAGTGAGAATCATAATCGCAAAGGTAATGTTAATTATTAAACCAAACCAAAATCAAAACTTTCAAAAGCATGCAGCTATGTGATTCTTTTATTGAGTGATAGGCAGTGGGTTTAATCAGTGACATTATTAATAGATTTACTATCCTGCTTCTCATCATCTCCACGACCTGCTTACCTTGGTGTTTTATACATAGAAAAGGCGAAAAACATATTACATTGTCCAGTTTCCTCTCAGAGCGATGATCTGAGTTACTATTGCAATTCTCAATGCCGCATACAATGGTGACATTTTTCACAATCACGACAGAAAATCAAACTACTGCTCTAAACTCGATAGCGGAAAGGCAGCGCGATCCTCCCAGTATGGCGGATAAACCAAGAAGTTTCCCAGAACTCAACGCAGCATGACGTCAGATTCACATTCTCTATTGCTGCACGTTTCTTTGTGAAATTGAAATCTAACAAAGCTAAATTAAAATTTTAAAACAAATCCCAAATCAAACAAGTTACACAAATAAAAGAAATCTCTTAATATGAACAAACTAAGGCTTTGTCTGTGCTCTTTCCATTTAAAATTAGAGGCGACCACTGGATTTTAATCATGATCCAAACAAAGATGCAGCATACATGCAGCATGAGTAGTTTTTAATCTAAATTTGACTGTATAATTTCGAAATTCGAAAAATTTCCCTTGCGGTAAATTTGAGTGGCTCGATAGCGCGGTATTATCGCCATATATATATAATCTGTGTGTGTTACAATATAATGAGGTCATATTCAGAAACCAATGAAACCTAAATCAAACAGCGTTGAAACAGGAAGTGAAGTAAATGGAAGAGAATGACAAAATAACGATAACACCGGTATCACCGTGGGGGCAGGGGCGTTTCCTCGCTTTCCTTCACCCACATTTTACTTTCACTTTTAAATAGCAGCAATTCGGCATAAAGCAATTGTTCGTTTTTAGTTAATTTGAATTTTCCCTCTTTTCCTCGCTTTCCTTCGCTTTTAAATAGCTTAAAACCACAGTGCGCATTTTACTTTCGCTTTCTATTTAGCGGCAATTCGTGTCAATTGCTTGAATGCAACAACAAAATAAAACGTCAAACTCACTTTAGCCTATATAAAACATGGAACTTTTATTAACAAAACAAATAAAAATACACCATGCTATAGGGCGACGGTGGGGGTCGGTGCCGCGGTGGGCAAGTGACATAACCGGTGTTGCGGCTTAACTACGGTATCACCGTCAGCACCGTCTATCGCGGCAAGCCTACTGATCAAGAGACTTTCTATTGATATTTCCACCTGCGTGCATTTTAGAAGGGCTGTCAGTCAGTGCAGTTACAGTGTACACCACAAGGTGGTGGAAAGGGACTGTCTTTGAGTGAGTCTTTAAACCGTTCATTCAACTAAACGTTCAAAAATGCTGATGCATTCAAAGAGAGACAAAATGAAAAACGCTGTTGAAATCATTTTAACTTTGAGCGCCATGTTAGAAGGCTCAGCTGAACAATCTGTCGATGCAAAGACCGAAATTTGGCTTTCCTTGGGCATGACAACCCATTTTCACAAATATATATGACTGGCAAGTAATCGCACATGCTCAGTTGATCTCTCCCTCATTCGTTGTCTGTTTTGGCTTGTTAAGTGCAAATCTACGGAGCCTCAGTACAAAAATCAGCATGGTACACATTGTTATCATTACTAACTTATTTAATATTCAGTACACATGCACGAAGTGTAAAACGAGAAGAGCATAACCCTATGAAAAAAGAAAATACGCAAAAATCGCGGTTGCTGCGGTTCTCGAATTCTTCGGCGGTTTGCTCGTCAATAGTGCGTTGGGATGTAACGTTAACCGCGAGCCGGTTGAAAATCAATTCAAATATGTGACGGTTGAGATGCTAAACAAATCGCGATTCATTTAGAGGTAGGAGTTTATATGAAAGTATGTCTGAAGGGAACTTACTGTCTTTAGAAAAGTTTAGATGGTATTTTTTTTCTTTTTATCTTGCCTCTGTATAATGCATATTAAAGTTCATAAGTGCAGAGTTGCTTTGTTTACAGCCAAAACCAAGGAAACGCTTTAAGCGCCACCTGCTGGCAGAGAGTGAATCTGCGTCTCATTCAGCTCTGCTGTTTCTGTTTTATGCTGATATTTTTGTATGTATAGTTTCACAAAACTGAAGTCAAACCATTCTGGTTTTGCTTCAAATTTCGAAATGATACAATCTAATTTAGATTACAATCTACTCATGTTGCATGTATGCAGCATCTTTGTTTGTATCATGATTAAAATGCAGTGGTTGCCTCTAATTTTACATGGAAAGTATTATTTTGTTTATATGAAGAGATTTATTTTATTTGTATTTATTTCAATTTAGGTTTGTTATTTAAATTTACATTTATATTTAAATTTAGTCATTTAGCAGACACTTGCATCCAAAACGACTTACAAATGAGGGCAATAGAAGCAATCAAAACCAACAAAAGAGCAATAATATGCAAGTGCTATATTAGTATATTATTGTAGTGTTATATTTCAATTTCACAAAGAAACGTGCAGCATTTTGTCCTAGCAAAAATAAAAGGACACATTTAATTTATAATTTGTCTTAAATCTCATTTTGTTAAAAAAAAAATCGTGAATTGAATCGTTACATCCCTAATATTGCGGTTATCGTGACAGCCCTATTGTATCGCGATTTGTTTGGCATGTCAACTGATTTGAATCGTCACATATTTGAATCGATTTTCGACCGGCTCGCGGTTCATCGTTACATCCCTACTTGTTGTTATTTAATATAGTAGATATAGTTATTATATATATGATACATGTAATATATATTCCAAGAGACTTGTCTCAATAGTTCTTGTTTACCAAATCTTTGCATTTTTGACCTGTATTGCTGGATTTTCATTGGCTGTCCAGGTTAGTCTGCAGGTATAGTCAGCCCTTTGTGGACCGCGTTTATGTGATGCAGAGCAGGATGCTGTCTTCTATCTATCTGCAAGTTAAAGCCTTCGAATCAGGGGAGCAATCATTCACTTAATGGTTTCCTGTCCTCTGCCCTCACAAATGGGTCTGTCTGAAGCGGACCAGAGCTGTGATGAGAAAAAAAAACTTTCTGTCTGTTTCTTGGTCTGTGTCTCTTGTTGCCTCCTGCCATATACTTCAAGGGTCAGAGAGTCTAGATATCCCAATCATCAGCCTGTTTTATGACTGAGCGTTTTAAAGGATTCATGTAGAATCAGTTTCCTGTCGTGAACTGTATAAGTTTGCAGCATCCTGTTGCTACGTCCACTCTGTTCTCCTGTCATTTAACAAAATAAATGGCATTTGAAGGCTCAGGACACGTTACTCCATACTCATGCCATTAGGTTTTGTAGTTTGTTGTTGCTCAATGAACGCCATTCATCTATTTAGCTTTGTCGACAGAAGAAAACATGATTTTTTTTTTCATCCTTTTCAGGCATACAGTGCATTAATATATGCAGCCCAGCCTATCACTAGCATTAATATTATGTCCCTTGACAATCAACAGTTTTCCTTGTTAATTATTAACATGAGTCATGCTCTCATAATGACTCTTCCTATGAATTGAAAATGGGTCAGTGACAATTAAGGATGTTTGAGATCTTTAAAAAAATCTAGTTTAAAATGCAAGTGCCAGGTTCCATTCATGTTCGTTTCATACATGTTAAAAAAAAAAAAGGGATTTTATTGTCAGTTATGTTTTTTTAAGTTACTCCATTTCATTTGAACTAACATTGCCTTTTTATTAAAAGATCAAAATCTCTCTCTCTCTTTCTCTCTCTTTAAATAAAAACTTAGCATTTTCATAAGGATTTACAGAGCTTTGTTATTTACAATTTCTTGTTTGGTTTCTTTTATCACATGACAACAAAAATACTTCCTGACATGTTCTAGATCCTTAGAAAATGAAGAGTATCATGATTTACTAGGGGTGTAATGGTATATGGCATGGCTGTTTGGTATGTACCTCGGTTTTGACGTCACGGTTCAGTATGGTTTCGGTACACTAGGGGGGGAAACTAAATATAAAATTGCTTTTTTATTATTAAACAGGGGTTTACTGAACAAATAGCTCTTTCTTTAAATACATTTAATTATAACTAAAGTTTTCTTAGGGATAAAAATCTACCTCACCTTATGCTCTGAACTATAGGGAGCCCTTTTACATTACTAGGTTACAATTAACAACAGAGCCCAAAGTTAAATTTAATTACCATTTATTTTTAAACGTAATAATCAGCACTCAACTTAAAATAATTAAGACATCACTAACAGGTAAAGTAAATTATAATCGGTATGTAGTCTAATATTTTGCGAAATGCTCTTCTCTAGACTTCATTTCTCTAGCGAACTAATGAGCTGTGGACACTGATGACTTCAATGAGGTAAATGAAATGCTACGTGACATTTTGTTTACAAGCTGTTTTATTGACATCTTTCCGTGGTTGAAATGCTGACTCGCACTCCGCGCTGCAGTTTGAACTGAGACGTGTATACAGCGATCTGTCACGCCACATCAAAGAGTGTCAAAACTGCATTTATTGTTTGAATTTCCTGAAAAAATAGGACATAAGATGAGACTTTGTTTCTTATCAAAAGCAACAGTATATAAAACTGGAAGCTTCCAATGAAGTTCTGCTCGTGCAGTGGTTAAAACCAGTGTTTCCCAACCTTTCTTTAGTCGTGGCACCCTTTGGAAATTTTAACAAATTTATGGCACCCTACAAAATTAATTTTGTCACAATATTTGAATTTCTAACTTCGATATGATACTTTGAAAAGTATAGATATTCGGTACAGCAGGGAAGAACTGCAGAATATACTGTCATACAGATATTTTTAATATTATTAAAAAAAAATTGTCCATCAATGGTGGCAATCAGTAGGCTAATTTCTAATGAAAAAAAACAATTTATATGACAGATTTTAATGTAGGCTTTTATTCATATGTAAACATTGTGAGATAACTAGTTATAATGGTAATTAAACAAAGTTTTGCTCAGTGTATTTTTGATTTTACAGCTGGGTAATTTTGTTGCAGTTGCACAAGATAGCCTGATTTAAAACTTTGAATTGAATAAAAAATGACAAGGAGGCTAAGCAGTTAATAATAAAATAAGAACAAATAAAGAAATTACTAATGATAGCACAAATTTAAAAAATCACGATAGGCCTACAAATGAAATAAATTGGTTTTTAGTTTTTCAGGTAGGTCTAACACAGTAGGGCTATTAAGAGATTTTTTTTTTTACCAATTATCCAAATAATGTTTAATCCTAGAAAGCTATTATTTTCAGAGGACACGTGAGCATAACGGTTAGCAGATAAATGAATGAGAGGGCAACATTACCAGAGTTGCCCATTTACCACACTTTGTTACAGCACAGAAGGGCTATTGCAAACAGAAACAATAAAAAATGATTTTTTTTACACTGCACCCCTGCTGTCGACAGATGGCACCCTAGTTGGGAAACACTGGTTTAAACAATGCTGTATTTGTTCGGTACACATGTGTACTGAACCGAAAAATCCATACAAAAATTTTTCGGTATGAATATGTGCACCATTACACCCCTATGATTTACTCACCCTTATGTAATTTTAAACCTGTATGACTTTGTTTCTTCAAAAGGAAAACGTTTCTGGAGCTTTTTATCCACAGGAATTTAAAACTAACGGAGACTAGAGCTTTCAAGAAAAAAAAGATGCAAAGCCAATGAGAATTTTTGCTGTATATTCCAAATCCTCAGAGTTCAAGTGAAGTGTTTGGAATAACATGAGGGTGAGTAAATGATGACAGTTTTCATTTTTGAGTCCACTATCCCTTTAATATCAGCCTATTCCTTCAACATATTTTATAGAAGCAAATAAAGTCAGTCTAATATTAGAACACTGCCAGTACACTTTTTTTTTTTGCATGTGATAACTTTGAATATTGCATAACTTACCCTGCAGGCATTTCAGATCATGTGCATCAATGTCAGAGGAACATGGATATTTTATTACTTGAAGTTTGGGAAGGTTTATCGGCTTCAAGTAGGTAAAATATCAGAGAGTTTGATGTTTAGGCAGAGCAGGTCACATAACTAATTTGTTTCCCATCACATGCATGTACACCCCGCTGAACCATCAATCACGTTTATCTCCACTCCAGGGAGACAGCGATAAACATTGGGTAGGTCTTGATTGGGAAAGAGTCTCTCATTCCTCCTTTCAGATGTGCTAGTTGGCTACATCTGGGCATGTAAGGGAAACCCGTCAGTGTCCGGTTACCCTGGCGTAGGACGAGAACACCATTAAACATCGTCTCCATGTCGTCTTCTGACTTTGATCTTTCATATGAGTCCCGTGGACGTGTGTGTTTGCAGCGCCGTCATGCTTGGTGCAGGCATTCTGTGTTGGCTCTGAAAAGTCTTTTGTTGTCACGTGGCCAAGCCTTTGTGCAGGTTTAAATGGTGGATGTTATCTGTAAAAGAGAGGGCCTTCTGTAGACCACCCATTGTCGCTGTGCAGCATATTTTCACATCCCCTCTTCACATCAAGGTCGTGTATGCACTAATATTGGGAGGCAGTTTGTTGGGAAGTGTGTAATTACTTTGAAATGGGTTGTAGCGACGAGTGGAAGTGGCTTTTTCCTTTCATTTAAGGAGTTCTAGAAGTGGTTTCTCCATCATTTGAATCCAGAAAACTTTACGATGATAAAATCATGTTTGCATCCGATTCCCAGCGGACAGAGGTGGTGGCGTCCTCCCTCGCTGTCTGTGGGAGGCTTCATGAATGGCATGATAAGCTGCAGCCCTCAATGAGCCTCACAGTGTCGGTGGTGTAGAGAAAGCCTTGAGGGATCCCGCTCTCGCTCTCGGAGCACAGATGGCTGTGGAGTCCAGCCAAAGTACTAATAAAGCACAGGATATCAATGCATGTCTCTCACTTGCACCATGTCAGCGCTGTCTGAATGCTAAAGCGTTGAGCAGAGTCACCTTAGCATCACACGCCGTCCACACCATCAGGTGGTTCTCTGGAAACAGCAGCTTTTTTCAGTAAATAGGTTAGCCAACTTTTATAATGTCACAACATTGGAAACTGTGGCAGGATGTTCCAGAAGTTTCACATCGCATCAAGTTTTTTTTCTTAACAAATGTCTTCAGTCAGTATTTTGTCCTGATATATACATACATTTTTTTTAATGGCATAATCACAGTTGGTTGACTAATTTTTGTCATCAAAAATAATTGTAGTTGATAATGTGCAAAATGATAAACTTGAAAAAAATATCTCTGCTTTAATTGTGATGTTTTAATTCATTTTATTGTCTTTTTTTAACATTAATTTTGTTGATAAGATTAACAGTGCCAATACAGGACAATCACAGCTGATCAGAACATTTTTGAAACTTAAAAAAAAAAAATGTGGAATGGGATTTTGGACCAGTGAGCTTTTGTCACAAGTTTTGGACAATTTTTGGCTATTTTGATGTCCTTGCCAAATGGTAACTTGTGAATATTTTTTCAGTGAATTGAGTAATAAGTAATAAACATATCATCTACATATATAGGGCCTTATGATTTCTGTGATGCGGAAAACGCGGATGGAATCGCGGAATCCAGTCATAAAAATGGAATTTAATGTGGAATGTCACGGAAATTTGCCAAATTTTGGATGGGCAAATCAAAAGTAGGTCAGTACACTTAAATCAAAGCATGATCTGGACTAGTGTCTGTGAATATTAAGCCGCAAAAATGCTATTTACATATGAATCCTTAAAGGTGGGGTATGTGATTTCTGGTAGCCAATGTTGATATTTCAAATCACCAAAACAAACACGCCCCTACCCCTAAGGGGTCTCGCCCCTATTTTGATAGCTCAGCCCCACATTTGTACGCAGCCCAGGCAACGATTAGTTCTGTGAAACAAAGCAAAACCAATGTTACACCGTGTCTACACCGGACATAGGCCTGGGCGATAAAACAGTATCGATATTTATCGACAGTACACCCCCTTCGATAACGATATAAAAAATGTTCGATATAGTGCACGATATAGGCACGTGCTATGAGTGATGCAGACACAAACACGAACACATGCTGAATTGAGTGCTGTGCCTGCCTATGATGAGGAGATTGTGAATAGAAAAAAATGAATATTAGTCGAATTTAAAATAAACATTTGCATTTGAATGCTAGGAGTGCGTCAGGGAGTGTCATCAGTGGCGCATGAGATGCGGTGATGATGTAAGTGACGTTGTTGCATTTTAATGTTTTGTTAGTCTAGCCCATGAGATGCGCCACTGCTGTGTTGTGCATTCAAAATATTAGAGAAATATAGAAGCTCAATGCGGAGAAGATCTTGATTAGGTGAAAACCGAAACCAAGCCATTCACACAGATGCATAATTAAGGCACTTTTAGATGGACAAATATGACTGCTGCATTCGTGTCTCACACAAGAGATTTAGCCATGCAAAGTTAAAACTAGTGGTTCAACGGATCACAAATCTCACGGTTCGGATCACAATACGGTTTTTGACCCACGGATCGGATAATTTTTCGGATCAGCAAGAAAAGAAAAATATTTAAATTTAACTTGCTTTCCATGTATTTCTTAAAGCGAAGTACTTCTTTGATACCACAGCAAATACTACTAGATTAACTAAGAAAGTTTAAACATGATTAAAGAGACGAGAGAACAGCCAGTACAAATAAAAACAAATACACAAATTACAAGCATAGATAAATACAAAAGAATATGTTACAAATGAAATAAGGTTGGTAGTATTCAAATACAGAAATGTAGCGAATCAGCTCATGGGGAAATATGAAAAATTAACCATAACTAGTTATAATTAACTATTCATATTTTAGATCCGCTGTAGATATTTAGCTGACCTCTCAGGGTCAACTGTCTTGTCAATTCCAATTCCTGGAGGCGTAATAAAACCAGTGATATCATGATTAGTTGTCATGGTGACCAGAGGCCTGTTCTGCCTTTCTGAGGTGTTAGGTGCACTTCGGGGGAAGGGTCCATAGACCCTCGTAATTGGCCATTTGGTTAAGTGAGGGGGAGTTAGATATTATTTGTTAAATATAACAAAAAGTTGTGTGTCTGATTGGTCCAAATGCTACAGAAATGTAATAATTAGTGAAAATAACACTGCTGAGTGTTCACTGCATAAATTAAATATCGATTTTTATCACAGCTCTTTTGTTGTTTGATGATCATTAATGACATCAGCAGTATTTATAGGCCGCTGTCCCTTTAAGACCTTATGCACGGATCCGATATAGTGACATCCGATAGAAATCACATCCGATTTCTTTCTCAGCTGTTTTCATTCACTTGAGACATAACGGACCGCGTTTACCTGAATGATTGTCGAGATGGGTATTTTGTCATAATTTTATGTGTGTGTGTCTGTTCGGAGGATTCAGAAAAGGATTCAGCTCGGTGTTCGCGCGCTGTCTGAAACGCTTGTGCGCGCTTCGTGTGTGTGCGGCTGTGCGCGAAGAGAACAGCGCGCGAGTAACTAATAGAGTTCCCTTTCGACTTTTCTCTCTGGAATTGTTTAAAATTAGCTTGCTTGTGTAAATACGAACAAATGATAAACGTATACTCTATTATGCTCTGATTATACTAACATTAGAAATTAGATATTTGTTTAATTTTTGTGTGTTTGACTGTTAAAACAAAAAATATTTGTTGTTTGTCTCAATAAATTGGGTTAATTAAAAAATACAGTGGTTCAATTTAAAAAATTTCTATTGCTCTTTGTTTTACAAAAGTTTATAAAAAATGTCAATAATTATCGATACCGAACGATATGAAATATTATATCGTTGATACATTTTTGAGCTATATCGCCCAGCCCTAACCGGACGTGAGAAGCGCGACAAAATAATATAGAACTCATTATAATCAGTGATGCTGTGCGATATTGAAGAAAAATGCGATATGCGATAACTCATTAAATAATGCGATGTTCGATATGCAAAACGATAATGCTTAAAGTGCCACATGCTCAAATGACAACAACTTACAACAACTTCTGAAATTGAACGGTAGTGTTTTGCTCGAGCATTACATACAAATGTAATTTTAACACAAGTTTAGGAACTGAATAATAAAAAGTAAAAATAAAACGCACTGTAAAAAAAAATAAGTTGATTCAACTTAAAATAATTTGTAACCTGGCTGCCTTAAAATGTTGTGTTCAATAAGCTAAAAAACATTTGTTGTTTACACATATATTGGAGTTCCTTAAACCTAGAATTAATAGTTGGGGTAACAAAGGTGAAGTGGAGTTAACTTTATACTTTGTTTAACCAACCAGTTTTTAGTTAGCCCAAGAAGACGAGAAATTTGTGCTAACCTAAACTCAAGCTGAAACAACATAAAACTAGTGAGACCAACAAACGTTGAGTTGTTTAAACTTAGCATTTTGTTGAATAAACTTGTAAGTATAAGTTGTGCAAACTAAATACAAATTGGTCAAACTAAGCGTCTTGTTGAGGCAGCCAGGTTACTTTTTCAAGAATAGTTCATCTCACTAGTAATGTTTAGTTCATTCAACTGGCTGAACAGGTAATTTGCCCACACAACTCAAGTTTCTATTTTCTACTGTACCACATAAAATTGGCATGGAAATTTAAGAACATGCAGACGGTGGCTCCACCCTCAGATTTGCATAAATATCGCATGCGATTTATCGTGCAGCCCTACTGTGGAACGATTATCTAAAAAAAAGTATGAAAAGTACATCATAATGTTTGTCAAACAATTATCTAACAAAACGTATGAAAACTAACAACAGTTTTCAATTCATAACATTTTCTGTCGAACAATTTTCTTAAAAATGTATGAAAACTTGTACATGCAACAAGTTTGGTAGCTTAGATTAACTCAATGGCATTTTAGAACAAATATGTTAAGCTTTTTTTTTAAACCATGCAAAATGGTGGTGTGACGCAACTTTTAGTGTACAAACAGTAAACATTTGTGTAACTAACAAATTAATGCTACCAACTGAAACTGTATTGCTGCCATTAACTAGGCCAACTTGCCACTACACTTTGTCTTGGAGCAAACTGTTGCGGAGTCCATTAACTTTCGCAGAACAATTGCCACTGCCAATGCCCATGAACACTTTTTGTATCACCTCGAATGTGTACTTCAGTCTCTTGGGATAGTCTATGTCAAGACAGTAAAGAAGACCCATGAGAGTAGCAAAGGCATTAGCAACATCTCCTAGGATCTTCCTTTATGTTCTTCAAAAGAAAGTACTTCATGCAGGTTTAGACTTGAGAGTGAATAAAATTACATTTTTGTGTGAGCTCTCTCTTTAACTGTGACAAAAGTTCCCCATGTCATATTGAAATCAACTCTCATACCTCACAGACACAGATGAAACTGCTGGGATCTTCCTTTAAGTAATATGGGAGTCCAAGCAAAGCAGCCGCTCGTCTCTTCTGGTTTGAAGTCTCAAGACGCAAAAAAAAAAAAAGTAGACAAACTGTGATGACTGCAGAACCAAGCACGCTCATAATTATGATAAAACTGCTTTTGAAGAATATTGAGCAGAGTGTGAGTGCGCTATTGATTAAAGGGGTCATATGAGACGATTTAAATTTTTCCGATGAGCTTTGTAAAAATCGACGCACTTCAGAAAGGCGGGGCATAGAGGAGAAACAATAATGTACAGTATGTGGAAAATAATGTGTTTTTTGTGCCTTAAACCGCATAAACATTTCATTACACCAAATAATGTTATTTTTAGCAGCATAATATGACCCCTTTAACCTCATGCACATATCTGCCGCCCTGATTTCTAAATATCGGCATCGACCAGAGAAACACACATCAGTCAACCTCTAACAATGATTACCTACTTCTACAAGAGACAGAGTGTTGTTTTTTTGGTTAAGGTACTGTGATCAAACAAAATAAAATCATCCTTACTTGTGCATCAAGGGGTTCAAGGAGACTGCGCAGGTCAGAACTGCTACTAGTTCGCACTCTGTACATCTGTAACAGTCTTGGGACATATTTGTCAAGTCCATCAAAGAAAGACTGCTGGAGATCAGTAGAAACCAGGCGCATAAACTCAGCACCAATCTGTAAGAAGAAAAAGAGAGAGAAAAAAATTAAAGTACATAAATATAACAGCATAAATATGGCTTTGTTTTTTTTTATCCGCTATCTCTATCTTTCTGTTGCTCGGTTAATGTCTGTCCTGTGAGTAGACACGCCCCTTACTGCTGATTGGCTACAAGTTTGTTTTGGTACTCTGCCTGACTGTTTTCTAAAGTGTTTTTGAAAAAAATACATACCCCACCTTTAATGTTCCGAGTGTTTACTACACACATACTGAAGTGTGCGTGACGCTCCCAGTGTTTTCAGCCTCTGCTGCCTCAGTATGAACACATGAAAACATTAATATAAACTCTAGAACTGCTCTGAGAGTCATTTTATGAGCATTTCACCATTTCTTTTTAGAAAAACTATCGTCATATCACATAAAAACAGAACCTTAAAAGGTCTTCACAGCAACCCGTCAAAATAAGTTTTAACTTAACTTGAAACTGTGACAGAAAATATTAATTAATGTAATGATAGTACTGCTACTACTACTAATACATTTGTTAAAGCATTATTTTTGAAAGAATATTTACCAGAACAAAAATTTACCTGAATTTATTTAGCAGAAAAATGTAAATATTTATAAAATAAATAAATTATAGATGCTTTTGATCATTAAAATGGAATGGAATCCAGGAAATTAATGGAAAACACAGAATTTGGTGAAAATTCAATTGAATTTGAGAAAAAAAACATATTTCATAGGGCCTTAAATTTAGTTTTCAACTTTTAATAAATTGCTGTTAAATTGTGTAAGTTTTATAATTTCAATTAATTAGACATGCTTTTTGATAAAATAAAATAAAAACAGAATCCAGAAAAATCAAAATAGAAAAAATGGAATTTGAAAAAAAGAAAAAAAACTGAATTTGCGAAAAACATAAAACTGATTTCATAGGGCCCCTACATACAGAGTACATCTATTTGCTGCCATGTACACTACTGTTCAAAAGATTTGTTTTTCGAACTTGCTGAAAAGTCTCTTATGATCAGTAATGTAACCTTTATTTGATCAAATATACGGTAAAAATGTAGTAATGTAATTTTTTATTTCAATTTTCTGTTTTAATAAATTTTAAAATGTAATTTATTCCTTTGATGGCAAAGCTGAATTTTCAGCAAGCATCATTCTCCATTCTTCAGTGTCACATGGTCCTTCAGAAATCATTCTGATATGCTGATCTGCTGCTTAAGTGTTGAAAACAGTTGTGCTGCTTAATATTTTTCTGAAAACCATGATGCATACATTTCAAGATTCTTTGATGAATAGTTCAAAAGAGCATTATTTATATGAAATGGGAATCTTTTGTGATATTTCTTTTTTTTTTTTAAATCATACTGACCCCAAACTTTAGAATGGTATTGTATGTCAACCATTGACTACCATGTTCTCTTTATATCAGTACCATCATCTGTCACTGGAGAACTCATCAGATGACCACTAGTTAGGACAGCCTTTTAAGGAAATCTGGAATGTAAGGGTTCAAACATATGTTAACGTACCAAAACTGTTTAAGTTATTTAGGGCCCAAATACAAAGGCTGTGACGTGCTGACAAGTTTGAATTATAAACACACTGACCTCCTTCAACTCTCTCTCACCAGATCTGATCCAGTGCACCAACGAGATGAATGTGAACATTCCTCAGCTGGCCGACACGCTGTTCGAGCGCACCACCAACACCAGCTGGGTGGTCGTGTTCAAATCCCTCATCACCACACACCAAATTATGGTCTACGGCAACGAGGTCAGCTTCCCCTCATACACACACACACTCTTGTACACATTCATCACCTTCAGCCTGAGCTCTATAGCCTGATGAAATGCATACAGACTGAACTCAGGAATAGTTCACCCCAAAATTAAAAAATCTTGTCATTCCAAACTCTCAAAATAGTTTTTTGTACTTTAAAAAAAAAAATTATAATAATTAAATTTTTTATTTATTGTATTTTTTTATTTTTTGTTTTACATCTTATTGTACATTATTTTTTGAAAATATCCTGGCCACTTTTATACATTTTTATTTTTATTTTAATTGTTTAATTTGCTTTTTATTTTATTTGCATTTTATTTTACTCATTTTAGTTTAATTTAAGAATATGCTGACCACTGTTTTAACTTTTATTTCAATCGATTTTAGTTACGTTTTATTTTACTCCATCAATCCTGGGGGCATTGAGTTTTAAAGTGGCAATACTCTTAAGTTTTTATTTTTTATTTTTATTTTTTTATATAAAGGTTTACAACCTTATTCACCATTCTTTTTTATTTTACTGAAAAGATTGGCCAAGATTCACCTTTTGTTTTCATGGAAGAAAGTAAGTCAAGTTTGAAATTAAATAAGCATGAGTAAATAACCAAATTAAAAAAAAAAAAAAAAACACGAATCCTTTAGCTGTTGGTATTTTCAGCAGTGTTTAATCATGGTTTTGGTTAAGCTAAAACAGTTAAACCCGCACATATGCCACAGTAAATCAATATTACCCTTGTGGCTTTGACAGTACTGTTTATTTGCATGGTGACTAACTTCAGAATAAATTGAAACCCGAACTCTTTGTTCTTCATGTTGACAGAGATTTGTACAATATCTAGCCTCCAGGAACACATTATTCAACCTCAGTAATTTTTTGGACAAAAGCGGGTTACAAGGTAGGTGCTTTCAGCCCGACACTTCATTAGTCATTCTGTTTTTCCAAACACATCCCAGCTGTGTCATCCATTTTCATGAGCGTCCAAACCTAAGGCAAATGCAGACATGATGAATATTTGAGGAGCTGACAGAACATGCACTGTGTTTTCACAGTTTTATCATTTTAATGTTAATCATGGTCAGATGTGGTGTTGTAAGGTTTGGGAAGTAGAAGCATTAGGTCCTGTCTCACTCTTTCTGTCTGTCTGTCTGTCTAATATTCTCCCTGAACTCCCTTTTGGGACCTGTTCGGCAACATGGCCGACTTTCAGCTTAAATAAAGCACTAGTGGGTTTATTTACCCAAGGCTTTTCCCATGTTAACAAGCTGCCTGGCAGCCAGCACTCAAAAGAGGCAGCAGGGGAATCAGCACAGTGAGACTCTAGTTTGGAGAGTCTTTCAAGAAGAACTCTGGGCCCATTTTCTGAAAGTGACTAGAACTTCCTGGCTCGGATTTTCTTCCTGAGGCACCTTGCAGTACTTCAATTTTATCCTACTTTTGCAATATAACCCATATATAATATAGCTGGGCAGTAAACAATAACTATCTCTCTCTCTCTCTCTCTCTCTCTATATATCTATCTATCTATCTATATCTCTATATATATATATACTGTATATATATATATATATATATATAAAATGCCATACAGGGACTTCCATGGAGATTTTTGAGTGATGCATTGAATTATTGAATCACTGTTTTGAAGACAGACAGACAGTTTGAACAAATTGATTCACAGGAATGAATCAAACCCTCGTAGTACCGGTATTTTTGATTACTAAAGATGAAATTGTGTGACAGAAATAAATCTGTCGTATCTTTTGCCTTTAGTATGCTAGCATCGGAGCATATGACTAGCGTCATAGACTAGTACACTTCACAATGACCTGTCATACTTGGCAGAGTCAGATAAAGCTGATGGGTTCTAGGCTGCATCATGCATCGTACTAACCCTGTGGAAACCGGAATGTTTTTTTCTCTCTGAGCATTTAAAATGAGTCACAATCATTGTGCTCAGATTTTAACTAGTACATCAAGGACTCATATTTTTAAATAGTCTAGAATCAGAACACAATAATAGAAAGTGCTGCATGACTAAGTTCAACAACACGAGGGTCACTGTGAACTCAAAAGACAGCATGTTCTCTTTTGCATGCAGGATATGACATGTCCACCTTCATCCGGAGGTACAGCCGCTACCTGAACGAAAAGGCAGTCTCATACAGACAAGTGGCTTTCGACTTCACAAAAGTAAAAAGAGGGTAAGTTTTCTAAATAGATAGTTCACCCAAAAATGAGAACTCTTCATTGAAGTGGTTGTCTGTTTTGTTGTCAAAGGGCGGATGGCGTAATGAGAGCTATGAACACAGAGAAGCTCCTAAAGACCATCCCTATCATCCAAAACCAGATGGATGCACTCCTCGACTTCAATGTGAGTTTATGATGACAACAGCTAGACTTATTTAAGTTCCATATGCTCTAATGGCTAGACCTTTCTTCAATGGTCTTTTCCTTGAGTTTTTTCGTAATTGCATTGGTTTTCTGTTCTTGCAGCATAATCGTCTCAAACCAAATTGAATTTGGCTTATTTTGTGTCGGCAGGTAAATGCCAACGAGCTCACAAACGGGGTCATTAATGCTGCATTCATGCTTCTGTTTAAAGACGCCATCCGTCTGTTTGCAGCCTACAATGAAGGGATCATCAACTTGCTTGGTGAGCTGTTATTCTGCTTGATCTTTCGAAACCTAATGTGGGCTGCCTTACACATTGGCTTTTACCATCTCCTCTTATTGGTTCCTGTTGCAGAGACCTTTGAACTTAAAGTATCAACCCACTCATCGACAGTTGAATAGGACTCTGACCTGACTCGTCACTCAGTTTTATGACAGCTTATTTACTGCCTGAGAGCTGTAATGCATAAAACAAACCCTTCCTGTACATATCAGTAGTCTCAGAATTAATTTTTTGGGCCAAGTAAGCACAGTGTCATGGTTTAGGGCAGTAAAATTGGAAATACACTGAGCAAATTTCAACTTGAAGTGATGATTAGCTAGAGAACTTGATTAAACTTGGTTAAAAAAGCTGTTTTTTTTTTTACTTTAAACTATTGAATAAAAAAGTAGAAATACATATTTTATTAATAGTAAATTGTTAATATTATTAATATTATTGTTGTTATGTTTATTTTATACATAATTTAGTATATATATATTTCATTATTATTAGATGTTTATTCATTATAATATTATACTTCAGTAGACTAGGTTCAAAACAGTAATTTAGGAATAAAAATGGACTGAAACAACTGAGGTTTCAAAAAGAGATCCGAGTCCACTTTTAAGTTCAACTACAATGTGAATGCAAAGAGATCTGGGTCCTTTTTTACCCCATTCACATTTGCCTCTGCTTGAGTTCGGTTCCATTCAGACTTAATTCAAAGCCAAAAAACATTGCTTTATAGTCAGTATTGAAGATAGGCTTTTTCATTGTGATTTTATTCCTTCTTACTTTTATCTATGATATCTAAGGAGCAGCAATATGGGATTATCAGATCGCAGTTTAAAATGCTACCGCAGTATTTGTTAAACAATTGCAATATGATATTTTTACTAAATCAAATGGTTTTGCTTGGAGTGTTTGTGTTGGATGGCTCAATTCAGGGGCTGAGCTGCATCTGTTGGCTTCGTTCAGTGGTTACATGTTGGATGAGAGTTTCTGTGAGAGGCCGACATACTAGTGAGAGTTGCTTTGGGTCATGTTGTGGCGACAGATGCCAAGCATAACTCGCCCTGGTGAAGTCGCAGCGTGAAAAGCAAGCCCCCTTAAAATGTGGTGGGAATGCAAAGCTATCTAAAAATCTGACTTCATACCCTTTCCCATCTGCAGAGAAGTACTTTGACATGAAGAAAGCCCAGTGTAAAGAAGGCCTGGACATCTATAAGAAATTCCTCACTCGAATGACGAGAATCTCAGAGTTTCTCAAAGTGGCAGAGGTAAGACGGCATAACCTTCACTATGGGGCTCCTTGATTATATAATGAGCCAATACAAAGGAGACACGCATTAACCAGCTCTTTTCTGCTCATTACAGCAAGTGGGAATCGACCGAGGGGACATACCAGACTTATCACAGGTGAGGAAACAAATATATTGGCCTTGGTTTTGAGGAAAAGCTTACACTGACTGCTTTCCCTTCTGCCTATCAGCTACTTATTTGTCACTCTGCTCTTATTTTGCAAGACACGGCTTGAGCTCCACAGCCAAATTTGACACGGCTACATTAGATCCAAACAAGTGCAAGTTGTAGAACTCTCTAACCTGCAGTTACCTAGAAATATCAATACTTGAGTTATAGGAAAAGTCATCAGAGAGTTCTAGAACTGCAACTAATTTGCTTGTGCAGTGCGGCTGCAAACCGCAGGCCTGCAGTGCTCGGTGCATGCGGATATCTCTGCATGACACTGGTGGAGGAAACTATTCTAACAACACTTGTCCTTAATGTTTGATTCATACAGCACATAAAGGTGTGATGCTGTGGGCAGCTTACAGGTTTGAGACCGAATCGGGTCTTGGTTTAAGTCTGATTTTATTTGTTTTCTTTTTCTTTTCAACAACTAGCTTTTTACTTGTTTGTGTGTTAAGGAGACCGTGTTAACAAGAACATGATTGCTGTAGACCAGAATCATCATAATATTAGATGGTACAGGTTCCCCTCAAAATTCAGAGTTGTGCTCTATTAAAATGGGGTTTTCATTGGTTTCTTAAACCTTTATATTTATATTTTATATGTATATAGAAGTTTTATATGTATTAAATATATCTTGATCTTTATAAGATAAGATTCTTTATAAGATATATATTAACATAAAGCAATAGTTTTACACAATTATATGTTACGTTTTGTTAAGGGTTTGTTTTTATTCTTAACGTTTCTGCAGTTTCTTAAATTCTCCTCACCTCTGTTAAACTACCACCTTTATATTCTGTATCTTTCCTTATCTTTCCGTTTTCAGTTTACAGTTTGTGTAAGTACCTGCATCTCACTCTCTTTTCTCTGTGTTTAGAGTCTTTGGTTTGTATCTTTGCATGCTATCTGACTTTGCATGCTATCTGTGTTTATGCACAGCAGTGATTCTTCAATTAAGGGGACATTTTTGTCCGTAGTAGTATGTTTTTAATTAAATTTTTTTTTGATGTGTTAAAAATTGGGTGTTCAGAATTTGTGAACAATATATATTTTTTTGATTACTTAAAATAATAGTGATAGTGATTGTATATTATTGTCATTACCATCATGCCAAATATTTTAGAAAACAAAACAAAAAAGTTTAAAATATTATCTATAATGGAAAGAAAAGTGATGATTAATTTCAAAATATTTGTGTCTGTACCAAACTAGTCAGTCTGTAATGCAGTTGTTAATAAATAAATATTTTTACTTTACTTTTTAACTTTTCTTATCTATTTATCTTCTTTTAATAATTTTATTTATTTTTCTTTTCATTTTGTTTTTTTTCATTGGTATTTAATAGTTTTTTTTTAATAATCTGTTTATTTCTGTATTTATTTAACATTTAAAAAAAATGTTTTAATTAAGTTTATTTATTTAAAGTCAAGGCTTATTAAACATTTTCTCCAAAATTCGAAAAATAGCAATCTCATTACATCATGTACAACAACATTTTTACTTTACTTTTTAACTTTTCTTATCTATTTATCTTCTTTTAATAATTTTATTTATTTTTCTTTTCATTTTGTTTTTTTTCATTGGTATTTAATAGTTTTTTTTTAATAGTCTGTTTATTTCTGTATTTATTTAACATTTAAAAAAAATGTTTTAATTAAGTTGATTTATTTAAAGTCAAGGCTTATTAAACATTTTCTCCAAAATTCGAAAAATAGCAATCTCATTACATCATGTACAACAACAAAAGATATTATTTCAAAATCCAATGGAAAGTTGCTCATAGTAAAGTCCTTGAGTGTCATACATGTTAAGAAAATAAAATGTGATAAATCAGTTCAGAGAAGATTGATTTTTTTTTTCCAAGTAGTCAAAAGTGCCCCTAATTTAATCAGTCACTCATATATGTTGCGCGTGTATATTTGTGGACTGTGTGTGTGTGTGTGTGTAGTAGCCTGTAAGCTAAAGTAATGTTTCCATCCCTCCAGGCCCCCAGTAGCCTTCTGGATGCCCTTGAGCAGCATTTGGCTTCATTAGAGGGGAAAAAAGTCAAAGACTCCACGGCCGCCAGCAGGTACAGTGATTTTCAAGCAGTTAATTTTGAACATTCTAGTATGTGAAGGGGCTGCTTTCCTCATGCTCTGCATTCAGCGAGTGTGTGTGACTTTTGGATGTGCTGAGCATGTGTGGGAGAGAGGCGTTTCAGGGAGTTTTTTGTCCGGCTATAAGTTCTGTGCAGTTTTTCCGTGTGTAGTAGCCTGTAAGCTAAAGTAATGTTTCCATCCCTCCAGGCCCCCAGTAGCCTTCTGGATGCCCTTGAACAGCATTTGGCTTCATTAGAGGGGAAAAAAGTCAAAGACTCCACGGCCGCCAGCAGGTACAGTGATTTTCAAGCAGTTAATTTTGAACATTCTAGTATGTGAAGGGGCTGCTTTCCTCATGCTCTGCATTCAGCGAGTGTGTGTGACTTTTGGATGTGCTGAGCATGTGTGGGAGAGAGGCGTTTCAGGGAGTTTTTTGTCCGGCTATAAGTTCTGTGCAGTTTTTCCAAGTGAAGGGGATTTTGAGCTATGTTCTATGATTTTTATGATGAAAACAGCATTTCTGTTGCCATCTAGAAACCAACATTTAACTAAATTCACAAGATATTGATATTCTCATATCAAATCATTACTCAGTTATTCTTTCAATGGGACAAAAAAAAAAGTTACATTACAGCTGTTTGTATGCAAAAATTATTTTGGATTAATGTGTGTGTATTTCAGTGTGTACATTTTCATGCTTCTTTTTTTTGTGGCCTGTCATGTTTCTTTAAAGTAATGTCATTCAGTTTTTCTTAGATTTAATATTTTAATCTGCTTGAAGTATTACATTTTGATCTGAGGACAGGTGGTTTTAGGGGTTATGAGTGATGTCATTTAATTTTATTATTTTGATGTGACAAATATTTCTAAAATAATCAGTGAACTGTGTTTAAACTAAGTGTAGGAGGAATGTACATGATTTTGATAATTTGCAGTTTAGACAGTCCAGGTTCAAACTGGGTTCCTGTAGCGGAAGCAGTAAAATGTGCTCTGTGCTCATGCTAGTAGCATTGATGTCCACTAATGCAACCCTAGCGATTTCAACAGTGGCGTGTTTACTGTATTCATGGGTACCGAAGACGTCACTTCCGCTATGCTCACCGCCATTTTTGTGTCCAATATGACAACGAACACAGCACATCTAAATGAGATTTAATAAATAATAATATATTAAGATAATAAATGATCTTTTACTACCATTTCCCACACTGAGCTTTGGACTTAATTGTATTTTTAGGACACTAACATGGGTGCAGCAAGTGTAACAGTTAGGTCATAATAATGTAAGGTGCTGATTACTTGTACATTTAAAACTGACATCAACTCAAAGCACTTTGAGTCAATGATAGTGTAACAAGATAACGTTAGCTAGCTTACTGCACAATCTATATTTAATGTTAATTTGCTAACATTAGCACAATTGATAATTAATCGTTCTTTTTGGACAAAGCATTGTTTTATTTGCGAATGTAGCCACTCGAGGAAGGCTTGAAGAATCCTCTGCGTTGTGTGCGTTTTGTTTTCGGCAGATTAGTTTGGGCGAATGCAAACAACATGATTATTGATCATGAGCCAAACATCCAGCAAGACAAGAAAACATGCAGTCTACTTTAGGGAAGACGTTTTTTACTTCCGGAGTATCTTAAACTTGGATCTCATTATTCAAGCAGCAAAATCAGCCCACACTCTTAAGTTCTCTTTAATTAAAACATGCATTTTCATTCATTCATAGGCTATATGGCTGCAATAATGTTTTAGTTCAAATTGTTTTAAAAATGCTTTACTGACTGACGTTTCAGACTTTCAGTTGTTATGCTTTCAAATTTTATGCCATATATATGTATGTAGGCCAAGTAATTTCACAGTATATCCACCTCCTAAATTACTACACCACTTGTACAGCCAGTAACAATTCACAATGGTACAATTTACTCAGGTCGTGTGACTTTTTTTTTTTTTGTATGACTTTAAAATTCTTTTTAGAATAATTGCACATAAATAGGTTAAGCAAAACAAATGGGATTATTTTTGAGAACCTTTTATACACCTTTTATGTATAAATAACTGTAGACATGACATACAGTATGTGGTAATATTTACCAGGTAATATTTTAGTGTCCTTTATTCTGTCCCTTATTCTCCTATAAAGAATCACAACTGTCCCATATTTTCCTTTTCTGAAGTTGGCAACCCTAGCTGTCAGTGGTCCCTTCTGATTGAAGCCAACCATTTATTCCGCCAATCTAACTCCTTTGGGGTCAAATAAAATTGTAGTTTGGAATTTCTCTGACGGCTGTTATACAGCTAACAGCACAACATATCCCGACCATATTGTAACCTTGTTGGGAACCTTCCGGGAGTATTTCGTTGATCTTCCTCTGGTAGTTGTGGCTGCTGTGACCAATGACTGAAACCGGTTGCGCAGCTGTGACTCGGACACAAACATGGCGGTAATAACGCACTGTGACATCGCATGGTCCGAATGGATCAGGTCCTCTGCCTATGGAGATAGAATTGTTGCATAATTCCCAATAAGGAGATTATGACCCACAAATAAATGTAAGGAGATTAACAAAAATTAAACATTGACAAATGAATAGAATGAGATCCACAAATAAATCTTAGAGTTTCACAAACATGAATTAAATTCACAAATAAATAAAATTGAGATTTGCAAATAAAGAACGTATTCACAAATATCTTTGTCACAAACACAACTTTGCCTGGCATTCATTTGTGAATCGCGTCCTGTACATTTGTAGATCGCTGCACGCATTAGTGAATCGCTCCCTGTACATTTGTGAATGCATTTCTTTCTATGCATTTGTGGATCGCTGCATGCATTTGTGGATTTTGAAACACATCTAGCGTCAAAACGCTGACAATCCATAAATGCATGGACTCCACCCACCGTCTACTCGGGCCACTCAGATAACAGCCACACTTCATTGACTAATCGTTCAAATCGACAAATGTGCACAGCGATCCACAAATGTACAGGACGCGATTTACAAATGAATGCCAGGCAAAGTTGTGTTTGTGGGGAAAAAATTTTTTTTTTATATACTGTATATATACATATACGCACACATTTAAAAAAAAAATTTATTTGCAGATATTATTTTATTTATTTGTGAATTAAAGTCATGTTTGTGAAACTCTAAATCTATCTCTTTACATTTATTTGTGGATCATAAGCTATTTATTTGGAATTATGCAACCATTCTATCTCCATATCCCCCTGTCTTTCCACACAGAGCCAGTGCGCTGTCCAATGCGGTGTCCTCCCTGGCCAACACGGGTATCTCTTTCACCACAGTTGTTGAGAGGGAAAAGCAGGCAGCTCTGGAGGAGGAGCAGGCTCGATTAAAAGCACTTAAGGTATGCAACACCATCTATGAAAAAGTGGAAAGGAGTTTTTCCCTATTGGAGCATACCCAATTAGCAAGGTTACACGGTTTGATTCTTCCATCAGGAGCAGCGCCTGAAGGAACTGTCCAAGAAGCCCTCCACGACTGCTGCATCTCCCATTTCCACGGCGACGGGCACCATCAGTTCTGCCCCTGCCATCGACCTGTTCTCCACACCCAGTAGCTTCACTAACAGGTAATAGCTTTTTTAGATGTACTGTTCAAAAGTTTTGAGTTTTGTTTTTGAAAAAAAATCATATTCTCATTCATCAAAGACACATTAAAGGGCACCTATTATGCAAAATCCACTTTTACATGGTGATTAGACATAAATATGTGTTGGAAGTGTGTGAACACAACCACCCTACAATGATAAAAATCCAACCACTCCTGATTAAACCAAATCAGTCTCTATAGACAAGCCGTTCTGGTTCTCTGAGCAATGTGACATCACATAGTTTAGGCCCCACCAACGGCCGCTGACTGACAGTCCTGCATTACCGTAGTTTCGCCCTCAGCAATTTGTGTTTGGTTGTATTCTATAGTTTTAAAAGCCACACATGTATTACAGAAAACTTTTGTACATACAAATCATGTTATTAAAATGTGTAAGATTTATATTTTTATAAAATATATTCATATATTGTAAATGCCATTTTATGCTGATTATAAATGACTGCAAAGTTTAAATGCTTTTCAGCCAGTCAGGTTGTGTGGGCAGAACTAATTGCTCTATATTTGATGATTGATGCTGCAGTCTTTATGTTCTGATGATACACGGCTGGTAGTGATTATTTTCCCAGTTGGTGCATAAGTGCACATGTGCAATCGTTTGGCATCTTCAGCTTTTAGTGTTTTATTAGGGCTCTATGCAGGACTACACAATGACAGCAAGTTAAGCTCAGCGATTACGTTACAGGCGTATGTGCTTTTAATGATGATGTCATTCAAGGAGTAATGGAGGCATAAGTTATTAATGGTGCTTGCTAAGGCGAGCATCATTATTACTGTTATACTTGTGGTTAAGGGTTTGTTCAAATCAGATTAACCTCTGCTGTCCTGAAACTGTGCTTCTTTGTGTATTTAAAAAAAAAAATCAGTATAAAGTCAGGCTCCGGTTCTCTTGTTTACACTGTAAGTGTGTGAATTCCTGCCCGGACAGGATTTGGCTGTGAAGAAGGTATTGATTGCATGTGAATTTCCCCTCAACTCCCTAAGTCTCCACTTTAAGCACTTCAAATCAACGTGCCAAGTTTGTCTTTGCCATATAACTGTGAAATGCTTGGCCCTTAGACTGCCGTTTATGGAAGACATTAATGCAGTTCCTGTGTGTGTCTGTGTTTGTCTTGGTGCGTGTCTGGCTCCAGTACTCTGAAGGTGCCGAACGATCTGTTGGACCTGCAGCCCACGTTCCAGCCCTCCCTGCCTCTCTCCACCGGCCTGCCTTTAGCCAACACATGGGGAGGTGAGCGGTCCACACCACAGGAACTCACAAATCTGCATTAATATGCATCTCAGAGAAATCAAGCTTACATCAACACTGTCTTCTCTGCTGTAATCAAAACTTAATTCAAGAGGGAACATTCATTGCTTTTGTCCGCGATGCTATCGCCTAAAGAAAGCATGTTCTTGTTGCACGCGCCTTATTTGTCTGAATAACATCTAATCTGTAAAGTCTGATACATGAGTCTAATTTTTATCCAAAAGTGCTGATAGGGTGTGTAACATAATAATATTTAATGTGGCAGAACTGATATCATATTGGTTTCTGATATTAGTCAGGCAGAACCATAAAAAGCCTGCAGCTTTCAGTGTTTATTGGATTATACTGTGTATAAAACACTCAGCAACCTTCACAGATGTATTATCTTGAAGCTCTTTGGAGATTTATGTATGCTATATACTGTCCAACACCTCTGCTGTCATGTTCTCTGACTTTTAAAGGAATCTAAACATGATAATTCTGTAATCATTTATTAATCCTTATGTCGTTCCAAACCTGTATGAGTTTCATTCTTCCGTGGAACACAAAATGTGAAATTTTGCCACACAAGTAAATGAAAACTGTCATACTGGCTGTCATACTCCAAACTGATCCAAAAACGTCTCGTAAAAGTGATCATTTTGACTTGTGGAATATATTCCAAGTCTTGGAACAGCATGTGTGAGTAAATGATGACGGAATTGATTTTTGGGTGAACTAATCCTTTAAAATTAATTTAACATGTTCATAGTGAAAATGATAGCCAGCAGAGGTCTACTGAGATGTTTTTGAACTTCACATAGGATTTGGGGAAAATTTATTTTAAGACAACATGGCATCAAATGAAACCTCTTTTTCTTTTTTTTTATTTAAATATTTCAGTAGATAAAATCTGAATTGTAGCTTTAAAGTTGTATTTAAATAATATTTTAAAATATTGCATGTTTATCTTTTTTTTCTTTTTTTTAATGTCTTTAAATCAGGTTAATGGTTACTGAACCTTTGGCACAGCTAGTATTTTTTTTCAAAGTTGTACAATTAAAGCAATTAGTAATAGCGCTCATATATGATATTTTGTGTATATATTTTATTTGCTTTAAAGCTTGCTAATAACACTAATAACATTTATTTATTTATTAAATATTTATAAAATATTAAATGTTTATATATTTTAGATTTTAGTACAACTTCAAAGCTTCATATCAAACTGAAGTTCTACTGATTCAAATGATTCTCATGATTCAAAGAATCATTCCTATCCATTTAGCTTAGACGTGTGAGTTATGTTACATATTCATTACATCGCATGTTGGATGTCTCATTCAGTCTGGTAGTTTATTTACATCTGAAAGCGTCTAGAGTCTAGACCAAACAGACTTCACCTCATTTGTCTGTTAGTCTGTGTTTGCATGCTTTCTCTCTCTCTAACCTTTTCCTGTTATTTTGTGTTTCTGTCTTGTCTTTGACCGTGTAGATCCTTTCACGTCTACAGAGGCTGTTGACGGCTCCATTCCAAACTTAAATCCTTTCCTTACAAAACCAGTTGTTGATCCTGTCCATCTGCCTGTTGTGTCTTCAGATGCTGTTAGTTTTTCCTCTAGGACACCCAGTCATGAAATGTTTGGTGGTAAACGGCTGTTCTTTTCTCTCATGTAGTGCACTGTTTGCTTTCTTTCGCCTGCTGCGTGCCGATCTGTTTTCCCTCCACTCTTATTTTTGTTCTGAATGCTCCACCGCATCAAGTGTACAAAGACCCGCTGGGCAGTTCCAGCCTGACCTTAATAACCCTTAAAGTATCTGATACGTGTCTCAAGTTCATACTGGCTGTGTACTCAAAACCTAGCAAGCTGCCTACCTAGACCGTGTTTTTGCCAGTGTCTAACTCAAAAGCTCAAACGCACTGGTGATGCCCAAAAATGCTGACTGCATAGGCAACTGAAAATAGAATACTAGCCTACTGAAGAATGCACAGTATAGACTAAATAATACCTATATTAAAAAATAAATAAATAGTTAAATTAAATTAATAAAGCTTTACATACTAATTTTGTAGCATTTGAAAGTGTTTGTTATACAGCATAAACTATTTTATACAGAATTATTCTATGTTTATATACAGTGTCACTATATATTAATATCTAGTAACATTACAATGTTACCGTGCTTCAAGATTTTGGTCACACTTTAGTTTGGTGATCAATTCTCACTATTAACTCCAATTTTTCCCTCAAACTCGTAATTTGCTGCTTATTGATAGTTAGTAAGGTGGTTGTTAAATTTAGGTAGGATTAAGGGATCTAGAATATGGTCATGCAGAATAAGGCATTAATATGTGCTTTATAAGTACTAATAAACAGCCAAAATGCTAGTAATATGCATGCTAATAAACAACTAGTTGATAGTGAGAATTGGTCCCTAAGCTAAACAGATTTTATTACATGCTTTAAGATAAAGTGCATGCATTTTTGAATCTGACCTGCTTTTTGATTATTGGAAATAAAAATAGAGAAAAAAAAGGTACCTGTAATTGAAATAACTAAACAAATAAACACACACAAATCTAATCGTGAGTCTAGAATAAAATAAAATATCGTGGCAGTTTCACCAAAAATTGTTACTTCCTGTTCTTTTGTCACATTGGAAACACAAAGTCAGGTCGAGCACACTGCATTGTGGGATACAGTGATCCTCAAAATTGTCATACTATGCAATATAAATGGCAGAAATTGTAAAAGAAGTATGGTAGTATGCTATTCTGAACACAGCCTAGGTTTTGAAACACTGTGTGTGTGTTTGTGAATGTGTGCCTTTCTATGATTGTGTAAAAGCAATAAAGGAAGTCTAGCTTCTGTGAGTTTGTTCTACACTAGGGACTTTATTTATTATGTTCTCAGAGCGAACAATAACATATTTGAGAGAGTGACAGACAGATGGTTTGTTGCTACTGTAAAGAGTGTTTGTTTTTACAGCTGTATTATGGTTAGTTGGCTTTTATGATGCTGGTCTAATATGAATACATGTGATCAAGAGTGAGAATGGCTGTTATCAAGTACAAATTAACTGCTTAAAAATACTTGTACCTTATTTGAGTTTGGTGGTCCTTTTTGCCTACACTGAACCTCAATTAATTGCTTTTTGGTGGTTTTCTGAAGGTCTGTACGATGGTCTCTGGACCACCTTACTCAAAAACTTGCTTGGTTGTGCTTTGCTGCCTTCCTTGGATTTTTCTTTTACCCTTTTTAATTTTTCCCATCCTTAGAGTGTTAAGTTTTAATGTTTTTCCCAAATGTCAATTTAATTTCTTGGTTCTCCAGATAATTACAATCCCTTTATTGATTCAAGCTGTCCTGTTGCATCACCCGTCGAGCCCTCTGCTCGGATGGGCTGCTTCCTCTCAGGTACAGACGTCCCAGTGTGATGTATGTTTTCTGAGCTCGGGAAACATAATGCCGTTACCCCGTGGTTTCCCCTCTGAGTGCTTTTTACCCCAAATTACTCTTAGTACCTTTATTATTTTACTTAATTAGTTTTAATTCCACCCTTTTGATTTGAATATAGAGTATGCATGCTTTATTATCCCTCTGCTTATTATTTTTTTATAAATTTTGTATCTCTTCACTAATTTTCCCATTTCTGGTTCTCCTGTGCTTTTGTTCTGGGCCTGTCAGACTCGTTCTGCTCTCCAGCTGCCTACCCTAACACTCCTCTCTTCCACTCTGAGCCCTCCGCTGTAGCTGGACTATTCGGAGGTAGGTGCCATCCCTCCAGCTTGTCTCTCTCTCTTTCTGCATTCTTCAGCTGTGTCTGGTCTTTTCTTTCCTTTCGCACAGGACTGAACTGAACAGGTTTATCAATTCAGTCAATTCAGACATTCAGCTTCCAGTTCAAGTTTGCAATCTGTGTTTTCAGCATTTATTGTTATTTATTTATTTATTTTTTAAATTGGGTTGTCAATTTAATAATTTACTTTTTTTTAAAAAGGGAAGTGACATGTGGCCAAGTATGGTTACTCATACTAGGAATTAGTGCTCTGCGTTTAACCCATCCAAAGTGCACACACACAGCAGTGAACACACACACACCGTGAACACGCACCCGGAGCAGTGGGCAGCCATTTATGCTGCAGCGCCCGGGGAGCAGTTGGGGGTTCGGTGCCTTGCTCAAGGGCACCTCAGTCGTGGTATTGAAGGTGGGAGAGAGCGCTGTACATTCACTCCCCCCACCTACAATTCCTGCCGGACCTGAGACTCGAACTCGCAACCTTTGGGTTACGAGTCCGACTCTCTAACCATTAGGCCACGATTTACCCCCCAGCACAATTAATTATGAAACTTTATAATTTGAAACTTTACAATCAGTATAATCATATGTAAATTTCAAATATCTAACTATATATGTATTGTTGTCTTTTTTATCATGTTCATGTCACCTTCAAGGTATTTTATACCATGTAAAATACTATTTTAGTATTTTTATACTCTTTATAGTGTATATTAATTTTTTCAGTCTTCATTCTAATTTTACTCAAGGCTTTAGGAATTGTATGTGCTTTTGTCTTTTTTTTTTATTTTGTTTTTTATTTCTGTTAAACTGATTTATTTTTATTTCACTTTTAATGATTTTTAGAACTTCAGCTTTTTCAACTAAACTTTTAGTTGACAAGGTTAATTTCTAACATTTTTATAGTTTAAGCTTTTCATCTAATGTTTCTATTTTATTTATTTCAATTAACAAAAATTATTTGTAATAGTTTGTTAATAACACTCCAAGGAAATATTAATATGAAATATTTAATTTGATTAATCAGTCTGCATATCATGTAACTATTTAATTTAATGGAAATATATAAATCAATATAACTCTATATATAATTGACCCCTTTTCTTTCTTTTTTTACCTCAAATGGCTCATTCTAGTATTCTAGATGAAACTATTGGTATATTGATGAAGAGGAATGAAATGTGGTTTTGTAACTGCAAACATGTTGTGGGAAGTACGAGTCAGTTGCCGTGGGCTAACCCAGTCAAACAGCTGACATTTTTGGAAGTCTATAGACTATAACGGAATCGATCCACTTAAATGAATGATGGCAATTATGCATCACGTGAGCTGGAAGAAAACATTAACCACTGTTTTGAAATTGCTGTTCTCTGGCATTCTTCCAGCCCTCAAAAAGTTGTAGGTGAACCAGCCTGTGGTGTTTTTTTAGGTCTGACCTTATTTCCTTTTACACAGGGTTCTCTGCACCTCCCGCCGCCCAGCCTCCCAGTTCGACAGGCCTTAATGTCGACTTTGACTCCGTGTTCGGCAATAAGTCGGCCACCAACAGCACAGACTCTGCTGGTAAGAGAGAAGTTAACCCAGTTGCTGTGACTCACTCAATGCTTTTTTCCACATGTGATGCTTCACATCCATCTCACTGCTGAAGGTCAATGCAATGGACCATGCTTAAGCTGACAGAGTGGAACTAGCATGTGAAAACGGTTATACTGCCACTTTTCATTCTAGAAGTTTGCTGTGGTATTTTCATAAGAAAAGGGATCATGTGTTTAAAGACTCGATCTCTTTTGTGTCATGTTTTCAATACTGCATGTTTGGAACTTTTTTAAACACAAATCACACCTCAGGCTTCTCATAAAACAACCTTGAAGCATTCATTTGCTTTAATCTTGGTTTCATTGGGTCTTAGTTTTGATTTAAACCCATTATCTTATGTTGGAGATTTGGCATAAGTGTTAGCGCTCTAAAACATTGAGCCATGGATGACCCAGGTTTGGATCCAGCTTGCAACACAATTCAATTATGAAATAAATGCTAAATTGAAAATTCACTGTCCCACTACACAGTCTTGGTCTTATTCATGTTATTCCAAAGGGGAAAAAAATCCACCTCTAAAACGACTTTCTTATTGATAACATTAAACATTTTTTGTTGTTGTTAAAAAATATATCCTTTTTTCTTGTAAATATAGTACATTACAGAAGTTTGACTTGAATTTGTAAGCATTTTTTAAATGTGAGCCCATGTCACGTAAGATATGATCACCATCATTTGCGCAGTCATGTTTTGAGATGTTCCTCATTTTGTCCTCTTTCTCTCCTCTCACTGTGTGGTTTGATCTATTTGGGCCGCTGGCTTTGCATGACACTGCATGTCTGGGTGAGTTGACTTGACAAGATTTTACTCACATTCATTCACTTTCGGTCCTGCAACGTTTGCTCTGAGGGCAGCTGCCTCTCGCTCCACCCAACCTAATTGTGCTTTTTCTGTTTGTGTGTGTTGTCTGCGTCTTTCATCCCTCTCCCATTCCCTCTCCTCTGTTTGTTTAAGATGATATTTTAGGTGGCATCCTGAAACCCACAGTGGCCTCTCCCAACCAGGGCCTGAGTGCCCAACAGCCAGGCAAACTGGTTTCCGATGACTTGGATTCCTCCCTTGCCAATCTTGTGGGCAGTAAGTGTACTGTTCTTGTTCTTACAAACGACCCTCTGTATTAGGGCTGCATAATTAATTATACAAATTTAAAATGAGAAGTGCTTATAAATTGGCTGTTTTAGTAATAGTTCTGTAGTAATTGTATTTAGTATTGTATTTAGCAATAATAATGTTGCTAGTATTAAATACAAAAATATTAAAGAAATATCACTATTGTAATATTTCATTGTAATATACAATGTGTGTGTGTGTATATATATATATACATATACATATACATATAAATTCAATTTAAAATAATAATGCTATTTTACAGTCATATTGATATTCACAAAATGTTTGAGGTTTTTTTTTTGTTGTTTTTCCACAATCACAGTCGGACTTTTTTGTTGAAAACATTTTATTTTTCCAAATTGTGCAGCCCTACTCTGTATTTAGGTACTAGTAATCATGAACAGCAACTTTTGTTTTATTTATTGATTTAGGGTCTGAAGTGAATTTAACATTTCACAATGGCTGGCATATTCCTCACCAGTTTTTTTTATTTTTTATTTTTTTATTCTTCCAGATCTCGGTATTGGAAATGGAACCGCAAATAAGTATGAACATTTGCTGCTCATCTCAGTCCTGATTCATAGTTCTCTTCAAACTCAGCGACTTGATCATAATTGTTCCTTCTGTTACTCCTCAGTGACATTCACTGGAGTCATCCTGGTGAAAAGAAGTTGACTGGAGGAACCAACTGGCAACCAAAGATGGCTCCGACCACAACATGGAACCCTGCCACCATGGTGAGGACAACAATATGTGCTTTCGCTGACTCAAATGAAACAAGACTTGTGCTAGAAACACCTGTCATAAACCAATAGACAGAAAATAGCTGGAGTTCCTCCACTGATTCTGAAACGCAGGCTCTGTTCCAAACCCTAATGAGCTGCCTCGCTGTCTAGATGGGCAGCTACCTTCTATGACAGCATTAGAAGTGACTGAATTGAAAGGATGTACAATACTAAAAACTCAATTTCATGTGACCAAAGAAGCATTCCGATGCTTGGATGATGTGTACAGACACAAATGGCTAGCAAAATGCTTACAGTTGTTTTGTATGTGTACAGTTATAAATAGAGAGGATAGTTTACCGTGTTTTACACTCCTGTCTCTGCAAATATTTGTTTAACCTGCTTTATTATCATGTTATGTTGGAAATTTGAGTCACTGATGCATTTAATTTACTTCTTTATCTGTGTTTATCATTAACCGTGCTGATATGCCCTCGTGACATCCTACCGTCACATTTCCACGTAGTTTGACAATTTCTGAGTTGGAGTACAGTTTCAAATGGCGTTCTGTTGCACTTTTCCAAATTAGAACTTGATTCCATTATACTTTGAAGTTAGCATGTGGCTAAGCTAACAACTTGATACTTTACACAAATATTATATTAAATAGTACATTTAATTAGAACTATTTTCTAGAGATGCATTTCAGGACTGAACAATTATCAACATTTCCCTCAATTCTGTTCATTTAAAAAAAAAAAGTTAATTTACTTTTTTTTTATTTAATTTACATTTAATAAAATATAAAAGATAATTTATTATATTTAAGTTATAATTAAATGTTATATTTATTAATTTGTTATTATTATTATTGTTATTATTATCAGTGTATAATGGGATTGTCTTATGCTCAAAATTATGTATGCGATGTTCTAGCAATACTTTTGAGGACTCAATAATTATTTATTACTATAATTATATCCTTAAATTCTGCCCAACACCAATTTTAATTTATTTATTTACTAATACAATATTTTTATATCATTATATTTAAGTTATAAGTAAATTTGTTTTATTCTTATTTCACTGGGGTTGTATATATGTGATTCTGCTTTTATTTTGACCAAAATGAGGTATTTTATTAGGCAACATGTTTTTGCTGCCTGCTGTCCTAAAAATGTTGCCTACTGTAGGTAGGCAGCACACTAGCATTTGGAACAGAGCTGTAATCAACTCTCAAAATCAGCTGGAATGTATTCTGTCTTGTCTATGTTTACAATGTGTTTGTGTGAGCTCACAATGTGAGATGTTATTGTGTTGTATGCCCTCTAATTGGGTTTGTTGCATTGTGTAACCATTCTCGTGCGACGGGATAAACAGAATGGCATGCTTTTCCCACAATACGTAAGTCAAAACGCTGAGTTGAACCATTCTCTGAAACGCATGAGATTATTAACCCCACCGCCTTTGTTTTGGTCACAATTTATGACCTGTGTATGTTTGAGTGACCAAAATTGCGCTGAAACCCATGAGCTGATCTAACCAGATGTTATCTCGGCATGGCTGACAGCTCTGTTCCTCCTCTACCCTTTCCTCTCATCGGTTTCATTTGTTTATCGCCATCAGCAAACAACTGTAGTCATTTTGGCGTGAATCAATGGGCTAGTGTTTCCAGCGGAGGGTTTACCGGACAATGGGCAAAGTCCAATAAAGTAGGTAATCAAACAGTTACGTGCCTTGGTAAACATTCTGATGGAAACACTTCCACCGGAGAGTTCTTTCTTTCTTAAACCGGATATGCTGAGCTGGATTGATCAGTACCTCAGAATGATTTAGTCATATTTACTCCTGCAGAGTTGTTTGTGCTTGTCAAACATTTCTGTAGGTGCTGTTCCATCTAAGACTGCCGTACGACTGAGATGTTTGCTTACTCTGGCTAGAAGTTTGCGAAAGTATCTTAATGAGATTCCTTAAAGTCTGCAAACACGTTTATCTTTCATCATCTTGAGATTCATTGCCGTATGTTCTGATTTAGTGTTGTGTACACAGGAAAAAAACACACAGTTGAGTTTTATATTTCTAAAAGATCAATATTAGGCTGTAAATGGAATTATCTTTTATAAAATGGATAATTATGGCTCCACGTTCAACTGTTCAGAGCATTTGAAAAAAGGTTATGTTAAAATGTTTTGTATTGGTCAAAAGTTTGAGGTTTAGTACGAAATAAGCCTCTTGTGCTCACCAAGGCTGCATAATTTTGGTCAAAATAGCAAAACCAGTAATATTGTGTCACATGATCCTTCAAGTCAAGTCACCTTTATTTATATAGCGCTTTATACAATACAGATTGTGTCAAAGCAGCTTTACAGTGGTAAAATTAAAATATTTTTAAGGAAGTCGATTGTTTTTGTTTTGTGCATTTATTTAAATAATTAAATGTTGTATTAATTTTATCCACCACAGATATGTACACCAGCGTGTTAAGGGGTGTTGTGACATCAAAACAACCTCACAGTTTTCAAACTCTTAGTTGATGGGTAAATGACCTCAGTTCGTGTTCTATGAAGATGTTTATTTTACAATTTATTGGTCATTTGGTCACCATCACTCTGCTGAATTTAGGAGGCCGTTCAGAGTCTGTCACACATTTCAATGGTGCACGAGTGGAAATAAAAGTGTGTCTGTGGCTACTGAAGGCCTTACTGAGAATCTCACAGCTCCTTCACAAAGAGCTTCTCTCTTCCACCAGAGCCCTGCACCTGCAACTAATCACTCTGCGTTCAAAGAGGACACAAACACTCTCGCTCTCTTCCTCTTTATCTCCTTGCCTATAATCCTATTTTGATGCTCTGGTTGGAGTGTGTAAAGACATTTCTAATGTTTCCCAGATGTGAGCAGCTGTCCATGAAGAGAAAAGGCTAAAAGACTCAAGTATCTCTTGCGAATTAATTTTTAAAAAGTGTTCTGTTAGTCCACTTGCACAAAGTTGCCTTTGTTCACTGAGCACTGTGTGTCTGGGGCAGTTGTGATCTCATGGCTGCTAGAGTGGAAATGTATCACTTAAGGTGTTCAGAAGAATCGCTTTCATGCTAAAAAAAAAAAAAAAAAGCTGATGATGTTTTACCTGTGGTATTTCTGTACTAACGCCGAACATGTCCTCCTAGGCTACTTCTATCATGGCCTTCCCTGCCACAACGCCCACAGGAATGATGGGATACGCAATGGTGAGTGCAAACTGGGGATTTGTGCATCACTCACTCCATCAGTGTCAGACGTATTAGCTTTTCATCTTCTGTATATTCAGAGGCTGCAGTGATGCTGTAAGTAAGTCCCCACCGGAGCAGTGTGGGTGTGCGGAACACAGTGAAAGGCTCTCTAGAGTCCGAAGCACCTCTTTATTAAGCTTAGGGCAACATTACAGACACTTTTTTTTCTTTTCTTTTTTCCTCTGTGTATTTTATTCATCACATTAACAGGGATGGCTACATTGCTTTCTCCTCCATGAACCCTTAGCTTTGAGAAAAAAAGATCAGGGCGTGTGTGTTGCATGTTCTTGAAACACTACTTTTTTTCTGGTGTAAGACTGGATAGTCTAGTGTGTGTGTGTGTGTGTTTGATTGTTTATTTATTAAACATGAGAGAGGACATAAGATGTGATGTAGCTCCTTGTTTTATTCATAATAATTATATATTTTAGGTTTTATTTATTTGTATTTATTACACATGAAAGAGGACCCTTGTTGTACATTCTAATGTAGTACCTTATAATTTAATTCATAATGATATATTTAAGTTTAATTTTTTATAAAATGTGTAATTATTATTATTATTATTATGTCATATAATTTATTATATTTTAAATTATAATTGTATTTGCTTGTTTGCTTATTTATTAAACATAGAGGACGTATTTTAAAAACCTGATTTAGCACCTGATTGTATTTTAATTATATTAATTAGTGTTATTATTATTATTGGTAATAAAAATATATTATAATTAAAAACTATAATTTTATATTTTTTATACATTTTATTTTATTATTATTATTTTGAATTGAATTTAATTTGAACTGAGGGGGCACATAGGCATGATACTTCTATCTATAATCAAATTTGAGTCTTATGTCTTTTAGCCATCTTTTACAGATTTACAATGTGCTCAATAGAACCCAGTAATAGAGGTTGAGTAAGCAATACAGGTAAAGTCAGCGCAGGCCGTGGTTAATGGCTTAACGGGAGGATGGCGCTCTGTAAATTATGCTTTTCAATAACAGCATCTGCACTTACATAACTGCTATTATGACTCATCCATTTTGGATCCTCCAGTCCAATTTTTGTGTGTACCTCAGCTTTTTTTCTTTTAAGAGTTAGAACTAATGTAGTAAAATATGAGTTGCTCCAAAAACCCCACTTTTCCTGTCTGCTGCGTGTCATGTAGCTCAGGTGGGGTTAAACAGTAACTCCAGAACAGTGGGTTCAGACTGGCTCACATTCCTCTTTGCTGAGTTGCAGTACTGTCAAACAAAATATGATGTCAACAGAGAAACTTTGTAAGCTATTGGCATTTAAAGTTCCAGATAGAAACGCTGTGTCCCAACAGCCATGACAAGCATTACTCATTGCTCACTTGGTTTCTTTATTCCTTTAACTTTGGTTTTATTCCTTTCTAGCCCCCTCACATGGGCTCCATGACCATGATGACCCAGCCCACCATGATGTACACTCAGCCTGTGATGCGGCCGGCCAATCCCTTCGGCCCAGTCTCAGGGGCACAGGTATGATCTCACACACAATGTGGTTACAAATCAGTTAACCCTCAAGCAATGAAATTTAGAAGTCTTACGGTCTGGTCACATTTACCATTGTTTAGTGAATTTTCACAGACAAAATTTTTAGTTTTGCATTGACCAAATGAAAGTAATAGTTGGATTGACCAACGGGCAGTTGCTAGTTTTGAAAGAGGTTTCTGTGTGAGCTCTGACTTTTTGAAAAAAAAAAATTTGGTCGCAAAAATTTGCTAAAGTGACCACACCCTAATCCAATCAAATTTGTCCATTTCAGAGCACAGTAGCATCCATGGGTTTCCGCTTTTTAATAAATGTTTTTGCATTTATCCAGCCCCATGATCATTCTTGTAATAGAGCCATCCGCTCAACCCTGACTGATCACGCTCTATTCTAGAAGCAGCTCTAGAATGCCAGAGGCTCTATTCAGAATGCACTCTAGTTTGTTCACCCTCATGCGCCATCACAGTGCTGTTCTGAATATGAACACTAGCATTGATGCCTTCACACATCTCTGGGGAAGGATATGTATTCCACACCGCACTAAATTCTCAGCTCGAAATACATATCGTGCCACCCCTGCTTCATTTCTGCAGTATTAAAGTAATAGTTGGATTGACCAACGGGCAGTTGCTAGTTTTGAAAGAGGTTTCTGTGTGAGCTCTGACTTTTTGAAAAAAAAAATTTTGGTCGCAAAAATTTGCTAAAGTGACCACACCCTAATCCAATCAAATTTGTCCATTTCAGAGCACAGTAGCATCCATGGGTTTCCGCTTTTTAATAAATGTTTTTGCATTTATCCAGCCCCATGATCATTCTTGTAATAGAGCCATCCGCTCAACCCTGACTGATCACGCTCTATTCTAGAAGCAGCTCTAGAATGCCAGAGGCTCTATTCAGAATGCACTCTAGTTTGTTCACCCTCATGCGCCATCACAGTGCTGTTCTGAATATGAACACTAGCATTGATGCCTTCACACATCTCTGGGGAAGGATATGTATTCCACACCGCACTAAATTCTCAGCTCGAAATACATATCGTGCCACCCCTGCTTCATTTCTGCAGTATTGTTAGCGCAGGAAATAGTGGCTAGAAAATACCCCTCTTTTTTTCTGAACCTCTCTGTTATTCTCTAGCCTTTCTGGCTCTGAATTTTCCTCTCGTGAGTGTGTGTGTGTGTGTGTCTGAGTGTTTCCTGGCTGTCCTCGGACCCATTCAATCTCTCTCGTTCTTTCTGAACTAGCTCTCTACAGCCTCTAGTCCTTCCAGTTCAAGTCCCCTCAGAGCTCCGGGACAGGACCCTTTTGCACAGCTGTCTCTGAAGGATTTCCTTTAGAGCGTCTTTAGGTACTGTGTGTGTGTGTGTGTGTGTGTGTGTGTGATTGATCAACAGGTGCTTCTTGCTTTATTACAGTGTTTGTGTTTCTATTGTCAAAACTCTTACCCCTGTTTTCCATGTGCTGCAATACTAATGTTTTCTATATTCATCAATGATGTGATTTGTAAATTCAGCTTCAGCTTCAACAGAGCCATTTTTATGCTTTAAAAGGTATAGCATCAAGCTCTTAAAGTTCATTTACAAATCATTCATGATTTTGTTCTGTATTTCCTTTTGATTTAAAGGGGTCATATCCTGTGGAATCAAATCTTTTAGTCACGATGTAATGGAAGTAGCAACAGATATTTTCTTCTGTATTATGACATACATCTGAATGATAAGGATTATCGGGAAAGAAAAAAAAATGTAGGGTGGGACTCTGTTCTATCCATCAGTTGTTTTGACAGGTGCATTAGAAAGTGTCATCCTTGTCTAGTGTCTGCGTGTATACTCCCCATAAGTTATGAGAGCTAAAAATGTCTTTAAACACTTTTAAACTACTAGCTTAACCTTCTTAAACAAGCGCTCAACGCAGGTGTCTGTTGTTGTTGTGGCCTCCAGTAGTTATTGTTATTTTGTATCTTTTTCTTTTCCGACTGTGAAGCAATGACCCGGGACAGTGTGAGCTGAGTGTACAGAGTATGTGCGATTTAGACAAATCTGGCTGTATGTGTACAGTACATGTGTTAATTCTAAGCATTAGTAATGGTTTTGGTACAAATAAAACTTTGGGGGAGAAAAAAAGTGACATGGCCCCTTTAAGTTTTAATCATATTTTTAATTTTTGTAGCAAGTTAACCTGAGTTGTAGCTTCATAAACTCATCTCATCATTTACTGGCTGCTTTACTGGTTACATTTGCATGTTCAATTCATTTAGTGACATTAAAATTAGGATGCTCAGTCAATCATCCAAAAAAAACATTCAAACTTACTATCCTGGACTTGGTATAAAATGTCATAATGTGTCCGTTCATCGCAATGTGTCAAATATACAAAAACATGTTCTAAAATGACACTTTGACGTTATCCGTAAATATGCATTTCTTTGATTCCAGATGCAGTTCATGTAGGTGAAGGAGTGTCGATGCTTCCCAAGGATGATTTATACGGCAAATCTCAAACCTTTAATCTCTCTCCAGTTGGCTATTCGACTCTTCATGGAGAGTTCTGCCCCAGTACAATCCTGTACAGGAATCAGAGGGAGGGGTGGGGAGGGGCTTTATGGGATATGACGGGTGGGGTTGGGATGGGTAAGACTCTGTTACCCAGAGATGGAGGACACAGCGCTCACTTTGTAATTTGTCGCTGTAACAGTTATTGTACCGATCTGCATCTGTAACGAAACTCATGGGTGTTGAGAGAGCGCGAGTGCTGGAATGTGGTGGGTTTTCACTCAAACACGGCTTCACTTTTTTTTCCATGGAATGGCAAAAAGAGGAATCAGGGAGGGATTTTGGTGGTCTTTATCCGATTACCAAACAAGCATTACCTGATTTAACCATCACCCATTAGAAATTCTAACATTGGTTTCTACTATGATTTCTACTTTATTTTTATTTTTTGTTATGAGGTTTGCAGTAGACATTCCTTGTGTATTGTCTGTATTTATTTATGATTTACCCACTGAGGACATGAAAGAAATTAATTGTCTTTTTTTTTTACTCTTCCTTACGGGAGGTGTTTCGAATTATGCATTCATATGGGTATGATTGGTTGTGTAATTCGGATTCTGAGTGACTGAATTATGAAAAAAAATATATATATATATATATAATATAAAAATGGGGGGAAATGGACACCTATAAACTGACTGATACAACACTAAGTATTCTCAGAAGCAGTTGTGTGTCTAGTGCAATTTCTTTGTAGCTCAAACGCTCACCGCCCTCCATTCGTAACGGACATAAGATAAAATATATGAATCATTATGCCACATAGTCAGTTCAGTGCCCCAGGGAGGTGGGTGGGTGGGTTTTTGTGAGGGAAGCATTTAGCAAAGCACTACATTTGTGATTCAGTGACATTGCATTTGGGGAAGATCTGTATTGCTTTCTGCTTGGCATGTCATTATTTTACATTTGACAGTTATATGGCTGCCTTTTCAACCTGAATGTGCAGAGTCGCCTTCATTTTCGGTCCATCCAGGAGGAGAACAATTGTGTGTGTGTTTGTGGGTGCGATTGTGAGCGAGAAACGCAGGTTGTTGTCGGTATCAGGATGGGGTTGGTAGTGTCTTGCTGTAGGTCCAGTAGAGTGATGAGGGGAGGGGAGGGGTCTGTTGATCAGTGCTCCGTCTATATAAATCAGGCCCTGTCCAATAGGGAATTACACAAAGGGTGGCCCGAATATGAGGGCGATTCTATCCATTGATTTAGCATATTTACTGCATCATCCCTGCAGATTCTATTTTGTTTACATGACAAAAAAAAATGAAGCAGAATTTGGGTGATTTTCAAATAAAGTGCAGCTTCCACAGAACTGAGTGTTTGTTTGTCTATTGATTCATCCTTTTTTTAATTATTATTTTACATTATTTGTGTGTGTGTGTGTGTGTGTGTGTATGTGTATATATATTTGGAGTCGGTGGGAATTATTGCCATTTCTGTATTTCAATTCTTATCCAACAACTGCTGAATTTCACAGGTGTCGTTTACAGATGCATCCGATTCTCCAGACTGTGAAAGTGACTGTTGAAACTTTCTATTGATGACATCTGTTGTAACCGGCCACCTTTCAGTTTGCAGCAGGTCAAGGGTCATCTCCTCGCCCATATCCGCGGGATCGTTCGGCAGTGTGTGCAGGGGATATGCTTTACCTATCACGCACAGCAGCATCTGCTCCAGCAAGACCAGATGCGTCGGCCCCTTCACACAAACACAAACGCAGCACGTTAACACGGGTTCCAGTTTGGCTTCTCTAACAAGGGCAGTGACTGTTCCCCATCCCTACTTGTGTCATCTATATTCTAGCCCATGATGCCTAGAAATGGCAGTGGGAAAATCACAGACACTGTGTTTCCACCGATCTTATCTTGCTTATGTGCCACTGAGAGGGCCTTTTTAAGATTTGCTGCCTTTGGCAGAGATCCTTTCTGTGTATGTTGCCTGATAATATCTCAAACATAAGCACAGTGGGCCCTTCTGAGGTAGCGTGTCATTAGTCATGCATTCATTGCTAATCAAAAATTAATGACTGTTTATTGATGCCATCTTCACCCTTAATGTGACTAGGTGGGGCAAACAATGTGTATATATATTTGGAGTCGGTGGGAATTATTGCCATTTCTGTATTTCAATTCTTATCCAACAACTGCTGAATTTCACAGGTGTCATTTACAGATGCATCCGATTCTCCAGACTGTGAAAGTGACTGTTGAAACTTTCTATTGATGACATCTGTTGTAACCGGCCACCTTTCAGTTTGCAGCAGGTCAAGGGTCATCTCCTCGCCCATATCCGTGGGATCGTTCGGCAGTGTGTGCAGGGGATATGCTTTACCTATCACGCACAGCAGCATCTGCTCCAGCAAGACCAGATGCGTCGGCCCCTTCACACAAACACAAACGCAGCACGTTAACGCGGGTTCCAGTTTGGCTTCTCTAACAAGGGCAGTGACTGTTCCCCATCCCTACTTGTGTCATCTATATTCTAGCCCATGATGCCTAGAAATGGCAGTGGGAAAATCACAGACACTGTGTTTCCACAGATCTTATCTTGCTTATGTGCCACTGAGAGGGCCTTTTTAAGATTTGCTGCCTTTGGCAGAGATCCTTTCTGGGTATGTTGCCTGATAATATCTCAAACATAAGCACAGTGGGCCCTTCTGAGGGAGCGTGTCATTAGTCATGCATTCATTGCTAATCAAAAATTAATGACTGTTTATTGATGCCATCTTCACCCTTAATGTGACTAGGTGGGGCAAACACAGCAAGTATCGTCTATAAATGTAGTACAATTTGTTACCGTGAAATCAGTCTGACTGCTGAAAATCTTGCTAAAGTCAGGTGGGGTGGAAGTTGTTGTGCTACCAGACGTGGTCGCATCAATTCTCTGTTGAGCCCCTTCGGCTTCTGCTAATAGCTGGAGGGGATATGGGGGTCTGTCAACCGGAAAGGAATAGGCATTATGGGTGATTAATGACAGGTATTTGCTGGCCAACATCAGTGTAGTATGTTTAGCTGTTAGCTCTATATAGGCCTGCACTCAATTAAGTTTAAACCGCTGAGGACATGAAGTTTCGAGCGGTAATGAAAACACAGCTGTCCTGTAATGCATTGTGGATATAATGACAATACTTCCTCTAATTCAGTGAGGGCTGAACAGTGGCAGCATTCAGAGTCACATATCCTCCATCCAACTGCTAATACTGAGAGTATACTTGAGAGTTGTGTGTGGTATTATTATGTCATGTAATTCCTGACAGAATGTGACGATAAGAAATGTTTTGCGTTTTTGACATATTAGGCATACAAATAAGATTGAATGTGAGCATATATTATATTTTGCTAATAATTCAAAATGATTACTTCCCAACTGGAAGAAATCATATAGAATTTCATTCACTCTTGAACTAATATAGCAGATTTCAATCTGCGTACTTCCAAGGGTCCAGCACTAGCCGAACAACTGTCATTGAAGGAGGGATTTCTCCTGGTATTTTAGTCTGTTTCAGTATGCTACTGTTATGATGCCATCTATTGGTTATAAAAGGTCGATGCAAAATAATTCTAAAGCGCCATGTGTTCAGTTAAGTCTTTTTATATTCTTAGACTGAACACTGCTATTATTAGGGATGTTTGGATTACCCGATGTTTCCTCGAGGCTTATTTTCATTATGTTCCTGTCCACACTGTGGGTGTCATGGGACCCAAGGCTAGCAGATTGTGCAAGAAACACATTACTTGGGAAACGAGATCCAAGATCTCCTCTTCTAACTTCTGTATGGTGGATTCCAACACTGCGACCTTCACATTATATAGGGGAACCTGATATGGACGATTAGCTGCATTGTCTTTGCATGTACAATAAGATGTATGTAAAATAGAACCTAAAACATGACCACACCTGCTTTCTCAGCCAATGCATTTCTTTAATCTCGAATTTACTCTTACTATCAAGGTTTTCATTTGCTCTCTGAAGCATAAAGAGAGTTTCAGTATCTCAGAACAGATGTAATAGTCTCAATTCAGACAACGATAACATGTCCGCAGCATCTCAAAGGCGAGCTGAATTCCATCCTTTAAACTCTGTGCTATCTTTTGCTCCATTTCATCAACAGCCGCAACCAGAGATCTCTGAAAATATTCTGGGTTTTTAATATTCAATTATTTGTGTTATGTAATTTAAACATGATGCTGTTTTTGTCTTAAGTTTACATACACCTTAAAGAATCTACAAAGCAGTATTCATTATTTTTATTTAGTAGTCCTGTCCTGAATAAGCTGTTTCACATAGCAGATGTTTACATATTACATACAAATTAATAAAATAAAAATTAACAATTTACATTTTTGTTTACACACAAATTTTGATTAAAGTCATTTTTTTTAAATATAAATCTATATTTAAATCAATTAATATTTGTGTTCTGAGTTAAGTAGAACAATGGAAAACACACCTGATATCTCCTGAAAAATCCTTTGTGTTGAGGCAGTATCTTTTTCCATTTTTTGTATCTTTTGCTGGTCTTTAATGCTGCCCTGGTTCTTATACTGCAGCCATACCTGCTGTTCCGCCTGCAGTTCCTTCACTTGCAAGCTTGCAGCACAGTTCTAAAGATTAACACAATACTGCATATACCACACAAACGTTTTAAAAAGCTCACTGAGGCACAGCAATGTACATTTTTTCTCTGTTGAGCCCCTTCGGCTTCTGCTAATAGCTGGAGGGGATATGGGGGTCTGTCAACCGGAAAGGAATAGGCATTATGGGTGATTAATGACAGGTATTTGATGGCCAACATCAGTGTAGTATGTGTAGCTGTTAGCTCTATATAGGCCTGCACTCAATTAAGTTTAAACCGCTGAGGACATGAAGTTTGAGCGGTAATGAAAACACAGCTGTCCTGTAATGCATTGTGGATATAATGACAATACTTCCTCTAATTCAGTGAGGGCTGAACAGTGGCAGCATTCAGAGTCACACATCCTCCATCCAACTGCTAATACTGAGAGTATACTTGAGAGTTTTGTGTGGTATTATTATGTGTCATGTAATTCCTGACAGAATGTGACGATAAGAAATGTTTTGCGTTTTTGACATATTAGGCATACAAATAAGATTGAATGTGAGCATATATTATATTTTGCTAATAATTCAAAATGATTACTTCCCAACTGGAAGAAATCATATAGAATTTCATTCACTCTTGAACTAATATAGCAGATTTCAATCTGCGTACTTCCAAGGGTCCAGCACTAGCCGAACAACTGTCATTGAAGGAGGGATTTCTCCTGGTATTTTAGTCTGTTTCAGTATGCTACTGTTATGATGCCATCTATTGGTTATAAAAGGTCGATGCAAAATAATTCTAAAGCGCCATGTGTTCAGTTAAGTCTTTTTATATTCTTAGACTGAACACTGCTATTATTAGGGATGTTTGGATTACCCGATGTTTCCTCGAGGCTTATTTTCATTATGTTCCTGTCCACACTGTGGGTGTCATGGGACCCAAGGCTAGCAGATTGTGCAAGAAACACATTACTTGGGAAACGAGATCCAAGATCTCCTCTTCTAACTTCTGTATGGTGGATTCCAACACTGCGACCTTCACATTATATAGGGGAACCTGATATGGACGATTAGCTGCATTGTCTTTGCATGTACAATAAGATGTATGTAAAATAGAACCTAAAACATGACCACACCTGCTTTCTCAGCCAATGCATTTCTTTAATCTCGAATTTACTCTTACTATCAAGGTTTTCATTTGCTCTCTGAAGCATAAAGAGAGTTTCAGTATCTCAGAACAGATGTAATAGTCTCAATTCAGACAACAATAACATGTCCGCAGCATCTCAAAGGCGAGCTGAATTCCATCCTTTAAACTCTGTGCTATCTTTTGCTCCGTTTCATCAACAGCCGCAACCAGAGATCTCTGAAAATATTCTGGGTTTTTAATATTCAATTATTTGTGTTATGTAATTTAAACATGATGCTGTTTTTGTCTTAAGTTTACATACACCTTAAAGAATCTACAAAGCAGTATTCATTATTTTTATTTAGTAGTCCTGTCCTGAATAAGCTGTTTCACATAGCAGATGTTTACATATTACATACAAATTAATAAAATAAAAATTAACAATTTACATTTTTGTTTACACACAAATTTTGATTAAAGTCATTTTTTTTAAATATAAATCTATATTTAAATCAATTAATATTTGTGTTCTGAGTTAAGTAGAACAATGGAAAACACACCTGATATCTCCTGAAAAATCCTTTGTGTTGAGGCAGTATCTTTTTCCATTTTTTGTATCTTTTGCTGGTCTTTAATGCTGCCCTGGTTCTTATACTGCAGCCATACCTGCTGTTCCGCCTGCAGTTCCTTCACTTGCAAGCTTGCAGCACAGTTCTAAAGATTAACACAATACTGCATATACCACACAAACGTTTTAAAAAGCTCACTGAGGCACAGCAATGTACATTTTTGATTTATGTCACATCACCATAAAAGTAGTCCATACTGTACATGTTGTACGCTATAGGTTTTCTGTAGCTGTAGCTTTGTATGATTTATTCACTGGAACGTCTGCAGCTCGATAACTTAATCAATTCGTGAATGAATCATTCAGATCGGTTTTATGAAAGGAAATCTGTTTCACTGAGAAGATCCGACTCTTGAATGATTCGTTCCCAAACTGGACCTTGCTGATTCTCATGAACACACCAAACACAAAGCTATCATACATGGCTTTAGATGAGATTATGAATATAGCTCACAAGTCATTTTTAATTGTTTAATGTTCTTTTATGTTCTTTTATGGTATTTTACATCTTTTTTGAAGCTTGAAAAGTGGGAACATTCTAAAATGCTTAAAGGGTTAGTTCAGCCCAAAATTCGAAGTTTACTCTGACTCGCCAGTATTAACTTAGACAGTGATATTAAAATGTATCTGCTTGCTTGTAACTACACAGTATGTTTTATTAATAAGGTGTACTAAATTTGGTCTTTGGTATCATCGTCTTAGTACATGAATCCACTCCTGAAATATTGCTTTAGATGTTGTTGAATATAGTGGAATTATTTTATATTTTACATTTATATGTAAAATATATTTATATTTTTGCATCATTTTTCAAGCTTGAAAGATTTAATTCCCATTTATTGTAACAGTAGGTTAGAACATGAGGGTGAGTAAATGATGACAGTCATTTCTGAGTGAACTCTTCCCTCAAAACTTTGTTATTGTCACTCAACTACTTTCTAGTTCTTTCTCTTGCTTGTGATTTAGCTCCAGGTTCTCTCGGGCCATGCGCTCCACCTGCCCTTCATCTTCTCGCTGCCTTTGCTCCAGGTTCCTCTCCTGCTCCTTCATCTGTTTCTGCAGTTCACGCACATGACCTCTATGCTCTTCTCTCAGCTGCTCCTGCAGCAGACACCTGTTTGATTTTAGTCTTCCTCCATCATCTTCACAAGCTGTTTTTTTCTTCTTATCTTCTAGTTGGCCTATTTCTTTCTCAAAGTCTTCAATCTCTTTCATTTTAACCTGAATTCTATTAGAAGAGAGCCTATATTAGGTCACAATAATAGGCAAAGCAGTGACAAAATTAAGCACTGTACTAACTGGAATTGTATGAAGGCCTCTGACAGAGATGCTGTATCTAATATCTCGCTCATTTTCCCTTATGTCAGGAAATTATCAACTTTATGACAAACAAACAAAAGCAACAGCATTTATGAAACTTTCAAAGAGACCGTGTTAAGATAAGATAACTACACATGTTCATTAAACACTCTGAATCACAGGGAGTGAAGACCGAATGAAGGCTGTCTGCAGTGATGCTATAGATCAGAGGTGCCCAAACTCGGTCCTGGAGGGCCGATGTCCTGCAGAGTTTAGCTCCAACCTGCCTCAACACACCTGCCTGGAGGTTTCTAGTATGCCTAGTAAGAGCTTGATTAGATGGTTCAGGTGTGTCTAACTGGGGTTGGATCTAAACTCTGCAGGACACCGGCCCTCCAGGACCGAGTTTGGGCACCCCTGCTATAGATGATGTTTCATTTTCGTACATATACATAATAAGTGCCTTATTAAAGGATGCACAGGATGTTTTGTGCAGTCATCGAGAGGACATGTAATGACATGATGTATATGGCACGTGTGTGTGAAGGTTTATGAGAGTGACAGAGCGTGATCACGCCTTTATGAGCGCGCACAGGGGATAACACAGGTAAAGTTATTGACATTCATTAGACCTTCGGTTTCATACCAATTAAACTCTTTGTGCCTGTTATGTTTTGAGCCCAACCTAACTCAGATAGACTTGAATATATGCCCTTTACGTTGCACAAGGCTTAATTTCTAGAAGAAAAATACATACAAATAAATTAACCATATAAATTAATTAAACAATTTAACTACATGACATTATATAAAACCAAAACTAAAATGTTCAGAAAAACATCCCTGTTATTGTACAAAGCTCCGCTTTTGGAATTACCATTTTATGTGATTTATAATAATTTTACAACTTTTGATGTATGCAATAATATAAATCCATTAAACGACAACACCATTTGATCTAAAGGTATCAAACCAACTGTACAAATCTCTAAATATTATTCCCTATAATGCAAAAGGGTTGGTTTTTCAGATTATGTCTTTTTTGTTTTTATATATGGTAAAACCATATCTTTAATATGTTTTATATACTGTACCCACTTAAATTAATTAAACTCTGACTCTGTTCGAGATAAAGGTGTCAAACCAACTGTAAAAATCTCTAAATATTATTCACTGTAATGCACAAGGCTTGGTTTTTCTGATTATGCCTCTATTGTTTTTATATACAGTACTGACACCATATTTTTGATATGTTTAATATACTGTACATACTTAAATTAATTAAACTCTAACACCGTTTCCGCTAAAGGTATTAAACCAACTGCAAAATAATATATCTGTACATTATATATATATATATATATATATATATACACAGTGGTGTGAAAAAGTGTTGGCCCCCTTCCTGATTTCTTCTTTTTTTGCATGTTTGTCACACTTTAATGTTTCAGATCATCAAACAAATTTAAATATTAGTAAAAGATAACACAAGTGAACACAGCATGTTGTGTTCACTTGTGTTATCTTTGACTAATATTTAAATTAGTTTGATGATCTGAAACATTAAAGTGTGACAAACATGCAAAAAAATAAGAAATCAGGAAGGGGGCCAACACTTTTTCACACCACTGTATATCAGATTAATAATCAGAACAAATAAGCCTTGTGCATCAGCCAGAATAATATGCAGAGTAATTTACAGTTGGTTTCATTCCTTTAGCTGAAGTGGTGTTCAAGTTTAATGGATTTAAATGGATTCCAGGGCTGTCTAAAAAAATTCAAGATTCAGTACTGTATATAAAAATATCAGATTAATAATCAGAAAAATAAGCCTTGTGCATCATGCAGAATAATATTCAGAGTAATTTAGAGTTGGTTTGATATCTTTAGCTCAAATGGTGTTCAAGTTTAATGGATTTAAATGGGTTCAGTACTGTATTTAAAACATCTGATTAATAATCTGAAAAACAAGCCTTGTGCATTATAGGGAATAATATTCGGAATATTTTACAATTGGTTTGCTATCTTTATAAATGATCTCAAACGGAGTCAGAGTTGAATTAATTTAAGTAGGTATATTAAACATATCAAAAATATGGTTTCAGTACCATATATAAAAACAATAAAGACATAATCTGAAAAACCAAGCCTTGTGCATTACAGGGAATAATATTTAGAGATTTTTATAGTTGGTCTGATACCTTTATCTGAAACGGTGTCAGAGTTTAATGAATTTAAGTAGGTAGGCTATAGTATATTAAACATATCAAAAATATGGTGTCAGTACTGTATATAAAAACAATACAACCATCATATGAAAAAAACAAGCATTGTGCATTATAGGGAATAATATTGAAAGATTTTTACAGTTGGTTTGATACCTTTAGATCAAATGGTGTTGTCGTTTAATGGATTTATATTATTGCATACATTAAAAGTTGTACAATTATTATAAAACACATAAAATGGTAATTTCAAAAACGGAGCTTTGTGCAATAGCAGGGATGTTTTTCTGAACATTTTAGTTTTGGTTTTATATAATGTCATGTAGTTAAATTGTTTAATTAATTTATATGGTTAATTTATTTAATTTTTTTTCTAGAAATGAAGCCTTGTGCATCGTAAAAGGCATATATTTATGTCTATCTGAGTTACTTTGTGCTCAAAACATAACAGGCGCAAAGAGTTTAATTGGTATGAAACCGAACGTCAGACTAACTTTACAGCAGTCGAACACGCTTAGTGAACCTCCTACCTAGACAGCATTTCAGGATTTCGTTTGGAACTCCCCACAAGTTCATCAGCCACATTTTTAGCTCTTACTAGTTGTTCACACGCAGCCAGTGTGCTGTGCACGCGAGCTCGTGGAGTACTCCCTCACACACACACACACACACACACCTGTACACGCCTCACTTTAAAGCTGGACATTTAAATCATTTTGTTCCTCTGGTGTTTCAGATGTTACAGTAACTGTGTTGGAAAATATCGCGGTCTGGCAGCCACACAAGCAAGATTCAGGTAAACTTTTTTATTTTACATTAATACTTCTTTCCCTTAATACTGTTTTTACCTTTTAAAACTTTAACTTCACAGTGAGTTGGAAGTTTTGCTGCATGCTGTGACAGGGATGGGTTCTGTTTCAACAGGCGCTCATTTCATTAGGTTGTTTTCATGTCTGGAGTTTAGAGTTTTTATCTCTGGAGCCACTGTGAATGTTTTCTCATTTCCTGCTTCCTTAATCTGTTAATGCTTGTAAAGCTATTTAGGAAAGAATGCAGAGTATTTATTTATATCCAGCTCAGAGAGTGATTAGTTACTTTTTTTCTTTTCTTTTCTTTTTCTTAATACATAATTGAAGCACAAAAAAAAATCAGCAAACCACTTCATATGATAGCATGTTCAAAGCTGATTTTTAAAAAGTATTATTTCATATGTAGTTGTAATTTGATAATGCTGGCTTGGCACATGATTTACATTATCTTGGATGAAAAAAAAACTGAACTAAAACATTCTCTTAGTCACTGAAAAAAAGCTCAGATGCTTGAAACCCTGTAAAACGGTTTGTAACAGTAAAACTGCAAACCTGTAATAAGTGAACCCAAACCAGGTGACAACTCTCTGTTACGGTACATGCCTCAAAGGGATGTGGAACAGGCAAATGATTAACATGCATTATTCATGTCTCTGTTTGGATAAGACTAGTTCTTCTCTATTCTGGTAATGGCGTATCCCTAGAGGATCGTCCCACCGATGTTGTCAGGACATGCCTTTCTCAGAACCACCGGACACTTAAATGCTTTATTGTGTCATTTTGAAATCTGATTTGTACTGAGAGAAATCATTTAGCAGTGTATTTTAGGCGAGAAATTTAGATTTTAAAAAGTAAATATTTAAAAATACCATTACTAAAGAATCTAAAGAATCATACTGTTCTTGGAACAAGAAGGAAAATGCTTGTCTGATATGATTTGTGTGTGTGTGTGTCTGAGTAAACCCATGTAGAAGCGTTTTTCATGGAAATGACTCGGGAACAGGTTTCCAAAATAGGAATGTAACAGCAAACTTCCACTCTGGCTGGAATGTGTCATAGCTTTATCAAAGATATGCCCTTGCAAGACATAGGAACTTATTGCTGTTCATTTTTATGATTCATTTAGCATTAAATGTAGCCTTATTGCACACAATTATGCAAGCCAAATTAATCTGACAGGACAGCCAGAAAACTGATTATAGATTGTCATCTTAAAATATGCAAAATAATTAATAAATAAAATAAATAAATGAGAAAAAAAAAATGTCACATTTCTTATTTATGAAAAATGTCTCTCTGGTATAGACATTTGTTTATTTAAGCTCTCTGTAAACTATTTATAAGACATTTTAAGTACAGTTTATTCATAAAAGTCACTGGCACAATGCAATGAGAAGGAATTTGTCTCTTATTATTGCACAAAGCTCTTTTACAAAATATTTTGTTAGATTTGTTTTTCAGTATTTTTTTTTCTTCTATTTGTTATATTACCTTATATAGACGTGTGGAATTCTGCCAATGGTCATTCTATCCCAAAATTTAAATGGTTTAGACATATTCCTATTTTTTCATGGGTTTCTAAACTGTTTTTTTTAGAAAAGCAGACTGTTCAAATTGATACCATTTGTGTGCTGCCACCTAATTTGAGTTAAGTGTAATTTGATTTAGGAATAAAAGAGTCTTTGACTGTGCTCTTTGCTCTGAGAAGCAACCAGTACTCATATCCTCTGACAGTCATCTGACAATGCCATGTCACATGTCCAGTGTTGAGCTCATACTGTGTGGACTGGAGTTGATATAGAGAAACAATATGTAATTTCAGATGTTTAGGGAAGCGTAGATGATGCTCGAAGCAGACGTCTTGAAATCCCAGCTCATAGATTCAATTAGGATCATGTGATATCTTGATGGTCAGAAGAATTCACAGGAAGACATAGTTCTTTGTGAGCCAAGCTCATACTGTGTTTTTTTTAATTTGTTGATACTCCTGTGTGTCTGGTGCAGGTGCTCCTCTGATGTTCTCCATGATGTGATGGAGTGACTTATCAAGCATCAGCCTTCAAGTTACCCACAGTGATGCTCTTGACACTTTCAGTGAACCAGGCGATCTGAGACTCATCTGTTAGCATCACTTACTCCGAAGCCATTCATCATGATTGACCTGAGTTATCTGACAGAGGAAGAGCAAGAGATGATCCTGGCAGTGCTGAAGAGAGATGCAGAGCTTAAGAAGTTGGAAGAACAGAGGATCAAGTGAGTATAGGGGAAAGGTTTTTTGAAGAATGTATATAGAGGCGTAACTAGTTATTAAAGCGATAGTCCACTTATTATTCAAACTAATGGGCCATTTACACTGAACGCATTTTTGCATTCCATATTTCCACTTCTCCAGTGTTTGTGTATGTAAACAGAGGAATGTATTTTAACATTGTTCTCACATCTCACGTCTTTTGCAGCGTTGTGCACATGCCATTCTAAAAATGTGTCCTTAAATTTAAAATAAATTCAACTTTTAATGTGTCTGAAGACCTGTTTTTTTTTTCCTGTTCTCGAATCTTTTGTCGCGCATGATATACCGTTCTAAAAATACAGTGCTCAAGTTAAAATAAGTTAATCTTTTAAGACTAGGCATTGTGTCTTTTTTTCCCCATTCCACTGCCCTGTATCTCATATTTTTAAATGCAAAAATGCATTCTGTTTGATCCAGGCCCTTATGCTATTCCAAACCTGTATTACTCTTGGGGTCCAAATAACACTGGAAACCATTTACTGTCAATGTATGGGCAATAAAAACTTTTTTTTCTTTCATGTTCCACCTATAGTCATATAGGTTTGGAACAACATAATGATGAGAAAATAAAATGGTAATTCGTTTTTGGATGAACTACATATACCTGTAAACTAATGCAATTTGGCTCCTTGCTATTGATTGCATGTCTTAAATAATTGTGCTTATTTATGTTTACCTTTTTGGATTTGTTTATTGAATTTATTGAATAAACCCAAACAATATTGACAGGTCTGTTCCAATAAGGTTGTGGATGGGAGAAAATAATACTAATAATGCTAAATGCAAATAAGAAAATGCAACTTGACCATTTTATTGTGCATAGTTAGGGTAGCAAACTACATAAGCTTATAAAATCAAAAGCCATTCATTCCATCAAACTGGTCAATAATCTGTAACTTGTTAAAAACGAGCTAAATTAGGCAGATGCAAATATAAACAGGTGGTATGGGATGCCGTCATCCTTTACATGAACAAATGTATGAAAGAAAAATAAGATTTGACCCAGGCTACATTAAATATGGGTTGCAGGTTGTGTTATTTGCCATTTGACGTCAAACAAGAATATCTGGGTCCTGGAAAAAAAAAATAGTTCAGTTTTCAGTTTAACTTTCCGGAGTAACAGTTTACAGTTCAGACAATGACTGGGATTTGCCTATGTGGATGTCACTAGGCTCAGCTGGGACTTCAGGATGTTTAAATATATGTGTGTGTGTGTTTATTTATTTAGAAATTTGATGTCCTTTCAGGCAGCTTCGTAAGAACGAGCGAGACAGAAGCAGGCTGAAGTACTTGACAGGGGAGTGGTTTTATGAGACAAAGAATCACAGACACAGAGACAGGATCCATGGCACCGACATCATCAGAGCATCCATGAGACAGAAGAAACCCGTGACGATATGTGAGTGTTGCCAGCGGACAGAATCAGATAGAGGAGAACGGACTCTGTTCACATCTCTCATTATTTCCATTGCATGTACCCCATCCCTGATTAGCACCCGAATTCAGTGTTTGCATCACCCCCTTTTTTTGGTATATATCACATTTTTACCTTTAATGAAAAAGCACCCATAAATCAAAGCATTTATCAAATCATATATATCATGTAGTTCCATTAGAGGTTTTAAGATGTGTACTTGTGACTGTAAATACATGTTTGAACATAACAAATGATCTCTTATTGCAGTGGAGCTCTCTCAGAGATGGTCTGAGAAACCCAGTTGTGTTTATGGTGAGAAGAAAGATGTGTACATCCCTCCAGAGCTTTTAGGACTCATTGAGGATCCGTCCACACAATCACACAATGAGAGGTGAGCTTTTGGTGTTAAGTACATTTATGATTCAAACATTCCAGTACAACATTTCATCTGACTGAAACGTGATGCACCGCGGGCTGAAATATGTAAAATCTTGTAGAATGCACTTTGATCACATGGTTTTATGTAATTAACTATGCTGGTTATTATGATACCTGGGACAAAAATTTTAAATATTGCATAGTTAGGTTGTGTTCATGCACCTATTTTTCATGCCATAGGCGAAATAAGACACAACCAAAGAAAAACAAAACACTTTGTAACAATTATTAAGTCTTCATATAAGCACATGCCATGTTAGTCTATTGGTACAGATTTGTATTTGTGTTCAAGGGTGTGTGGGGTTTTGTTGGGTTATGTAAGATTTTTAAGTGTCTGTGAAAGAAGTCTCTTATGCTCACCTAGGGTGCATTTATTTTTTTCAAAAATACAGTAAAAACAGTAATATTTAGAAATATTATTACAATTTATAATAACAGCTTTCTGTTTTAAGATGTTTTAAGATGTAATTTATTCCTGTGATAGCAGCCATTATTATTTAGAAGATTTTCATTGGAAAATATCAACAACAAAAAAAAAAACACAGGAAAATCTGAGTGGGTATGTGTACGTTTTTATTTATTTATTTTCAAACAGAAAATGTATGTAACATTTTCCATATAAAATAATTAGAAATGCCTTGAACACAAATCAGTAATGGTTATAAAAAGTAGCAATAAAAAGTTGAGTTCCTAAACTCAAAATTGCATTTCTGTTATCAGTACCAAGCACATGCCATTGTTTTACTTGAATAAAGGAAATTACGGCGGCTCTGCCTTTTCAACACACTAACGCTGCATCCGCCCATTAGCCTGGCTGGACTGCTCATGTTGTCATCAGCAGCCTTAATTCTGTGGACGCTAGCTTTTAAAGCTTTCATATCACAGCTCATGTAGAACAATATGAAAAGAAAAGTAATCTGTCTACCAGTTAATGTATACTCGTTTGTGAGTTTGGCAGAGATTCAGGAGTGAACCTGTATTCTAGGTCTAACGTAATCTGTAGGGCAAACTTTTCCCATGTACCTAATGTTTTCCCAGACATTGGTGAGGGGAATCTGGAGCCAGTAAGCTGCTTTAGGGGTCAGATTTCACGTGCTGCTGTTTTTCCCTCTGTCTGACACCATGTAATGGCATTATACTGTCACATCGCAGCATGGAAACTTAGTGCTTGCTGAATCTTGTGACTTTCCAGGAGCTTCAGGACCAGCACCATGAAGAAGTATTGATGATTGAATATACTGATTGCATTATGCTGAACTGTTCACATTGCTCAATGCTCAATGCAAAGCTCCCAGTGGCCTATTATCATGTTAGTGAATCTTGCATTTAATTCATCAGAATTTTTTAATATGAATCTATATCCTCCATACAGGGTGGAAGATGAGTTGTCGGAAGCCCAACAGGAAAGACAGAGACCTCAAATCAAGGTACACTACACAAAATGCATTTACTAAGATCATTTTGCTGAATTTTCAGTTTTATTCATGATGTATTTTTATGATTCCATTAAATTTATTATGTAGCCAAGGCAGAATCCATTTAATAGTGTGAGATCACAAAGAGATGAAGCCAGACTTATTAATGGAGTGAAGGAGGCTGACCAGACACCTGCTGAGGGTGAGAAATATCTTCTCAATTTATCCTCAAATTGATTTTGTACACTCCATAGAGTATGTTAATCTATAAAAGTTTATGATGTAAAAAATTTAATCAAAAAATATTGGTGACAAAGATTGAGGCATTACGGGAAAATTTTCTAATTTTTTTAATTCAATTCACTGATATAATGTTATCAACCTAAAATCTGTTTTGCAAATTTTGCTAATTATATGGTGATTCATACTATTTAAAAAAAACACACACATACATATATATTTCATAGTGAGTGTTGTTTATCTAATAAAAAAAATCACCTTATGTGTAATTTACAACTAATCAGTTTATTGTGGTGTTATTATAGGTATTTATTTATATTTTGAATTAGCTTTTTATTTTCATTTTCATTTTAGTTTAAGTTTTAGTAATTTTTTTATGTGCTTATATTAGTTTTTGTTTTTTTATATAGTTTGTATTTAATTTTAATTTCATTTTTAGTAATTTTAGTACTTAAACTTATTTTATTTCAATCAATTGCCAAGTCAACATTTTAAATTTTCGCTTTTTAAGTTGAAGTTTTCATCTAATGATTATATTTTATTTCAGCTTTATTTTAATTACTGAAAATGACTTTCAGTAGTTTTAGTTAACAATAACAACAATGATTTACAGTTTATAATGTAGTGTTTTCTATTAGAACTAGCTTTTGACAGATGATCTCTGTGATGTAACATATGTGATTATCATAGATTTAACATTTGTGTGATGATTTTGATGCTGTTCAGTCCAGTAATAGATGAGGTAACAGATGGGTTGTGTTTTTAAATGAGTGGATGTTCTAAAGAGCAAAGGGTCAGAACATATTTCTTGCAAGAACAGTAAGTTTGTTTAACTGATCCCCATTGAGAACAGCATGTTAACCTCTTCTGGGCAATGGTGTTGGCTTGACATGATCTGTGCTCTCGGTGTGATAACTCAGTGCTGTCTGCATGCATATCTGTTAATCCTGCATTTGGTTACTGTAGCTTGTATAATGCAACTCTATATTTGCATTATATTTTGGCCAAAAAAAAAAAACATGTTGGTCTCCGGTTTTTGATTATGAAAGTATCAAAAGCTTCTTTGAGGTCATATGGGAACAAAATATTTGAGTGTAAGCACTCAGTAATCAATTGCACAAGTACAACAATAGAGTAGCTTTGTATATTTCCAGGATTTGACTCTACTCTGCTTGCATAATTAGTATAGAATAACCAAATTGTAGTTTTATAATTGGCATTGATATGTAATGCGTGACATTTAGTGTTATTACAATACATGTGGAAAAAGTGCCATTCCTTGAAATGGTCTGGCCAAAATATTTCTGAAGAAAGTTGAACCTGTTGTAGTGGTCTGAGTAACAGGGCTTTATGGAGCTGCCAAACTTTAAGAAGATTACACAGAGAAATATGTCGTTCTAAGTAGTTAAGCCACCACGCATGACCAGTCTGTACCTCATACATAGATGGTAAATTTTTATGGGCTTTTATTTTGTAGTAAGGTGTAGTAAGTCTTAATGAGTGCAAAGGTAAATATAAAAGTTGTGAATATTTGGAATAGACCACAAATACATACACTGTAAATGTGAAAATGTGATTTCAGCTGAACTATAGGCCAGTACTTGATATGGAATCAATATATCTATTATCCCTGACTAGAATACGCACCATCATATTCTTAGGTTGCTTGCAAGCTTTTATCCAGTGTATTCCATCTCATTGCTCATTTTGCAAATGTCATCAATTAACAGATACTGTACTGCTGTTACAATAACAGACATGTTCATTTAAATGCAAAATGAATTCATCATAAAACATGAATTCACATTTTTTGTGCATGTATGTGTCTTTGCTCCTTCTTTTACTGCTTCATTACCCAACTATTTGGTTATTTTTCAGAACCTTTCCTTCCAGCTGACAACTACACACTCCATCACACTACTCTAAACACATACAACACTGACACCCATATAGTCACACAATGCAAACCTGTGCCAAAAAAGAGATTGCTGCTGTATTCCTGCAAGGACTCTTCCCTGGACACTGTCAGCAGTGACAATGGAGTTAAACAGGTCATAACCCCTGCTCCCAGAGGCATTCTGAAGAACAACATCTCCAGCTGTAGCTCTACTGTCTCCCTGCATCTCCACATTCCTATCAATGACGACAGTAGCAGCAGTCAGTCGTCAGCTACGGTCAGCCCTGTCAGTCCTGAAACTCCCATCAGCCCTCCTCTTTCCCCCTGCTCAGTGCACTCTGCCTCAGGGTGGTTAGATAGGAAACAGGTCCACTTCTCCTCAGTTGTTGGGCCCATAGAGAGAGTGCAAGGAGAGCACAGTGTGCTGGAAGAAGACTGGAGTCCTCTGTCGGACCAGGATAGAAGCCATATCACAGACAATGGTAACAGTTGTAGCCACGAGAAGTGCTTAAAAAGATAGTTTACCCAGGAAATGAAAATTCTATTACACACTATCATGTTGTTACAAGCATGTATTCGACTTTCTTTGGTCTGATAAATCCAAAATAAGATATTTTTAACTATTTTTGTCCATTTAATGAACAACATTGGACCCCATTGACATTCATTGTATAGAAGAAAGACAAACATTCTTCAAAATGTCTTCTGTGTTCCACAGTAGAAAAAATAACACGGGTTTGGAATGACATGTGGGTGAGTAAATTATGACCAATTTTGTGTTTGAATTTTACATTTTTTGGGTGAACTATCCTATTAAAGCAGGGAGTTAGCATAGAGGCCTGGTCTAAAAAGTTACACAAAACAGCCTGGATTCGTCTAAAAATCACGAGTGTCCCTATGTGATGAGCACTGAGCCCGTAGAAAGGTTCAGGGATGGACAGGTAGATGGGTTGTCCAACCAGACAGTGAGAAATGCTTGATCCAAAACCCTTTGGTAAGACACCCTGAAACTTAACAATATATCAAACCCAAGAAATGTGTTTAAGTGAGATAATCAGCCAAAAAAATCTATCAACCTGTAATTCAACAGTTCACATGCTAACACATCAATGTACCCTCATACTAACTGCATGTGCGTGCATATCTCATACATATAGCACATGGCTTCTGGTGAATGCTCATGTGTATGTTGATTAATCCACAAATGGTGATTATTAAATAAGCACAGCAAGAAATGACTATTATCTGGGTGTTTACTGCAAGTTTAATGTGTAATATTATCTGATGACAAGTATTCTCTATCACTTGCATGCAAAAATTAAGACTTTCAAACTTGTGATTGTTTTCCCTCTAGGTTATCATGAGGTTTATGGTGAGCCTCAGTCCTCACAGGTGTCCAACTTCCACGACTCTAGTGAAGTAACAGGTAAGGCCATTGGGTTAAGTGCAGAGGGCCAGACTGATAAGCTTACAGTGGAAGAGGGTCGTTCATTTTCTAAGGTACTTGAATGGTTTGGGAGAGGTTCTCGAGATGGAAAGCTGAAGGAGTCGCCAGTTAAGAGAGAGGGGAATGAGGAGGAACCAAAAGATCATGAAAACCCAGAAGCCAAGTCAGAAGATTTAGTGCCTCCAGTTGTACAGCCAAAGACCAAGCCACCACCAAAGCCACGTAGGGGGCTTTTTGCATTGTTTTCGAGAGCAGAGAAAAAAGACAAGTGTTCTGAAGTTCAAGGATCTGACAAAGAAGAGATAAGTCAAGATAAACCAGAAAGTTCAGAATATAAAACATCTTGCACTTTGAGACCTGAAGATGATAATATACTTCCACAGACCTCTGTTTCTACAAACAGCAAGACTGCAGAAATACTGCAGGAAAAAACAGACAAAACAGACAAACCAATATGCAAAGATCCTCCACAAAGAGAGACGTTTGACCGAGGTGAAATATCACCAGGAAGACTTGCCAACCTGAAGTCATTCTGGGGAAAAGGGAACAGAGGACCTAAAATACTAAGCATCAAAAAAGAAGCTGAGGTAGAAGAAAGTGAGACCTCTCAGCTTAATGAGAATTATCACGTCGCTGTGGACAGAAGGTTGTCAGATTTAAGCATCAGCCCATCAAAACCCAAACCCAATGATCCAAATCCAGTTGATGTAGAATGTACAACATGTGAGATTTCTCCAGTCTCATCTAGAAGAACATCCAATGGTGAGGATATATTAGCCATATCCTCACATGAAGATGAGAAGCCTTCTAGTTTGGAGAGCAATAGGGTCTCAGAAGTTTCAAGCAGCGAACTACAAACTCTCACGGTGAAAATGAATGCCAAATTGTCACCCAGTTCATCGCTAAAACACAAAGATAAATCTCTGGGCAATGAGCTACAGGAAGAGTCACTCTCCAGGGACATATCTGACTTGAAAAAGGAAATATCCACCCTCAAAATGTCCCTAAGTCAACAGGAGGATAAAGTCTCGATTAATGATCTCAAGTCATTTTGGGAGAAAGAAAAAAGTGGCCTTAGAGTAATTGTAGGCTCACCAACGTGTACAGCTAACGTTAAAGATCCATCCCCAGAGTCATCTCCAAAACATTCTTTAGTAGAACATTCTGAACCTCAGTTTGACATCAGATCAAACAACCCAAGTTCCCCAGAGAGAATGAGTTTCAAAGAGGCTGCTTTGACACAAAAAGAGAAGATGAAACAGACAGAGGAAAAACAGAGAAGTCCAGTGCCATTACAAGACCTTCAGGATATCAGAGGTAGGGTACCTTACACCACCCAGAATATTTATAATTTCAAACAGTCCATTTCAGACAAACATTCAAAGCCAAGTCCACCACCATCTCCCCTCAGAAGTCTCCCTGCAAAAGGTCAACATGATAAGCCACAGTCCACTGACATTTACCACCCAAAAGACCGAGATCAAACCAGAACACCCAGCCCATTACTGCAGTCTAAAGTACCTCTTAGAGATTCATATCCAAACAAAGAATCCAGGAAGGATGGTTCTCCCTTAAGAACCTTTGCGATAGATATCAATCCTGCTGACAAGAGTCCATGCATTGTAAGGGTTAAACCAGGGCAAACCAGGCCATGTACCTCTCCTGAACACCACAGGAAGACTTCAGATGGAGGCATTGATGTAAGACCCATCATGCCCAAAGAACGAAAGTTGTCAGCAGACTCTCTGTCCCGGTTTTATATTCCCCTGAGTTTACACTATTACCTGGGCATACCTGAGCAGGCAGTCTTAGATGAAAGAGAACAGGTTAAGGTGCAGGCAGGTGAAACTTTTGAACAGGTGAACCAAGGCAGAGTGAGCAATGAGAGCTCCCCTTCTCGACACTCCCAGCCTGAATCAGAGGAGATCACCTTTGACTCCTCTGGGAGCTCCACACCTGAAGCCTGGTCAATCTCACACGCCAGTTCATACTGTGAGCTCACCTCTCCATTTTGGTTCAGTCTAGTTTCTATAGAAAAGGCCTTGATTGGTTCTGTGATTTTTGTGGAAGCAGGGTTTATGTCCTTAAAACAAGTGCTCAGTGTGACCTAAGAAACATGTCCTACTTGATGCTTTGCTCAAGTAAGGTGCTGAAATTTGTAGACATGATAAAATGACCTACTTGTTCTACAGGCTTATGACTATTTAAGCCCTGCCTCTACGTGTTTCTATAATGATCTAATTCAGTAATCAGAACTTGTTTCTTTGAAATCATGAATTTATTATTATTATTATTTTTTTTTTTAATTCCTGGTAAGTTTCAGTTTATAACATGGTGCTTGAAATATTGTTTGTAGTTAGAGTCAAATGAACACTACCTCTGACACTGATAAATCAGCTTACAATCATTAAAGTCTTTATTATATTGTTTTAATTTATTAAAATGAATTTTTATATATCATAAGTAATTTTATTTTTTTTATATTTTTATATTTTAAATGTATAACCATTTATTTTTCTATATTCATGGAATTCATTTAATTAATTATCTTTTTTTTTTTGTTCTTTTTTTATTATTAATTATTTTTTAAATTACATTGTACGTAGTAATTACATATACATTTTAAATCCTCTGAAGTCAGAAATTTAATGGGTGGAAATGCCCCCTTAAATCAGTGTTTCAAATCAGATATTTAGTACTAATAGCTGTATAAAATGCACCAGTAGACCTCTGCTTTTATATGGTTTGCTGATTCCTTCTTGATATGGGCTGTGACAGGGGACAGTGAGGATGACAGCCCTGTAAAAGCTGCCCTGGAGCGAGCCAATGCCAGACCCATCTCTATTTCCAAGAGTTTAGAGGACCTGGCATCCACACCTTTACGTAAGTTTCCTTCATCTTTCTTGCCCTATGTTTGGTTGACTTTAAAGGGGTCATATGATGTTGCTAAAAAGAACATTATTTTGTGTAATGAAATGTGTTTATGCGGTTTAAGGTTAAAAAAACACATTATTTTCCACATACTGTACATTATTGTTTCTCCTCTATTCCCCGCCTTTCTGAAACGCGTCGATTTTTACAAAGCTCATCGGTCTGAAAAGCGAGGTGTGCTCTGATTGGCCAGCTATCCAGTGCGTTATGATTGGTTGAATACCTCAAGCGTGTGACGGAAATGTTACGTCCCTTACCATATTGTGATGATGCCCTGTAAGGCCGGAGCAATGATTCAAATCATGAAAACCCATTATAAACGAGGCATTCGTTGCATCCATTGGGGACATAATTATGGATTATAATGACTTATACTGTCTTTTTACACGTTGCATTGCATTGCTCCGCATAAACATAAAACCATGTCTGCATTTGTGATCGGAGAAATGACAAACAACTATAGCCCTACTAGGGGTTGAACGACTTCTGATTTTTAGAAGTCGACTTTTATGTGATGAAAGTCGAGTCTAAGTCGACTAGTCGCTGATGACGTCATTAATGAACAAATAAGTCTGGAGCTGTGACAAACAGCTTGTGCACAGCTATGGCATATGACACAGCGCTGCCCACACGGATTACTTCAGGATTACTAAGGCTATAGGCAGGTGAGTTTTTTTTCAGGGTTGGAGCTGAACTCTGCAGGACTGCGGCTCTCTAGGACCGAACTTGCCTACCCCTGCATTAGTGAGAGCGATTGCGTGTGTGAATTAATTCTACCTGGCAGCATCTCTCTGCTAGTAGTGAAGCTGTGGAATTTAGTTAAGAAATATATGCTTGAACTTTTCAGTTTCTAAGCTATTTTATTGCGAAATCAGTGTTGACAATTCATTTCCGCGCTGAATGATTCTGTGCGTGACGTACGCTACTGTCTGTAGCCTATGTGTGTGCATTACAGTGCAGCAGCGCATTAGATTAGAACGGCGATTAATTTACCTGTACAATAAGCTGTTTAAAACGTGCATTCTCCCGTTCAATTTCGAGCATCCAGTAATATAATCACACATGTCTTGTGGAGCGCTTTCAGAGTATGCATTTATTTGTCATTTGAACTGTTTGGAAACGGAGCGTAAATGTGGAAGTCCTTCAAAGATTTCTTATCCTGTTGCTCCCTCTATAGGACCAGCGACTAGTCGGCGTCAAGTTTAAAGCGTCATGGCAGGAGATAGGACTAACTGCAGAACCGCAGAACCATACGTCATGACAGTCTGAGGACAACAGCCAGACTAACAGTCTGAGGCCGGAAGTGGGCGGAGCAAGTGTTGCCTTCCGCTACTTCCGTATTTTGGACCGTTTCAAAGTTTAAAACAACGTTATCATCAAGTATTATATTAAAACGATTGAATTTAAAAGATATATAAGATGCACTTATATATATGTGTATGTAAAAAAAAAAAACTAGACATACTACTATAGACAATTGTCAGTTTTTTTTATTTATTATAGTTTATTATACATTTGTTTTTGTCATAAATGATTAACAATATAAATTTTACAAATCTTTATAAAAAAACAAAACAAAAACAAAGCTTGAGCATTTGCAATTTTTTTATACTCCATTTCAAAACTAACCACGTTTTTTCATAGAACAAAAATAAAAATATGAATTTAAACTCCGCCCACTTCCGGCCTCAGACTGTTAGTCTGGCGCTGTTGTCCTCAGACTGTCATGACGTATGGTTCTGCGGTTCTGCAGTTGGTTGTTATTGGATGGCAGAGCATTGAAGTCGACTAGTCCATTAATCGGTGCAACCCCTACTCTACACTGCCCAAAAAACCCGCTTTAAATATAAAATATAAAAACTCTTTAAATATAAAAAACGTACTTACAGTCTGTGAGTCAGAACAGCCAGCATTGTAGTCTA
>NW_015505211.1:1504030-1523157 GCF_001515645.1 Sinocyclocheilus grahami
GTCCTCTTTTGGAAGACCAAACAAAGTAGTTTTGCTTTCACAACGGAAAACATGGTGGCCTAGCGTGAGCGGAAGCCGTGGCTTAGTGAGCAGAGGCCGGCGGCTAGAGTGAGCAGAGGCGGCGGGCTTGAGAATAGCGCAGCCGGCAGATTCAACGAAGGAGTGTCCGGAGGGCTTGCGGCAACCACATGTGACGACCCCGGGTTGGACTCCGCTTCGTCCACAGTGAAAGCCGATCCGGTGATCCACAGCGCAAAGTTGATGTATTTCCTCAGTGACCAGCACGGATCAGCTCCAAGCATGACGAAGCCATATCGTCCTCTTTTGGAAGGCCAAACAAAGTAGTTTCGCTTTCACAACAAAACACAGCGCCTTCATGACATGGCGGCGGCAACAACAATACTACAGCGAGAATAAAAGTTATGCCTTCTTTCTTTGCGTGAACATTTGGGCGGCGTTATGCAAATCTTCCCACATTGTTACATAGATATGTGGGGGCGTGTTAGAACGAGCCGTTTTAGATAGCCATGGCTGACTCTTATTTTTATAAAGAATATCTCTTTGGATTTGAGACTTTAGTCTTTGCAACTTTACAGATCTTCTTTATGCACCAAGAGCTTGTAACACTCCAAAGAGAAAGGAAAAATTTTAATTGCATCATATGACCCCTTTAAGACCTTATTCAAGATAAAGTCAAAAATGTTTTGGTCTTTGAGGATCATGGCTTTTACAGACCTGTTGCAGTTCTGAAGGTGTGACAGTCTTTTTCTCCCTCTGCTGGACATTTGTTTAGCACTCCCAATGTGTCTAGTGTAATCAAAAGATAGTATACCCAGGTTTCTCGAGCATTTTTTATGCTGTACTGCATTTTACTAACCTTTTATTTTTGTTTAAATCTTTATTTAACAATACTTTGTCATCTGAACCAAGAAGAGAGATGGAAGACTGATCCGAGGAGTGACATTGGGCTGAGTATGGAAAATGGTAAATATTTGTCTTTTTTAAGAAATATATTAATAATAATAATAAATCAGTAATAAAGTAACTACATTTCAAATAGTCTTTTAATGATTTTTAAATGATTTTGATAAAAGCCTCTGCTATAGCTTTTAAACCAATGTTCATTGATTATTATACATTTGCATTATTAAAGTAACGTAAAGTAAAGTAAAAGGCAGCAATTAAAGTGGTTTGCATTCAGTAACTAAACCAATTCTTCATATAAAATATAAAATGTGCTCTTCAAAATGAACAACTCTAGACTAGACACAAACTCTTCACAATTAGTTATTTCCACTAAACAAAAAACAAAACAAAACTCAATATTCATTTAATCTCTATCTGCATCCATAATGGGCATCCACTAAATTACTGTTTCCTTTGTCTCAGTGTCTGCAGTCACTTCCAACACCAAAACGTCCTTCTCCGACCCAGAACAGGTGAAGATGATGAGTATGTCTGTGCCTGCATTCATGCAACAAGAGGTAAAATACAAACCAAAACCCATGAGCCTCTTTAATGCTAATGTTGAATAACAGCCCCGACCCTGGATTAGTTCTAAAAAGTGTTATTTTTATGTTTTAACCTATCACCAAACACCAACATTTGCTGCCTTTATTAACCTGCATAAATGCTAACAACCTCATGTTGTTTGTGCATGTGACTAATAGATGGCCTGCAGAAACAGTGACTGTGCCTCAGTGAGCAGTTTCCACTATGACAGACTGAGAACATGCAACACTCCTTCTAATTTTAGCACTTGTTCTGAAGTGGCCTCCATGTCCTCTGTATGTAACCCGTTTTTAACACAACCCAATGATTCTGAATAGAACTATTTTTGCTCAAATATAATGCAAATGAACATATTCATCTATTTTTTTGCACACTATGATAACATGCTATTATAAAAAGATTTCTGTACGGATCTGTGTCTTTATGGGGTATGTATAGGTCACTGGTAGTGTAATGAGCATCTACAGTAGTGAGTTTGGTAATGTGGAGGTCAAAGGCACGATCCAGTTTGCCATTCACTACGTGCAAAAACTGGGAGAGTTCCACGTCTTTGTTGTGCAGTGCAAGGACCTCGCTGTGGCGGATGTTAAAAGGAACCGATCTGATCCGTAAGCAAACTAATATTTCTCATCAGGAGAATACAAATTCTCTCAAGATGGATAAACAATAATATATGTGCTTTGTCTGATTGAACTTCAGGTATGTTAAATGTTACTTGTTACCTGACAAAGCAAAATATGGAAAGAAAAAAACATGTGTGAGGAAGAAGACTCTGGATCCAGCTTACAACGAAATCCTACGGGTATGAGAATTCTAAACTTCTTGAGATATGTTTTAAAATTAATTGATGATCAAAGTTGTCATTTCTGTGCAGTTTAAGATTCCAATGGAGATGTTGAAAACCCAGAAGCTGAACACCTCTGTGTGGCACAATGATACGTTTGGGCGTAACATGTTTCTTGGAGAGGTTGAGCTCGATTTGGCCGAATGGGATTTCAGTAATACTCAGATGAATGAATATTTACTCAAAGGAAGGGTAAGATATCAATAGTCATGTCTATTTTGGACAAAATAACCTGTTAGGATAGTTTTTAACTGGTGGCTTACAGACCAATCTGTATGTAGGTTAATATTGTTGAAAATATGGACAGCAAAATAAATGTTTTTTTGTTTTTTTTTGAGAAAAATGTGAACAATACATCTAAAATCCTGTTTGTATGAGGTCATGTTTGTTAGAATTCCTCTAAAGTTTGCCTTTCTTTATCAACCCAGGTTCAGGTTCCCACCAGCCCAAAAAATTCTGTCGGCAGCGTGGAAATGAGTGCAGAGATTAAAGTCGCTCTGCGTTTTGTCCTACAGACTTCTCACAGTAAGCTGTTGACATTTATGATGCTGACATTTTATTTGACTAAATATATATTTTTAGAAGCATCTTCCTTTCTGATAACATGTTCATTCTGTAGGTCACAAGAACAAGGGGAATGGTGAGGTGCAAATATGGGTGAAAGAATGCAAGAATCTGCCTATTACCAGAGGTGTTGCCATTAACCCCTTCGTGAAATGGTATTTATAGCTGTTTTATTGGATACATTTGTATATGTGTTGGATCATCAGATGTGGGATGCCCATCCTGTGTGAATTTTGCCTTTTCAGCGCAGTCCTCCCAGATACAAGCCGAAAAAGCCGTCAGAAGACCAAAGTGTTGAAGACGGCATCTAACCCAGTGTTTAACCACACCATGGTGTATGATGGTTTCAGGCAAGAGGACCTCAAAGAGGCCTGTGTGGAGCTTACTGTGTGGGATCACGACAGACTCAACAACCACTTCATTGGGGGTATTAGGCTGGGTCCTGGAACAGGTAATTGAAAGAGGAATTACAGCCATACTTAAAAAAAATAAAAAAATGTAAAATTGTCACGACTGATTGTCAATATCTTATTGCAGGAAAAAGTTATGGCACTGAGGTGAACTGGATGGACTCTAATGTTGCTGAAGCAGCCCTGTGGGAGAGAATGATGCAATTTCCGAATGAATGGGTGGAAGATATTTTACCTTTGAGAATGATGGTCATGGCAAGAATGTCTAGATAGTAAGAAACTGAGGCATGGTGACACTTTTGAACAAATACATGAAAAATGATTGTGAACATGAAGAATGCATTATATAGGAAGACCGTATGTAATGTAGGAACTAACTTGATGGTTTCTTGACATTTCTGTTGATGAAAACAAAGAGAATGAAAAATATAATATGCCTATTATTGTAAAGTAAGTGGATGTAATGTCTTAAAATAAAAATGCCTGTTTAAAAATCTTTCAGTTTGCTGCAAATAAGATCTTTTGTTAATTGCCACGAAAGAGCACTATAAAAACTTTAAATTGTCCAACTGCAATCACTTGTATATGTAAAATTCTGAACATCTAGTAATAAATACAAAGTAAATTTTGTTGTGTGGAAGGAACTATAGACTGTGACAGAAACTGATTCTGGAAACAACAACAACAACAGCCAATCTTTGCTCCTCCTCTATGAGAAGCAATGCTTACGTAAAGTATCGCGATATTTCAGGACTCGCCATTTTAGTTCTTCAGTGTCGTTGGAAGTGCGTTGCTTGTAATTTGGCTTTGCAACGTCTGCCCTCAAATACCTTTTTTCTTGTTAATTTAGTTTTCTCGTTTTTCCCCCCCTCAACCAATCGACGTCGCAAGACATCAGTACTCGATTTAAGGTAAGTTGCTTCGGTTATGAACAAATATATAACTGTTATGTAGTTTGCTTTACGTGAGGAATCTGCTTTGTCACTCAGGCCAAGGCGCGCTGCTGCGGCCTGCTAACGTTAATCGAAACCTCTGCGAATATTAAATCCGTTGTTGTATTCGATATTAAGAGTTGTTTACATATTGATTATTATATTAAAAGAAAGAGGATGCATTGACTTAAACGTATATTATAACAATACCTATATATCAATGTTTTGTTAAATATCGTTTGCTAACCGCGAAAGAAGGCATCTGGACGTTTGTTCGTTTATTCTTTGCGATATTTTAAGCTGGAACTCCCAAAACTTACATCCTTTCGCCCTCGCGTTTGACTTTATCTAAGTTAGTCGAATACAGATGGAAATGTTCAGTGGACTGGCAGCTTTATTTACCCTTAACTTTTATTGCTTCTCCCCCATATAAATTAAAAAGTGAATGGAGATTAAGAATGTCCTTTTCCTTAATATAGTTTTTGTTCTACTACTACTTCCGTTTTTTTGGCGTGTTACATGCTGTGTGCATATCGCCACCTACTTTTGCTGTTATGCAGTCATAGTTTATTTATTATCAATTTTTTCCTTGTTTTTGCTTTCCCTGTTCTTACACGCATATATACACACATATTCCTACTTAAATAATTATTGGATGCTCCATCCCATTCCTTCTCCCCAGGCTCCAGCTGGCGCTGCGTGTTCAGCTCCTCCAGACTAAATCCGTGGTCTCCTGAAGCTCCAGAATAGAATAGAGCATCCGCATTCTATATTTAAATCCTTTCACTTAACCTAGTAGTATATATGTATTTTATTAATATCCTGTATCCTTCTCGATCTCTGTTAAACTCATATCCTAATTAGGGCTGGACAATAATTCAATATCAATATGTATCGCGATATAATTTTTTTCAATAACGGTGATATGATTTTTAAACACATTTCCGATATTTCGATATACATTACCAGTGTTTCCCATACACTGATTTATTTGTGGCGTTTGACTTCAAAATCAAAACGCGTCGCGGGTGTTTTATATGAATGTATCTCTGAAGGGAACCGACTGTCTTCAGAATAGGTATTTAAAACAGTTGAGTAAATTATTTCAGGATTCTGATGAATAGAAAGATCCAAAGATCAGCATTTATCTGAAATAAAAAGGTTTTGTAACATTATACACTATACCATAGCCTGTAGTTTGAAGTAAAAAATATTAATAAGGAGAGTCTGAGATTTATTTGACAGTGATTTCACATTTCTTGTTTGTATGAAGGCTAAATACCAATAAAAGGTGAACATTTATTTATTTTCGCCATTTTTTTCCTAAAATATTATATAGTTTTATAGGAGTAGGTTTCATAGAGTTGGCAAATTAATTTTTCATAAGTTTGTAGGTACAGACATCTGTTTAGGCCGTTTTTATGAGGCTTTTTTAATAGTGTTCATATCGATATCGGAATTATATCATATCGACCGAAATTGAGAAATATATCGTGATATCAATTTTGGCCATATCGTCCAGCCCTAATCCTAATAAGTATTTTTGTGAAGAGAATAGTGCTTAGTGTGTTTGTTTTATTGAAGTGAGCGCGTTTATGTCCAAATTCTTGCTGCTGTTTATTTTCTGCTAATTTCCAAATGTTTTATTTCTATGCAGTTTACACAATATCCAGGAACAGCCATGATCACCAGAAAAAGAGGAAGAAGCAGCCTAAACGCTGACATCACATGCACAAGTACCTCCCAAGAGATTGATAGTGGTTCGAAAGCCAGTGATACAAGTGAAACGAACATGCTGACTTCTCCAGAAAGTGACACCAATGATTGGGGCCTGGATGACCTGCTTGGCTCCGGGCTCAACTGGGACCTGGACAACGATGTGCTTGATACTTTCGTCAACTTTGAATCACAGACGACGACTAGTGATGAGACAGACCAAAGCGCATTGCTTGACGTTCCCTTATCCCGCAGTAGAGGTGCAGTCCAGAGGTCAAAACTGCAAGGTGTCTCTGGTCGGATCATCAACAAGAACGCCATTGCAGCGAGGATGAACCGATTAAAGAAGAAAGAATACGTCAGTGGCTTGGAACAGAGAGTTGGTTCTTTGACGACAGAAAACCGTGTTCTCCAGCAGGAAAACGGGAATCTCAACAAGAGAGTGGAAGAGTTGGAGAATGAAACTAGGTACTTGAAAGCCGTGTTGGCCAATGAGAGCATGCTGGCTCAGCTGTTGTCTAGATTGAGCGGTGTGAACGGCATGAAATTCTCTACCTCGCTTTTCCAGGAATCCAACGAGAACGACCACGATTATGCCATGCCGAGGAAGAGGGTGAAGGTGGAAGACAAAGATACTGCAGGTGGCATCTGCCTGCATGTGGACAAAGACCACGTCTCGGTGGAATTCTGCACCAAATGTGCAGAGAGTTCAAGCTTGTCGCATAAAATGTAGGGTCAAGTATTTTACCTTTTCAACGTTTCCCGAGACTGAACATTTGCACAAGATGTAAATGAGGGGACATGACGACAGTAGTTGTCAAATATAGATTTAACTGTTTAAATGTGTGCAGAGCTTGAATGGCATGTCTTTTGAACTTGCTTTCAATACAAGTTACTGCTAAACTTGTTGACAGTTTTCTTCTAGGTGCTTGGTCCGCCATGCTGGATGAGTGGGTCACAGAACATCCTTGACTGCTGAAATCCATGGTAAGGATCAAGCTGTAGAAGACTGCACAGAACTGGTTAACTCCTAAGATGAGGACAATGCTTTTTGCCAGTTCACGGCACAATATGAACTGTAAACAAACTATCATTTCTGTTTCATTTTCATTTGGTATCTGTTTAAAGTATTGAAGATAATCTACAAAAAGAAATTAAGCACTGTTTTTTGAATTACATACTTTGGATGTTTATTGGATTACTCAATTGCAGTATGTAATTTCAGTTAAATGACTAACTGAATTTACAGTTAGTCATTTAGTCAGTTATAACTCAGTTAGACTTTGAGGAAAGTAGTTAAGTGAACAAAAAAAAAGTTAAAAAGAATTATGTAAATGGGTGATGTTTCACAAAGGGCTTCCACGTATATTAATCTGTTATGTACCTGTTTATTCAGTGTTGATACATTGATGTTGATTTCAGTACAAGATTCCAGGCAAGTTTGTATTTAGCTGAAAATAGATGAGCCCTTTCTGAAATATCGCTATTTTTCTAAAGAATGTTTTTCATGTAGAACCCTTATTTTTCTTTATGCTAAAGTGGATTTTGCTGTGGGGAAAGCAGAAGAATCGGGACCAGCAGCTTGCATCATGGCCTGGTAAATTTAAAAAAAGGTAGTACACGAAACCGTGTAAGTGACAGTTTTTACTGATTCTTTATCACACCCCTAAAGACGTCAGATGCTGTAATGCTCGTTTAGCATCTAAATGAGTATTTAAACTCTCCTGTTTATAGTAATGTTTGACTACAGTCCATTTTACATCTGTGTCATTTCCATGTGTTTCATCTTGATTTGTTAAAGCACTTGGGCTTTATTTGACAGTTGTCAGGAGAAATGGTATGTTCTAAAACAATTTTCAAAGGGTCATGGTTTTTGAGTATGATCATCTATATGTGAGATGTAATGGAAATCCAAAGACTGCGGGCACATGGCTTCAGCTGTTTTGAAGTGAAATGTAATAAATTTTCATTTGAGTAATGCAAATTGTTTTGTGTCCTATTAAGATGTTAACTACACTCTCCTTCTCTTTTTAGACAGCACTTTCTTCGCTCTCTACAAGAGCCTTTTCTTACTTCTCGTCAAGGTGGATAAAGAGTGGTGGTGGTTTCTCCGTTATATACAAATGTATACTGCAAAATTCCTTAAGGGCTCTGGTAATTCAGTGACACCCCAAAAAACAAACACAGCTATTCTGTTTGGGCCATTGTTGGTCAGGTCTAATGACTGTGGCTCTCCAGCGTTGCAGATCAACCCAAGCAGTTCTGAAATGTATAACTGCAGTTGATTTTTCTTATCCTGGTACTCCATACTGCTGTCGGTGTAAATAGAACATCTTAATGAATATTTGTGCCAACACTGCTGTATCAGATATAGAAACTTTTTGTTCCTGTGGTAACAGCTTGTAGGATACTTTCAAAGTGATTTATAAAACTACCTTTTGAAATATTCAATGTCTGAAAAATGTTAGTGTCCACAAAGTAAATGTTAATGTTATAGTATCTCTCATATTGATACAGTTCTCATTGACCCAAATATTGTAGTATTTTCTCAAATGTTATAGTTTTAACCTGGATCTTCTAAATCAGTGACTGAATTGAATTTTGGTTATCTTATTTAAAAGCTAATGCTAGTGTTACTCTGATTACATTTCAGAACGGTTTGGTCGATTGTAGTGGGTAGGGAATTGGAAATGAGCTCAGATTAAAAGATCTCTTTGTGGCAGTAAATGAGAGTTATAAATAAGCTTGTAAATAATGCACAAGCTTGTTTCCCCAGTGCATTGTTTTTATTATTAGTAGCTAACAAAAACTGGTAATTGATCCACGTTCTCCATTTGATCATTTTATTAGTTGTACATTACCAAAAGGCATTTGTGTTTACACCACTTTTTATCCACTATTTTTCTCGCACATGCACACAAACCAAATGGTTTAGGCAAGGCTCGAAGGAATGTTTTGTAGTATCTGGTAACACAACGTCCAGGCAGTTTATGCTATTCAGAGACTTATAAGAAACTACATTAAATGTTTTCAAATACCTCAACTTGTTATTTAGGATATTTTTGGAAACCAGTAGATTTCTCCCTTTTCAACTTTTGGGTTGAGAGTACAAATGTATAGTTGAATTTATTGACAAGTTACGTTTATTTATGGGGGAAAAATACATCAAATCTTGATAAGACTGGGTCATGGCACTGGATGAGTGTTTCACTTCTTTTAATAAGATTTACAATATGATCATTGTCATCAAAATACTTAACAATAACTGCTAACCATGAAGCTCTTTGCTGTCAAAATCTGATATTTTCAGCATTTTTAGGTAGATGTCAAACTGCTTCGAGCTCAAATAGGATCCAAACAAACCCTGCAGCAGTAAAACAACATACATCTTCTGTACGACGGGTTTGCTGAGGTTCGTCCAGAAGCGTATCATGTTCCCCTTCTCTGGCATTGGTGCACTGTTATACCTGCAAGACAATTGGAGATTAGTTATATTCAGTCATGCATAACTTGCCACATTCTATTTTTAAGAAAAGCAGTATGTAGCAACACTGGACTAACCTGGCTGCAAGACCAGCATTGACAGGTAAGGCCAATAAAATGGGATATATGCCACCACCAACCACACCAACCAAAGCCCCTCTAATCAGGGTACAGGTTGGGCAGTTTAGATCACCTGCAATTACAATGTAGCTACTCAATACAATGCAGAACATTCGGAAACACTCAAGGAGCTTTCACGTGACTTGCTCAAGGGCGTTGCAAGGTAACAAAAAAGCGTAAGGTGTACAATAAACGCCTAACGAAACGAAATTAAATGTACTTGAGCTTAGAACGTAAAAATCCTGGTAATGGCATCGATCAGAAATAAAACGAGGTGTCGATTAAACAAAATCTAGCCGATCATGGTTTGATTTTCGTACTGGCGCGTACACATAATATCATTTGATTGTACCAATAACGATTGGCTGACGCTTTCGAAGAGGTCAAAGTTGAAGTTCAGACGCGAGTCACGTGGAAACCACTTGATACCAATCTTCATACAATCCTACATCCATTCCATACCTGACATTAAGGGGTTTGAGACGGTCGCAGTGTATAGTGCTGCAGTTGTCAGAAAGGGAAGGACAGCCATGGGAAGACTGGAAGTAAATCGTCCTTTGGTGACATTTAGTACACGTCTGTAAAAGCTGTTGGCAATCAAGCCAGCAAACCCAGCGTTGCCAGCCAAATACATGGGGCCGTATGAAAAGAGTTTTCTGTTGGGGTCATTACAGGGAACTTTCATCAGCTAACTGCAGTGGGGGAAAAGTTGTGACATATTATATGCAAAAACAAACAAACCCTAACTTACTTGTCTAGATCAGAGAGCCTTTCAAACTTCTTATTCAGCATTTCCGTAATCTTCGCCCTGGATACTGTATGGCCTTGGCCTGTTTCTTTCACAACCGTCCCGTTGTCTGTCATGTTGATCTAAAAGGGGATACAGATATAATATCAACAAACGGATTCATAGCAGACAGACAACCTTCTAACAACGTTGTGACAACATACTTAAAATGTTGATATTTCATTTTGGTGACCTGGAGACTATCACAACTACTGTACATGCAAACGTCACTGGCCTGAAGCGCGAAATTCGGCTGTTTAAATATCAACGGTTGGTTTGTCTGAAGAAAATCTGCAGCGGTTTATCGACCAGTGAGTTTTGCTTTTGTTTAATTTACATTCCAGAATAAGATTAATAATAACTCAACGTATTATTATACTATTAATTATTATATACATTCTATACAGCTTGCTACCTGGATATCCATGAAATTCATATGAATCCTCTGTAGAGGACATATTTTAGTAAGACGCCTCTTTATGAGCTGAACTTGATATGGCATTTTAAAAACGCTGCGCTCATAGCAAGAGACGCATCGCAACGGTCAAAGCAGTAACTCATTCAACCGAAATGACAGCTGGTTTGTTTTGCCTGTGTTGATGTGCAGCTGAACGTCAAACACAGTCGTAATACTGTCTATTTATTTACAGCTTCGTTTGCACATGGTCACTACCTCATTTATGCATAGTAGTATTGCTACTTACATACGAATGCGCTTTTAAATATGCGCTAAATTATTTCCATCCCCTGTTCAACAGTCACGGTCCTCAATGCCAGCAGGGCGCAGCCATGTCTAACCACATGTTCCAGTCAACTTTCACCCCGAGATCCAGGAACCATACGGCGATTACTATTGGTCCGTGCGTGGGCCAACTGACCGAATGAACGAACGCCATTGGTGGACGCGCCCTGTCAATCACCGCGGGTCAACCCTCTCGTTGCTAAGGCGAAACTGGTGATGATGCTGCTGGTGATACTGCACCCACCGTAGAGAGTCTCTGCAAACCAGCTTTGGCAAAAGATGCCGTGAAAATTCACAGAAAAAATGACGGGAAAGGAGGTGAAGTTGTTCTTAACTGCATTTCGGGACATTTGACGAGGACCTTTGGGATATATTTGCTCAGATTGGCTTAATTACAGAGACAATTGTGGAGCCATGCGTTATCGGAAAGCTGGATGAAACTTGCAGGTGTTTTCCGACAGGCGTCGCACCGACCGGCTGCTGTTTCATGGGGAAATGCATCCTGCCTTGTTTAGTTCAATCTGTCTTCTGTCTCTACCTCGAGATCTGGATTTCACACACCAGTTTGCCTGTATGGTGATGGTTTTGCTTGTGTCTTGAAGCTGAATTTTTAAGTGACGTGAAACTGGACAGCAAGATGATCATTAAAGTCTCCAATTTTAATTTTCTCTTTTTTCTCTCTCTCTGTTCAAGGATCGGAAAATAAAACACAAAACACGTGAACTTCATTCTCTCACTATGTACAGAACAAGTCGTTCTTGAAGAACTGTTTACAAGCATGCATCGTTCAACTGACCGGGGCACGAGATACCAGGATGTCATGCTTATTTATTCCTCAAACTGTTGCTAGACCTCCATATTGGCAGTTTAAGGATTTAAAATAATGCTTGATCAGCATATGTTGACTGAATCTAATCCAAGACAAGCCATGCACTGGAGACCCTTTGTGATTTGATGTATTTAGCCCTTTGGGGCAAAAAACTAGAGGTTAGATTTAGTTTAGATAGTCACTGCGCCTTTAATATTTGCCAGGACTGTATGGGTTGTGTTATGGACAGCGTGATTGAATTATGTTTATGTAGTTAAACACCAAATGCATTTAAGGAATCAGTAGTTGCACGAATATTCCAGCAAAATAATCCTCAGAGAGCTCAATACCGAGAGCATATGGACACTGGAGAGCAGTCTTGATATTTCTTATGGACTCGTACACACCAAGGTGCACTCGATCACTATCCAATCTTTCTATCGGATTATGGATTTATTTCTCATGTGCGACAGTCATGCGCTCAGCATGCGTTTTCTTCTGCAAGATGTTTCAGCGCGTGTCTCTTCCTGATTAACTTGACAATTACAAGCAACGACCCGAGAGCTGCCATTCTGTTCGCTTTTACATCTACATCAACGAAATGAGTAGGAACTTGCTGCTTTAGCAGGTGACACTTTCTCAAAAACACTGACAGCAGATGAGGGCGAAACTTTTGTGTTGCTGTTTCCATGCGTGACAATCCCACAAGGACATAAAGGAGTAATTATGCCCTTAAGAAAACGAGGTGAGAAATAAACATCAGCGTATGTACATAATTATGAAAACATGATTATTGTATACAACAACTGTCGTTGACATAATGTGTGGACTTTTTTTTAAAGGCGGCATTATTTCAGGTTAAAATTTATATGAATGAATAAGTGAAATTGTACACTGAAAAAAAAAATAGTGTAGAATTATTTTTATTCAGAAATAGCTAGTAAATTTCACAAATAATTACAAAGAAATTGCAAGTGTCACAATTTTGAAATAGAAATTCTGAAATACTATTTTCTTGCAAGACCTAGGCTTCTCTAGTAATCTGATATATTTACAAACTTGAAAAATCTTTTTTTATTTCTACGTTTTAAAAATCGTCTACTGGTGACAACTAACAGAACCTAGAACACGCATTTTATTTCTTTTTGTGTGGTCTTTTTCATCATTTTAATCATATCTAGTGAAGATACAATTTTTTTTGAAAGTATGAGTATTACAGTCTCTTAATATGAGGTCATACAAGCTGAATGCATAAGGTTTATTTGTCAGAATGTGCAAAATGTTTAAATATAGCATGACATATGTCAATTTCCACATGTAGCTATATTTATATAGTTGTGTCCTTAGGTAATGCAGAATGTCAGGAGTCAGGACTGGTTTTGGTGAATATGTTGCGGTTGCTGAAGCAGGCAAAGATGATCATATTATAGCAGGACTGTTGTGGCTGTGCCTTTTATTATGCTTATTTTATTTTGACTTCTGTACCTTCTAAGCTTAAAATAGTAGTGTAATTACACTCTGCTGTAAGTTTGTAGTCTGTAAAAATAGACAAGTATGGCCAACTTGCCTGTGACCTCGGATGATCTCGGATGCTGGATTGTATTTATATTTTAGACTGCTATGCAGCTATGTCTTTAGTTACTCTTTAAACGATATGCATGTCTACAAATCTTTTTTTATGCATTTTTATGCAAGTAGTATATCTCCAATTTTATTGTCCTAGTAGTTAATCATTAGCAGAATCATTAATGCATGCACAGTAATCATTTTCAAATATGTTACTGATTACAATGTATTTTAAATGTTAAAGTTTTATGTTGCTCAGAGGGCTCTGTTGAAGACAGGAATTAACCCCCATCCTGTCCCTAGTGTCTGTTTGTCTGTGTGACTAAGTGACTGAGTCATGCTCAGTCACTCTGATGATCTGTGCCAGTAGTAAAGAGTCTATCAGGGTCTCTGTACGTTGTTAACTGGTTTCTGTGTTATAAAAGCATGACAGTTTCTCTGCTGTGTTCTTAAAGGATGTCACATTGGAAGTAAAACTTGATTATCAGTTTAGATTGTCATTCAATTCAACACAAATCACTATTCGCAGCTAATTTTACTTCTAATGTGACATACTGAGTGAATTTTCCATCAATGAATCATTCACAGTTTGACTAGGAATGTGCATTAAAGGAATAGTTAACCAAAAAAAAAAAATTTGCCAAACGCATCACAATAATTCACATGACTCCAGTCCATTAGTTAACATCCTGTGAAGCAAAAAGTTGTGAACAAATGCATCAAAATGCTTTTAACATCAAAACGTTGCGTTTGACTCTATCCATAATACTGCTTACTGCGGTGAAACAGTTGAATCGTCTGAATCAGGAGAGAAAAATGCACAGATCAAGTACCGTTTACAAGCGAAAACAGTTCTTAACAAATATGTCAGTGGATTTTGATGTGAGAAGACAACAGGGGACAGACTTTATAACTGAAGGAAGCATTATTTTGGATTAAGGACTTAGGCCGGAAGTGATGGTTTAAAGTTAAAATACCTTAATGATGGATTTGTTTCTTACGAACATGCAGCTTTTTTTCTTCACAAGACATTAATTGATTGACTGGAGTCGTGAGGGATTATTGTGATGTTTTTATTTTATATCAGCTGTTAGAACTGCAGATTATCCATTGGTGAGCAAGTGATGTAATGTTAAATTCTTCCAAATCTGTTCAGATGAAGAAATAAACTCATCTAACTGAGAAGTTTTCATATTTGGAGTGAATTCTTCCTTTAAAAAAGTAAAAAGGGGCAGTTTGTGAGCGAGCCCTCTAAAGACATTTATTTAAAAAATAAATGTAATAATAAATAATAATAATGCATGTTATATGTTCCATGTTAAATGTTGTATTAAAAAATGCCAGTAGCATAACATTTTTTTCTGTCTTACAGACACAGCCAGGGCAATATGCCTCCTGGAGGACTACTGCTCCAAACTGAAGAAACCAGAGGAACAACAGCTCAAAACTGCCATCTTAAGAGTCATGGGCATTTTCAAAAGCAGTCTTTTCCAGGCTCTCGTAGGTAAGCTTATGTTTGTAAAAAGAGTCATTTTTCCTTTTAATAGGGAAATAGGTCAATGACAGCACAAGATGCGAAATAAAGTTATTTATAAGTGATTTTTTCAGCAGCATACAAATGTTCCTCAAATTGATTTTTAGGATATTTGCTTGAATTTATTCACGCCAAGAGTGTTCTAATGTTTATTGTTCTAATTTAAAACAATGTTTTTATGTCTTGAGGTCAATGTTTTCATTTTTATTATTTGTTCCATTAAGGTTGCATGTGCTTTGTCTGCTGATGTGACATTTGCTCATAGTTCATTCTTAAGCAGTGGGCACATTCTGCCGCTTTAGGGCTTTTTTCTGAAATAAAGTTATTTTTAACCTTGCTGATGTGGCAGGAGATGCTTCTCTGTGCCTCTGGTATTTTAAACATGTTCTTCATGAGCTCAAATCTCCACAAGGCAAGCTTTTGTCTTTTCAGTAAAGGAGAATCAGATTGGTTTTGAATCTTGACTGGTTTAACTCCTTTATTCATACTCAAGGTCAAATGCAGCTTAAGGACAAATGCTCTCATGTGCTTTTAGTAAGTATAAGTGGGGTGGTTTTGACTTCCATAATTTCCTCTTAGTATGTTATTAAATGTTTAGACACTTCGTTAGTTGAATATAGAATGTACAATTGATGATTCTGGAATCTGGAACATAACATCTTATCATAATTTCTGTAATGAGTTGGACCACTGTGCTGTCACAGTCTGTTAACATTCTCACCAGGATGCGGGTATTTATTCTGGTCTAAAGCAAAGGTTCATTCAATCAATTAGCAAAGAAACTCAGAAATGTGCAGTGCGGGGTGACTAATGGTCAGATCAGCAGCTCGTCTTTTTTAACTGGTTTTGATTTTGTAGCTGAGTGCATTTGCTCACTTTTAAGAAATGTAAATGTGTAAACGTAACACCATGAAGTACTTTCTTATTTCTTTGAAAAAAATGGCTTTGTTTATATATTTGCTTTATGTAAATATTCCATAGGTTTTCATGAAAGTGTAGGAAGTCATTCAGAGCTTTGTGAAAATTACAGCTTTTGCTTTAAATGGTAGTCGGTCATAGAAGCACTTTAATACAGAATTTCTTAATCTTACACTTATGTTTTAGCTGCATTTGCCAAGATTTTCTAATCAAGGCCCTATGCTTGCTATGACTTTAGCTCTAGGTTTTAAAGCTTTTACTGAGTTGGATGAGAATTAGTCATGCAGAAAAATTGCGTAGTTAAAAAACAGTGTGTTTAGATGCAATATGCTAAATCATAGTTCTGTGTTTAATTGCTGGTGCTGTGGTATTATGATCTGGGCGCAGGGATTTATAGAATAGAATAGAATAGAATACGCCTTTATTGTCATTGTATGTTTCTGTATTTAGCCTTGGATAGTGTAATATTTGTGAAATATTGCCTTCTTTTTCCTGTCTATAACCTGAATTCCTTTTTTTCTTCTCCGACCTTTAGCTCAACCCACTGATTGTGTTTGTGGCAGATTGCTTTCTATTAATTGGAAGGTGACGTGATCCTAACAGGCCTTCACGTTCTTTGCTGCCCTCTTGCAGTCATTCACAGATGACTCCACCTAATGCATTTAGAACCTAACTGTATAATTAGCTTGCATCTTTGATACTAAAATCTAATTTAAACAATCATGTAGATCTGTCAAACTTGTCCCCTTTCTGTTGATTTTCTATAAAATGCTGTTAAAGGTTAAGGTCACTGCCTGAAATAGCAGTAATCATCTTAGAAGGCATTAGCATGAGTGTAATCTGGACGGTTTGCCATCATGCCAGAGAAGTGCAGCCTCTTAACTGCTTAACCTATTCTCGCTTTCACCAGGAAACATGCATACCTGACAGCATAGGTTGAAAATTCTGTGAAAATCCATTCTGAGTGTGCAGGTTCACTTTCGGTGTTTCATGAAGAGATTCTGTTGGTTTGGAACCCTAAAGGCCCTGACATTTTGATCTACAGAACATTATAGTAGGAGTTATGGTAGCTTTGGCAGTACACAGTAGCCAAAATGAAATGGCCTGTGTTGTTTGTGGCAGGAAAGCTGAGAGGTTACTATAAGGTTGTATCACACCGAGTTAAGATCATTATAGTATTTTACTGTTCGAATCAAAAGTTCTCTGGAACGGCTCTGTCTTTTTTTAGAGTCTGTCCTTTTTGATGAGATTTCTTGGCTAAATATTCACTATCACAGCTGCTCATTGGAATTCTTTAGATACTGAGCCACTGCGTTCTAATCGTGAAACCACAATGCCAATTTGTTCCATAGAGGTTTTTAATGGGCCCTATTTGTCACTGTCATCTGAACAAGGTTGGACACTGCCCTCTTAATAGAAGAGCCATGACGGCGCACTCCTGTTTCACAGAGAGACCATCCCACAAGAAGCTTTTTTTTGCTCCTTCTGCTAAACTGTAATCAGATCTGTTACTCTTGCAGGAGGGGAGTTCCTGACACCAGGGGATGGATGGCGAGTAGCAATCTCTATTTGGTCCAAGTTCCACAGCTAGAACAATACAACTGCTCTGCTTCAGTTTCTAGAGTTCCAGAATGCACATCAAAAGTTTAGTCTGGCTTTGTGTCATAGATAGCAGGATCCAATAAGGATTACAAAGTCCGAATTAGATCATTTATTGTGTCTGTGTATGTGTAAGTGTGTGTTGTTCTTGCTTAATTCATGTTAGCATTCGCAAATCCATTTTACTACTATAGTTTAGCGTAATTCAGAGAGAAACAAAATGTGGAATAGGAATTTATACATCGGGAATTGATTGGATTGTGCAAAGTGGGCATTATGTACCAAAATCTATTCAGAAGTTAGAAGGGGAGGAGTTAAAAGAGGGAATGGGGGTGTCAGCCATAAACAAAGTAATTTCTGTGGAATGAGACATTTTGATTGAAAGTTTGATTTCATTGTGACTTTATGGTTAAAACGTTCACTTCAAATATTTGACACTTGAATATTTGACACTTTAAAAAACACTTTGAAGGAAGAATAAGATTAGCAGTGATTTTTTTTTTCCTGTTCTAGAATAATCTAGTCTCCCTGTAGCATGCTCTCCACTGTTAATCCTGCTGCTTTGTGATAGCAGCATGTTGGACCTCTCTCTCCGTCTTTTCTCTCTCTCCCTTTCTCCCTCTTTAATTGGTCTCTTCCTGTTTATTTCCCTTAACAAGTGGACGTGAGTTTATGCGCCTCAAATGTTGGTCGAAGCCATGCCTCAAATTGGAGGACTCTGGGTGAGGACTTTTGTCAGAGAGCGTTGGCTCTAATTACAGGTCAGTGTAATACTGTTTGTCAGTGAATGTCAGGTAAATGTCTGACCCAGATCTGAGATCAGTGGCTCATAGTGTATTTTGTGACTAAGTTTTATTGGGAAAAGCAGCATTGTGAGAGTTGTGAAGATAGTGAGTGAGTGATTATATGAGTAAGGATACTAGTTTTCCCGACACGTTGTATGAGCTGTGCTAATGGGAGCATAGATCACAGAGGTGTTGTTACAGATGGTTTATACATTGAGGCTGTGTCCTTAAAATGTTAATGATGAAGTTTTATTTGAAACTCTGATATGCATTTTCCTAAAAAGACTGCAAAAAGTTTTAGATGGTAATTCAATTAACATTCTGAATTTATTATTGTTTATAGTTTTTATATTTCTTTTATGTTTATTATAATATTTACGCAGAACAGAAAATCTGGAGAATTACATCGTACCATGATGTCTGTTTTCATTTTATTTTATTGAATATTTCTTGAATGTTATTTTTGCATGCCTAAAGTAAAGCTTCACCCAGAAATGAAATCCTAGTCATCAGTGCTAACCTGTACGCTGTTGTTGTTTTGGAACACATGTAGAATTTATTGCAGCTTATGTAGCTCTTGCCATAAAACAACGGTTTAGTTTACAGTGACCATGCCTGTCAAGCTTTGAAATAGATGATGAACAAACAAAATTAGATGTGGAGTGACATTAGTATGCGTAAATGACAATTGACTTTTTTGTGTTCCTTTAAACTCTAGTGTGAAACCCTTTTTCACATTTTGCTTTTTATGACTTTGAATCTTGGCATGTGGATAAACAGCCAACCTATGTGGGGTTTTTTGGGGGG
>NW_015505211.1:1523167-1584486 GCF_001515645.1 Sinocyclocheilus grahami
ATAATTTGAGTTTATAATAAGCCAGTGTTTACAGAAATGTGATGCTCGGTTGAATACCAGCCTTGGCCCCACCTCTGAAACAGATGGCTGTAAATTATTAGATGCCCTCAAGGACAATAGAGCTTCTAGGAAGATATTAATGCTGGTCTAAAGATGCAAATGTAATGTGAATATTTTCCTTACCAAGTAGCTCCAAAGTACAACCACACAGTAACTGCAGAGCCCACTTCTGTTTCTCTGCTCAATTATGGCAGTGGGGCTCCAGTCCTCTTCATTTAAAGAGAATAATGTTGCCATCTTGTGGAATTTTGGGGGAATATTGTTTGAAACCAGCCTATTTGATTTGGATATTTTTTCACAGAATCAATGGTTTGTCAGGCCCCCATAACTGGTCATGATGTAAATGTTATTGAGGTTTGAAATATTTTAGATTAGTTAGTATTTCGTTAGTTACAAATATTACTTATTGTCTAAAATCTAGTGGATTGTTTTATCTTATGTTGCATTATTGCACAAAAAAACAGCATCTCAACTAAGAATAAGTATAATAAAATATGACAGCTAACGATTAAAATTCACACAAAACTTTTCACTAAATGTAAACAATAACAAAAATCTATAGTATTTACAGTGTATTTTCTAATGGTTAAAAATATTAATGAACTGGTCAAATTATATTTGTATAGATATAAATATAGGCATTTAATCTAACTTAATGCCTTTCGATTTATTTTATTTATTTATTTTGTATTAAGTTGCCTAAATTCGATGTACGGTGGTGGTTGGTTTGCTGTTTTCATGCTGTTGTCGTAAGTCTGTGTTTCCAGCAGAGGGAGTTCTTTAGGTCTGTCTGGGCAGAGAATGTAGAACTTTTGACAGAACTAATGAATCATATATTTTAGGGTTGAATAAAAAAATGAAAGAAATAAAATAAATTTCATACCATCTGAATACACTATATATATTTCACTCTTTCATTTTTCTAATGTTTTATATTTTAAAAGCATTAGAACAAGTAGGCCTGTCACGATTACAACTTTTTTGTTGTGCGATATATTGCCCCAGAAATAATTGCGATAAACAATATTATTGTCATTTTAAGACCATTTTATGCCACTGAATATATAATCATAATGTAACAACAGAAAAATGAAAGAAGGACAACTCTTTTTCAAATGACAACAAACTTTTAATTCTTAAGAATATTTAGATCATGGAAATTAAGTATCAAAATATAAGATACCTTAAAAAACTTGAATAAATAGTAAATAAACATTTTCTAACAAAAAGTGCAAAGTAACAAGTAGAAAATTTTTTTTCACAAATAACTTTTCGGAATACAGATATTTCCCGGACCTTCTTTTTTCTGTAAATTAAGGGTGCACACTATTGCTGAAAAACACAATCCCTACTTAGCAATCAGATGTCCGTATACACAAAGGCACAGATCCCTAAACAAGGCCATATCTGCAGATACATTTTTTTTGTAGAAGCATTTTTTAAATTTGAACTAGCACCAACTACACCACGTTATGTACGAGAAGCTGCAAAAGACACAGGCGCAAGTGGAATGCAAAAAACATGGTGACATTAATTATTATGTAAATATAATGGGCAATATATTGCGTCACCAAAAATTATTGAGGTCATGTACATATATTGTGCATATATGTTGATATATTGATTATTGCGACAGGCCTAAGAACAAGCCACTTTTCCGTATCAGACATGATGTTTAATATGAATGCACTTCTGCATTTCTCTGAGTTCTGTGATGTATAATTGAAAGAACTTTCAAACACAACGCTATCTGATGTCAGTGGAGGGTGTCTTTAAAACAACACGGTTTGCATATTGAATGAAATGATCGAATGTACTTCAACTAAAACTTTTCTACTTGACTTTGAGATGGCCCTTTTAAACTAGTGTTCATTTAGGATGTAATTATGAAGGACAGGAAGTGTGAGGCAGCTCTGTGAGTCAGACTTACACCTGTCATAGTCTTTTAAGATAAGTATCATATGAAATGTGCAATCTCTGGCTGTCTCCATGGTAACGCAGACCTTCAGCAGAAAGGGTTCCAGTGTCATAGTGAGCAGCCTGCAGTTCTTCAAACAGAAAAACTTATTTTTAGAAGACGAATGGGTAAAGGTAGTGATGTAATTTAGTATAATTTTAGATGAATTTAGCGGAGCACCAGGCAGCACTGCAGCAAATTAGACCAGTTAAGAATTTCCATAACTGCTTATGGCGGCATCTCGTATCTGATGGTGTTCCATCAGCTGTTTTGAAGCTTTTGTTATGCTCCACTTCCAGATGTGGCATTCCAGGATTTTCACAGTGAGGGAGGATAAAACTTTTACAGCTTAGATTTATTAGTCACTCCATTAAAAGATTTGCATCCACTTTTTTATAATATAATCTGGGTTCTTTGTCCCAACCAAACATGGTTTGCACGTGCTAATAACAAGCTAATCTTCAGCTGTTATGAAGCAGTTATTCATTTCATACTGGACCGATCTCGGCTAGTCACATTATTTTGCCAGTTTGTTGGTGGAGCAGAGAAATGCAGAATTATCAGAGTTGACAGAGGCAGCATGCCAAGAGGGAGAGGCAAGCTGTTCTTCATGTCACATCAGTATTTAGAGTAAAGAGTGGGAGCAATTTACTGGTTTGTTTTGGAACAGAAACATTCAGTTTTCTAAATGTGAGATGCTAATGATAAAAGAGCCATCTGATGTGTATCAGTCCTGAGGTTTTATCTTCATCTCACTAAACCAAAAGAAGCCATTGCCAGGGAATCAACCTTATTTTCTGTAAGACTATCAAATTCATCACATTCTCTAATCATTAGTGGCACTGTACATAAACATAAAAGAATAGTTCACCCAAAAATGAAAATCTGCAGAAAATGTACTCGCCCTCAGGCCATCCAAGATGGCATTCCATTAAAAGAGTTAGTTTCTTCAATGGAACAGATTTGTAGAAATTTAGCAATTGCATCACTTGCTCACAAGTAGAGATGCACCGATTTTTTGGAAGTGTGACCTGCCGATACCGAATTTTGCCAATTCCGATTTTCTTTCTAAGAACTATAATTGACAGCATATACAAACAGAAATCTATGCAAGTTTCAATGCAAACATTATGTACATAACAAAATAAATGATTAAACATTACAATTCCCCCAATCTGGACTAAGTTACAAATTTTCTCTCACTTAACTATCAAAATAAAGTGCTCTGTGACTGGAAAGAGGAAGAAATAGTTAACTTAAAATGAGTTGCTGTATGTAACAAAACAGATGTCATTTCTCACTATGTTTATAAATGGTCATTTTTCCCCCTCTAACCTTATTAATAAACGTGTCATCTTTCACATCAAATTCTTAGTTTGTTTCAATTAAGTCAGTTAGAATAATAAGAAACTGTAGAGTTGTTACCATTCAAATGAAATTAGTATTAACAAAGTCTGTCTTTCTACTGCTGAGGAAACAGAAGCTGCATCTGAGGTGGCATTAGATGCATTTACACAGACGTTTTAAAATTTTACACTGCAAAATTTCAAATGCATAAATAAGTTTATAAGATTAATGTTTTACATATTTTTAAAACACAAATAAATGTTGAAAAAAATGCAATGATACTTTTAAATATGACTAAACTACCAGTAGGTGGCGACAAATGTCTGTTTTAATGAGTGAGTCATTTATTCATTCATTCTACCGATTCATTCAAATGGCTGATTCATTCAGAAATGAGGCAAGTGACTGTCCTTATGAATGGGTCACTGAATCATTGACTCACTCGATTCGTTCAAAGAAGTGGATTCATTCAGTAAGGAAACACCTCTGTTTGTTGCTTGGAGACACAAAACAGTTCTGCTGTGGCTTTGATCGGAACTATTTTCATCAGTGAAATTGAGCAAAAACAGTCAATATTTTGTCTTAAATCTAAGTCACTTAATTGTAACTTCTTATGTATTGAAATACTATTGTATAAAATCAGTGTCACTTTGCAATCGTGTTGATATTGATATTCGAGGAAACATCATGGCTGTATAATGTTGCTTACCTAAATAATATTTTGTAAATATCTTTTTATTTTTTCTACCGCAGTATGCATCTATAAATTTCTGAGTTACTTTGTGTGTGCTGTCTCTCTCACACACTCACTCAGGCTGTGCAAGCATCATCTGGCATGACATAAATACATTATCAGTCGCTGTTTACAATGAATGCAATTAAAATGAGAATCTTTCTCGAGAAACGACATATTTACACGCGACTGTGAGTGTGCACGTGGCTGTGACATTATTGCCGGCGCCGCTGGCAATAAAAGGATCGGCCCGGAATCGCAAGACGTGATCACTGGCCGGTCAACCGGTGCATCTCTACTCACAAGCAGATTCTCTGCAGTAAATGGGTGCCGTGAGAATGAAAACCCAAAAAGCTGTTAAAGACATCAGCATAATCTACAAGTAATCCTCACAATTACAGTACATCAATTCACGTGAAAAGCTGTGTGTTTGTAAGGAAAAAAATCCATTATTAAGGTTGTTTTAACTTTACCTTGTTGATTCTGCCCTAAGTAATAAGATCATATATAATGTCATATCATAACATAATCCATAATAATGCTTCCTCTAGTGAAAAAGTCCAATAGCAATATTTTTTCAATGGACAAAGAGGACTCGTATTGTAGCCAGAAGCAACGGTTTGAAGTTAAAAACATCTTGATGAATTTGTTTCTTATAAACACAGCTCTTCTCTTCACAAGACATAAATGATGGTCTGGAGTCATGTGGATTAATTGCATATTATTGTGATGCTTTTGTTTTGTCTTAACTCTAATTCTGATGGCACCCATTCATGGCACCCCTCCCCCCTCCAATTTCTTTAAATTATCCCATTGATATGGATGCATTTTATTTATAGTAATGAATTTATCTAAACTGCCGCCCCGAAATACTCATGTTTTACAACAGCTCTAAATGTGTCAGTTGTAACACATTGCAATGCAAAGGCCATTTTCAGAAAGGAAAGTGATTTTATGAATCATGTAAAATCACAGAGGCGGGAGTCTGCATCAGGAGATAAGGAGGTGTGTGTGTGTGTGTGTGTGTGTGTGTGTGTGTGTGTGTGTGTGTGTGTGTATGTGCGTGTGCATGTGCGTGTGCGTGCGTGTTGGTATGCAGTGGTGGGTAGCATAAGGAGCTGGAATAATCGCTCTCTGGAGAGGAGTGAGATTACAGCCCTGAGCCCACACCATCCTTCCATTACATAAGAGAGGAACAGCTGCCGATCTGTAGCGTGTGAATTAGAGTGTGTGCACGCACTCTGTGTTTCTGTGGGTTGGTCTGGGTTGGAAAGAAAGGGAGTTTATGCATAGACCGAAGTGATTATGAATATGAATCTTTCTGGTTCTTCTTTCTGGTTGCCTTGGAAACCAAGCAGATAAGATATTTCCTCATTGTATCTAGTACCTCACCTAACTAAAGCCCTGCTGAAAATGGATACAATTAGAACAGCTAATCAGAATCATTGCATTCTCTAGTTAGAACCAATCCTGAATATATCATTTGCATTATAATGCCAATATTATACCAGTTAACATTTTAAAGTGTTGTACATCTTTGGCAATCAACACTTTTTAAATAACTTGAAAAGTTTAATGCAGGGATTCACAAACTTTTTTTGTCAGTTGAATCTATTTGACCTAAACAATTTACTTGAAGAACCCACTGAGATTTGAAGTTAATATAATTTAACAACATTTTTTCATGTTCTAATGTCAGATAATGGTCACATGAGATGCAGCTAAACTAATAAAATATTTCATCTTTTGTAGTAGGTGTTGTATTTTGATTAAATATAAATTTGTTTGGATATAAATTATTATGTAAAAGAGAGGTTGAAGTTCTTCTTCCTGAAAATGCCACATGCTTTATTCTGTGTATGATTGCCTTACAACAAATGGTCATTTATCTTACCCAGTGGCTCATTTTTAGTCCAGTCTCCCTTCCTGACTATTTCATCACTATTTCATGGGGGAAAAGCTAAATGAACAGTTCTGCTCATAGGTATGCCACTTTTTGGACTGTTTACTCCAGTCTTAAGGCCCGTTCACACCAAGAACGATAACTATATTAGCGTCCACACCAGCGGACGATATTGTAAAACACAAACACACACACACACGAGATGAAATGTGTGTAGATCTTTACAAAATACACCTGGATCATAAAGCCTGTGAAAAGCACACGCAAGATAAAATGCACTTAAAGAACGCTTAGTCCTAACATAAAAGAGAGCTAGCCTATTCTAAATTCATTGGCCGTGATTAATTGTCTGCATGTCATAATCGGGGCTCCATACAAACGAATATAACCTTAGCCTACCTGTTTATTCATTTATTATGGTATGTAACTAGCTCACCTTTTGCGGCACCATGTTTGCGTAGCACATCCTCGTGCTTTCTGGCAATGTGCCGCTTCAGATTCCAATATGAATCTTTACTAACTTTCCCCGCACTCCCTCTCAGTTTCTTCTCCCTGCTCATTCTTAACTTAGATTTTTTACTTTACATTTATGTATAAGGCTTGAAACTTCGTTGAAACAATATCTGAACTCCATAACTGCTCTACTATTCTCGATCTCTACAGATTCTCGATCTCGAACAAGCAAATCACCAAACGGCATTCTGGGTTGAGCGAGCGGCGCTGAGCGTTTTGAGCGAGCGGAGCGGAATCTTCAGAAAGGCGCTCTGCGCTCTTAAGGAAATATTACCACTCCGCTCCCCGCTCCGCTCACGCTCCGCTCTGCTCACATGCTCTGGTTTAGACACCAATGAGACCAGTAGCTCTACATTCATCTTGCCTCAATGCATCTTCCTGGTCTACTTACTTCCTCTTCGTCATTAGGTATCAATGTGTGCTTGGCAAGACCGTTGTGTGCTTGAGCACCACCAAGTCGTGTTTTACTGTAACTTCAAGCAGCTCCAGGCACGTGAACAAAAGCGGCAATCTCATCGGTCGGCCAGTTTTTAACGCAGCGTGTCAAACCAAAAAAACAAGCCCTAGGCGGTTTTAAAAAAAATTATGCTTTTATGCCTCGTGTTTTGCGCATCAGTGTGCCCACTCACATTGGCACCCTTTGTTTAGTCACGAGGCGTTAAACGTTGGCGATAATCGCGCGCATTATTCGTCCCAGTGTGAACAAGCCTTGATATGCTGACTTGGTACTCAAGAAACAATCTTATTATTATCAATGTTGAAAACAGTTGTGCTGCTTAATATTTTTGAGGAAACCATGTTGCTGTTTTCCCCCAGGATTCTTTCATAAATACAACATTCAAAAAAAATTATGCCAGCTTTTATATAAGCATTTATTTAAAATAGTAATAACGGTTATATTATAAAAGATTTATTTTACTTTTAATTAGTTTTATGCATAATAAAAGAATCTTACTGACTTCAAACTTTTGAATGGTAAGGAATGTTGTTTCTTCGAGATCACTACACTCATCAGATCTTTTTTGAAATACTTTGATCAGATGTTCCTGGTGGTTTGGGAAGTTCTTTTCTACATGCTGATGATTACAGTGATCAGAAAGCAGGGGCTCTGTCCTTATGGGCTCATCTCTGCGCCCTGAGTTCAACTGTCTTAAACACTCTCCCAGCTGCACTGTCCAGCCTGCAGCCAAACACACACACACAAACTTCATTAGTCGCCATCTGCTCTGTTCTTATGCATGTATAAGTAGAGACTGCTTGTCACTGTTAGGCTTTCTGGGGTGAAAAAGGTGCATGTTTGAGTGCACTAAACAGCTTTAAACTATACTGAAGACAAAGCGTCTGAAATAATGATCAGCTGTATTCTCTCTGTTTGTGTGTGAGGGTGTAAGGTCATTGTCTGAATTGTTGGGAACAGGAGGCCTGTGCAAGGATTAAGCTGGCTGTTCACATGCTGTTAGATGAGGCATCTGGCATTACACACACACACACACACACACACACACACACACAATACTTCTCGCTGTTTCAGTGATGACACTTTACACAACAGGTCCATGGAGAACAGGGGACTTTTACCACTCTGTAAGTTTATTAGAAATTACTGCTGCTTTAAAGATTTTTTATGTGCATGTTGTTGTTTTGGGTTATTTTAACAGTTTGTTTTAAAATAGTATTCATATTTCTGTCTTTTATCAGTTGTTGAAACTTTGCATTCACTGTTTTTCAAACTGTGTCACCCGCATTTCTTTGAGTGGTGGGATTTACATACATTTAAATCTTTGATGGTCTCACTTTTAATTTATTTTACAACTTTAGAGACAGACACATCTAAATCAAATTTTAAGTAAGCTTGCAGGTAATTGCACCAATTTAAATGTTTGAATAAACTGTGTTATTGATATGTGTTGAACTTACATCACTCTGAAATGCTGGACCAGGCAGACATCTGTAGGAGGAATAACAAATGGAGTCTTTTCATTAGGTTTTATTTACATGTAAATGAATTCTCTCTCTAAGATAGAATAGACTGCAAGCTTCAGTTTGAAACATGCTTCTTTTGTTAGATGGAAAATGCCTGTTTTGTAGTACAGCTTTGGCAACATTATATTGTCTCCTGAGCAGCTTTACATGCATTATCATATTCAAAGCACCAACGCAGACTCTCTATTATGAAGTATGGTTAGCTTATTGGATGTTTTTCCTGCTAAAAACAGTATTCATCTGTGGATGAGTAGACAAAAAAATTATTTACATATTTATAGATTTTTTTTAATATACATTTTATATGCAATTTACACACTGCTCAAAAAATGAACTCTTAATCACAGTATAACACCAAGTAATTTAAACTTAAGGGATATCTGTCCAAGTATAATTGATTGTAAATCAATTTCACCTGCTTTGGTGCAAATGAAAGTGACAACAGGTTCACTGGAGAGGTAACAGCAAGACATCCACCTAAAAGGCAATTGTTTTGCAGGTGGTGGCAACAGACAATTTCTCTACTTATCCTTCCTGACTCATTTGTCTGTAGTTTTGTGTTTTGTCAGGATCTGCTATATATATATATATATATATATATATATATATATATATATATGATGAAAATTACAGGCCTCTCTCATCTTTTTAAGTGGGAGAACTTGCACAATTGGTGGCTGACTAAATACTTTTTTGCCCCACTGTATATACTGTATATATATATACAGGCCTATATAGATGTCCCTGTTACACTTAATGGTGTCACATTTTCCTGGTTAAATAAATATTACATAAAAAAGAGAACAGATATAATTCTATTTTGTATTTTATTAATATAATTTTTATTTAATATTTTTTATACTAATTATACATTTCATAGAGTTTTATGCATTTTTATATATTTATTCCAAAATAATAACTAAAGGCAGTAACAATTTGAACAATATTTTGGAAACAGTTTACAATAATGTTTCATTAGTTAACATTAGTTAACTACTTTAGTTAAAGGGTTAGTTCACCCAAAAATGAAAATTAGCCCATAAATTACTCACCCTCAAGTCATCCTAGGTGTATATGACTTTCTTGTTTCAGACGAATCCAGTCGGACTTATATTAAAAATGGTCTTTGATCTTTTTTGATCAGTGGTTTAATGCCACTCAGCGGGTGTTGCATGCATCAGTCCAAAAGGAGTTAAATAAAAAGTGCCCATCCATACAAAAACGTGTCTCACACGGCTCCGGGGGGTGAACAAAGGCCTCCTGTAGCGAACTGATGCATTTTTGTAAGAAAAATAATCATATTTAAAACGTAATAATCACTTTAATCTAGCTTGCACACGGAAGCAGCTCCGGGCGGATGACGTATGAGTTCAGCGTTGCGAATGCGCTGCTTAGAAGTAGGGATGTGCGATTTGGGGGAAAATATCAAATTGCGGGGGTTTTTTTTGACAGATATTGCGATTGCGATTTGATTTGCGATTTTAAATTTGCAAAGTCAAGCTTCAGCTCAATATTGCCAATAATGTGCAGCACAGTATGGGTATCATTACCCTGCTGAAAAAAACAATAGAAACAGAAATTCTTATAGTTTCCATTAAACCATTACAAAATTCATTTTTGTTTTGGGCATTATTTCAATAGGAATTACTGTTGTTCTATTGGTTGCCATCTGCCAGATTACATCCCACCAATAGAATCCATATAGACACCATTATAGTTTACATTAAAACCAAACAAATTCCCATTATAACCCTGAAATCCATTACATTTTTTATTGTGTTTTGGGAGGGGTTCTATTGTTTTTTTTTTTCAGCAGGCAAGATTATAATGGTATAACTACTTTTACAGAATTAACTTAATTACTGAATTTCACAGAAAATATTTTTTATTTTTTTATAAATAAAGAACTGTATTTCTTAAGTGAATTATTAAAGTATCACATATGTTACCACATATTTATTCATTTTAAGTATTTGGGATTTTAAGAACAAGTGGAAAATGTGCTGAATGTTTCATTTTATCCAAGTGAAATTAGCAAGCAGTTAGACAATTTACATTAGTTTTAAACAATGAACAACAGTATTTGTATTAACTAATGTAAACAAAGATGAATAAATACTGTAATAAATGTTCATTGTTTGTTCATGTTAGTTAACACATTAAATGACACCTTACTGTAAAATGTTACCAACATTTTTAATTTGTGAACTGATGTTCAGCTTTTCTTTTTAGTAGTCAACTTATTTCGGGTCATCATCATAAAATCTCTGTAAACACTGCCACAGACACGAAGATATATCTTTTCATTTCATCACGCTGAATGCTCACTAAAAACTGACGCAGTCATCATGTTTTCAGACCATTTCAAGCTTTATTTTGACGTGACACAAAGTAGTGGTATCTAAGCGGGAGAGTTGTTTACTTTATATTTATATAGTCAATAACGCCATCATTTTCTTCATTCAGACTGAGTGCTCGCACGAAAACAAGAGGTGGGATTTATCGCATAAACCAATCACAACCGATCATATCCAATTATAGTGTGATGGAGACATTGCCTCCTCTCACGTGACTTTCCCCCATTCATTCTCAATTACAACCCAGAAAAGTCACGGCACACTAAGCGGTCTCTGTTGTAAGGCCATGGACTGAAGGGAGGCAAGCCTCCGCTGTAACTTTGCCTGCGGGTGTCGCTGTTGTACAGTGTTACTTTATAAAAACGAGTGACTTTTATACTTTTAATGCCATATTTAGTAATATTTGCGATTTATGTTTGTAATATCGATTATTTTGCCATCCAATTATTTGAGGAGACACTGCCTCCCTTGCCTCCTCGGAGGGAACGCCCCTGGTACATATATATGTGTATTTTCTCAATTAATATGTAATTAAAACTGCGGGTATACAAACCCGATTCCAAAAAAGTTGGGACACTGTACAAATTGTGAATAAAAACAGAATGCAATGATGTGGAAGTTTAAAATTTCAATATTTTATTCAGAATACAACATAGATGACATATCAAATGTTTAAACTGAGAAAATTTATCATTTTAAGGGAAAAATAAGTTGATTTTAAATTTCATCAACACATCTCAAAAAACTGAAAGTAGAAACTTTTATTTAGATTACTTTTTAAAGAAGTATAACTTGTCATGTTGCTGGACAGTGTAGTTACAGTTTTAGATGTCATGTAAACTACCTACATACTTGTATTCAGTGTAGGTTTGCTTCCCTGCAGGTTTGTAATATTTCCTGTCATATGCTACCATCATAATGCATCATATCATAGTAACTGAAAGTCATTGTTACTACAGTAAAACCATTGCTATTTGGTATTTTCCACTACTGTCAAACAAATAAAACTACAAGAAAAATAAAATAAAAACTATGGAAAGATTCTTACACGTTCTATAGTAGATCCAATATTAATAAATTACTTTTTTTATAGTTTTAGTGTGACATTTAGGCAGACATTACTATGGTTTTATGATTACTATGGTATATTTTTGTTAGGTTTTGACCGTATCCTCATAAGATTTATTTTCTGTATTTAGTGATTTTTCTTTGGAATGGTTTGTATTAGACCTGGGCGATAAAACGGTATTGATATTTATCGATGGTACACTTCGATAATGATATAAAAAATGTTCGATAATTGTGCATGATATAGGCACGAGCTCTGAGTGACGCAGACAGCACACACAAACACGAACACATGCTGAATTGAGTGCTGTGACTGCCTGTGATGAGGAGATTGTGAATAAAAAAATTAAGATTAGTCGAATTTAAAATAAACATTTGCATTTGAATGCAAAAATGGTACAATCAAATGTTAGGAGTGCGTCAGGGAGTATCATCAGTGGAGCACGAGATGCGGTGATGATGATGTAAGTGACATTGTTGCATTTTAAAGGGGTCATATGACGTTGCTAAAAAAAACATTATTTTGTGTATTTGGTGTAATGAAATGTGTTTATGCGGTTTAAGGTTCAAAAAACACATTATTTTCCACATACTGTACATTATTGTTTCTCCTCTATGCCCCACCTTTCTGAAATGCGTCGATTTTTACAAAGCTCATCGGTCTGAAAAGCGAGGTGTGCTCTGATTGGCCAGCTACCCAGTGCGTTGTGATTGGCCGAATACCTCAAGCGTGTGACGGAAGTGCTATGCCCCTTACCATACTGTGATGCCCTGTCCGGCCGGAGTGACGATTCAAAAACATGAAAACCCATTACAAACGAGGCATTTGTTGCATCCAGTGGGGACATAATTACTGATTATAATGACTTATACTGTCTTTTTACGTGTTGAGTTGCGTATCGCCATGTCTGCTTTTGTGATCAGAGAAACGACAAACAACAAGCGCTACTCTACACTGTTCAAAACTCACGTTTGAATCGTCAGTGATCAATTTTTTAAATATGAAAATGTACTTACAGGCTGTGAGTCAGAAGTGCCAGACTGTCCTTGCAAAGTTGTAAATGCCCCACTTTATAGAAACAGCCTTTGTGCCACAGACCCATTGTAGGCTACTCTGCAGGTTCAGGAAACAGTCCTCCATAAAATGCGCTGCACACATCTGAATATTTGGGTTGAACTGTTCTGGAAATACAACTTAACCACTGATTTCTAGTCGTGTCCTCTTTTGGAAGACCAAACAAAGTAGTTTCGCTTTCACAATGAAACACAGCGTGTGTGTTCACGGCATGGCGGCGGCAGCAACAATACTACAGTGAGAATAAAAGTTACGCCTTCTTTCTTTGCGTGAACATTTGGGCGGTGTTATGCAAATCTTCCCACACAGTGACGTAGACATGTGGGGGCGTGTTAGAATGAGCCGTTTTAGGAGCGTGTGGACAAGTCTTAACTTTTATAAAGAATATCTCTTTGGGTTTGAGACTTTAGTCTTTGCAACTTTAGGGATCTTATCTATTCACGAACAGCTTGTAACACCGCAAAGAGAAATGAAAATTTTAAATTGCGTCATATGACCCCTTTAATGTTTTGTCAGTTTAGCCCACGAGACACACAGTTGCTGCATTATGCATTCAAAATATTAGAGAAATATAGAAGCTCAATGCGGAGAAGATCTTAAATGGGTTAAAACCGAAACTAAGCCATTCACACAGAACGCATATTCAGCACATTTTTTAGACAGACAAATATGACTGCTGCACTCGCGTCTCACACAAGAGATGAAGCCATGCAAAGTTAAAACAGTTTAAACTTTTAGAAAAAACGTTGCGAATTTGTGGAGGTTTATTCATTTTCACTGCGTCTCATATGTTTTTAAATCCAATCTGAGTGAATGGTGTCCTCCTGTGGCCTCGGGAGACAAGCCAAATATTTCCTTAAGACCTATTTAATCGGCATATAAAACATTAGAAATTAGATATTTGTTTATTTTTTATTGTGTGTTTGACTGTTAAAACAAAAAATATTTGTTGTTTGTCTCAATAAATTGGGTTAATTAAAAAATACAGTGGTTAAATTAAAAAAAAAAATTATATTGCTCTTTGTTTTAAAAAAGGTTTAAAAAATGTCAATAATTATCGATACCGAAAGATATGAAACATTATATCGTTGATAAATTTTTTAGCTGTATCGCCCAGCCCTAGTTTGTATATTTTGACAGTCATCTGGTGCTGGGAACATTTCATCCACACATCCCATATGGGCACTCCAAACACACAGAATGGACTTTTCTTTTATCTCCTATCTCAGAGCACAAGCTTAGTTCATTCCAAGGCAGGATCTGTAGCATTTACTACGGCATATGGTGGCTGGATTCACAGCAGAGCTGCTGACTTTTACCCACCATACAATGTGGCTTAATGTAACTGTCGATTTTAAATCTATGTTGTTCAGGCTGAAAAAGCAGAGCTGTCCAGATGGTCACTGCAAGTGCTTGCACTCTAGTTTAAATGTTTGGCTATCTGACGTCTTTGTTGAGCATCTCTCGAGGCAGGACGGAAGAGAGTTGACCCACAATAGTAATACAGCTCACAGCACCTCTGACCTCATTTAGTATCATCACTTAACGTAATGACTTTTGTGTCTTCTCAGAAAATTTGGTACATAGAAATAAGAGAACAATTCAAATGTACATATAATTATATATACAGTGGGTACGGAAAGTATTCAGACCCCCTTAAATTTTTCACTCTGTTATATTGCAGCCATTTGCTAAAATCATAGATAGATAGAGGCTTGTGTCTGCCTGAATACTGAACTGAACCGAAACCATGACCCCAAAACCGCAATGCGTAACGAATCGTGAGAAACTTGAACCATTACACCCCTATTTCTAACTACCTGTTTTCTTTTTATTTATTATAAAAAACTTGACCCTCTAAAACTAACACTCTCTATTCTATTTCTATTCTACCTACTTTTATTTTTATTTATTTAAAGAAGTATGTGTATATATATGTATGTATATATATGTATGTATAAATATGTATGTGTGTGTATATATATATATATATATTAGGTCAGTATTTGATCTTGGATCCCCCTACATTAAAATGTTCCCACACATCTTATGTTTATATAAATAACTACTTGGTTGTTGTGCTGTTATGAAATGGAAATTACTGGAAAGACCTACATATTTTAATTATGATTTGACTTGGAATCTGTTTGAATAAACTAGCTAGAAATGTGTGTCTAATCTCACTTTTTGATCCAGAAATACAAATTAATCTGTAGCATGGCTGCTGCTCAAATCTCCAGCTTTTATTTTCAGACTAAACAAGCATGTGTTTGCCTGCTCTTTCTCTGTCTCTCTCTCAACCTCTCTTTCTTCTTACTGTTCTGGATTAATTTTAATGCCAATGAATCAATCTAATAAATTGCCTCTGTTTAATTTGATCTGCTGCCAGCTAGAGATTATGTTGTTTTTTAATAAAAAAACAAAACAAAAACAGTAGACAAAGTGTGGTGTATGGAAAGTTCTACATAGTTTGAGTAGGTATTAAAAAGATATTTATAGTTTCTCTCTCTCTCCCTCTTTCCCTCTCTCCCTCTCTCTCTCTCTCGCTCTCTGTTCATAGACATCCAGGAGTTTTATGAACTGACCCTGCTGAACTCTCAGAAGAGCTGTGAGCAGAAGCTGGTGGAGGTGAATCACATGGCTGAGCAGTGGAAACAAACTGCCACCAACTCAACCTCACCCACAGAGGGTCCGCAGCCAGCCTCCATACCGCCAGAGGTGAGACGCAAAAAAAAAAGTATAACAAATGTTTTAATTATCAGTTTAAGAGGTCTTAAATTTGAGGATGGAAAATTGTCATACAACATTTCATTAAATAAATATGAGCACTGCACATTCAAAGTCAAAACGCTGCACAGTACATTTTACAGGCTCACGGTTTCAGAGCAGTTCACAATCAATAGAAAGGATACCTATAATTAATGACAGAATGATTAAAACCTAGTGTATCTTTTGGATTCTAGTATATGTATATGTGTGTGTGTGTGTGTGTGTATATATATATATATATATATACATATACAGTGGAGATCAAAATTAGAGAACAATCTATAAATACTGTTAATCTTCATCGCTCAAAATTTGAAGGAATATTAGCTGTAGGTATACCACTGATACACTAACATGTTTTACAAGTTAACAAAGGCATTTAAACAAAAATCTTTATTGTGTGGAAAACACAGTGATCAAAATTAGAGATCAAATCAAGTCACCTTTATTTATATAGCACTTTATACAATAGAGATCAGTGTCAAAAAGGCTTTATAGTGTCAAACAGGAAAATAGTTTGTCAATAATGCAAGACGACAAGAACAGACAGTCAATGTTTCAGTTAAAGTCAGTTCATTGATGTTTCAGTATGGAGCGTATAGGTGCGTTTCCATTACAGATTTACGCAAAACTTTGACGATATTTTATAAATGTCGATAAAGTATTGCGAAATGACGGCGTTTCCATTAACCAATGTTATGCGACTAAAACGTAACCTTTTGCCTCTTGCGATAAGTCATGGCAATGGATTTTGGCTATATTTATTCAAAGGAAGCGTATGCGTGTATCTTTACAGAAGCAGCACAGAGAGCCGCTTCAGAAACGTGCGTGGAGGCGGCTGTAATAAGCACAAGCATTGACTAGCGTGGCCGCAATCAGATTCAGTAGCCGTATCGGAGTCACACTGCACCGCAGACGTGTGCAGTGTAAATTGTCTAAGCATTAATGGTACGGAAAGCCCCTTATACTGGAGAGGGGCCACGTAAGAAGTGTTTCTTGGATGTTATAGTAGACTACATTGAAGAATGATCATATTACTTTTTACATACGCCATGTCAAGTCAAGTTAAGTTTTTTGTACAGCGCTTTTCACGATACAAATCATTGCAAAACAACTTTACAGCAAATTAAGTTTCTACAATATTTAGTGGTAGCTTATCAGTGGTGACTGTCAGTTAATGTACATATGGCAGAAATGTACGGAAAAATCAATTTAAGACGTAATAAAACAGACGATGAACACTATTAACAGCAATTATTATATGATGCAATCAAACTTATAGCAAAATGTGGTAGTTCTGTATGTTGTTTCAGGGTTGGCATCATCTGAGGTCCTCTGAGGGGTTGGCATCATCTCTTCTCAGGTGTTCTGGATCCAGACTGAAGCTTGTGTAAATCCTAGTTACCACGGGATGCCAATCCAGGCAAAAAACAGAGAAACAAATAGAGACATAATTAGCGTAGCTGCTGTTCCAACTAAGCAAAATTGATTTGTTTAACCCAAACTAAAGAATAATAATGTGCATTTGATCAGATATAACTGCAGTACAAGATTATGAGATGCATTATTTGAATGCTTGGCCAAAGAGATGTGTCTTTAATCTAGATTTAAACAGAGAGAGTGTGTCTGAACCCCGAACGTTATCAGGAAGGCTATTCCAGAGTTTGGGAGCCAAATGCGAAAAAGCTCTACCTCCTTTAGTGGACTTTGAAAGGCATTTAAACAAAAATCTTTATTGTGTGGAAAACACAGTGATCAAAATTAGAGATCAAATCAAGTCACCTTTATTTATATAGCACTTTATACAATAGAGATCAGTGTCAAAAAGGCTTTATAGTGTCAAACAGGAAAATAGTTTGTCAATAATGCAAGACGACAAGAACAGACAGTCAATGTTTCAGTTAAAGTCAGTTCATTGATGTTTCAGTATGGAGCGTATAGGTGCGTTTCCATTACAGATTTACGCAAAACTTTGACGATATTTTATAAATGTCGATAAAGTATTGCGAAATGACGGCGTTTCCATTAACCAATGTTATGCGACTAAAACGTAACCTTTTGCCTCTTGCGATAAGTCATGGCAATGGATTTTGGCTATATTTATTCAAAGGAAGCGTATGCGTGTATCTTTACAGAAGCAGCACAGAGAGCCGCTTCAGAAACGTGCGTGGAGGCGGCTGTAATAAGCACAAGCATTGACTAGCGTGGCCGCAATCAGATTCAGTAGCCGTATCGGAGTCACACTGCACCGCAGACGTGTGCAGTGTAAATTGTCTAAGCATTAATGGTACGGAAAGCCCCTTATACTGGAGAGGGGCCACGTAAGAAGTGTTTCTTGGATGTTATAGTAGACTACATTGAAGAATGATCATATTACTTTTTACATACGCCATGTCAAGTCAAGTTAAGTTTTTTGTACAGCGCTTTTCACGATACAAATCATTGCAAAACAACTTTACAGCAAATTAAGTTTCTACAATATTTAGTAGTAGCTTATCAGTGCAGGCCATGTGACCTGCAAATGCGAAAAAAAAAGTTTCCATTGCAGTTTTGCGAATTATTCCTTTTTTGCATTGCCTGAAAAACCACTTAATGCGAGCGTAAAAGCATTTTTGCGATATATGGGCATTTTTGCGAAATTGATGCATTTCCATTAGGTGTATTTTCAATTCACAATTTCAATTTGTGCAATTTGAAGGGTAATGGAAGTGCGCCTATTGATATCATCATCCAGTTTAGCTCTCTTCCAATAGTGTCTGTGCAATGAAGCTGACAATATTGCCAGAAATTAAGCGTCCCCAACTAAGCAACCCAAAGGTGACAGCGGCAAGGAACCAAAACTCCATAGGTGACAGAAATTAAGAAAAAAAACCTTGGGAGGAGGCTCAGTGGGGGGACCAGTTCTCCTCTTGCCAGACAAAACCAGCATGGCATGGTTTAATTCCAGGCTGCAACACCGGTCAGATTGTGCAGAGTACGTGTCTGGTTCCCATGGTCTTGTCCCGATGTTGACGAGGTCTTCGCAGGGGATCTGTCTCTGTGGCTCATCTAGTTGACATGGTCTCCGCTGACATTCAGAGCTGTAGAGGTCATCTCTAGATGCTGATCCACCATCTGGTCTAGATATGGACTGGATCTGGGTGGCTATGGTGACCTCGGAATAAGAATGAAACAGACTAATATTAGCATAGATGCCATTCTTCTTACAATGTGATGAGTACATAGGCATGGGTGATAAAACGGTATCGATATTTATCGATTGTACACCATCATCGATAACGATAGAAAAAATGTTCGATATATCGCACAATAGTTTCACACTTTTTTTCATTTAAAGGCGCGTGCTATGAGTGACAAGCAGACAGCCAACAGGACACGCGAACACATGCTGAAATGAGTGCCGTGCCTGCCTGCGATGAGGAGACTGTGAATCAAAAAATACATATTAGTCGAATTTAAAATAAAATTCACATTTGAATGCAAAAATGGTGTATTTGAATTTTAGGTGTGCGTCAGGGAGCCTTATCAGTGGTGCACGAGATGCGGAGATGATGATGTAAGTGTCGTTGTTGCTTTTTAATGGTTTTGTTAGTCTATCCAGTTGAACCCACAAGATGCGCCGCTGCTGCATTTTTCGTTCAAAATATTAGAGAAATATAGATGCTCAATGCGGAGAAGATATTGTTTAGGTTAAAGCCAAGCCATTCACACAGATGCATATTCGGAGCATTCTTGAGATGAACAACTATGACTGTTGCACTCGCGTCTTGCACAAGAGATGAATAGAAAGCCATATAAAGTTAAAGGAGGTTCAACTTTTAGAAAACCATGTCTCGAGAATTTGTGGGGGTTTTATTCCATTCCACTGCGTCTCATATGTTTTTACATGCAATCGTGTGATTGGCGCTTTGGCTATTTGTATTAAGCTATGCATAAATACATGAAGCTGTTTTGTTCATAATTATTTATGCAATTAACAAAATTATATTTGATTTATAAATATTAGTTTAGACAGTAAGCACTTTTTTATAGACGGTCTTTATTTCATTGCATTGAATAAACAATTTAATGAGGTGCATTATTTTGCTAATTGCGCCCTCCTGTGGCCTCAGGAGACAGGCCAAATGTTTCCTTAACACTTATTTAATCTGCATACAAAATATAAGAAAGGAGATATTTGTTTACATTTTATTTTGTTTAACACTAAAATAAGTTGTTGTTTGTCTTAATAAATTGGGTAAATTAAAAATACAGTGGTTAAATTTAAAAAAAAATTCTACTGCTCTCTGTTTAAAAAAAGGTTATAAAAAATGTTAAATAATTATCGATACTGAACGATATGAAACATATCGCGATACAACCCTCTATGCACACCTTGGCAATTTAATCGCCATTGGCTAGTAAATGTTTTTGCTTACTCGCCAGACTGATATACTATTTTACACACACACACACACACACACACACACACACACACACACACACACACACGTTTACTTAGCTATCTAAATGGGGACATTACATAGACTTCTATTGTTTTTATATACAGATAGTTATACACTTTTTAACCTAAACCCACCCCTAACCTTACCCATCACAGAAAACTTTCTGCATTTTTACAATTTCAAAAGTAAAAAAAAAACGTTGTTTACTTTATTTTTATAACATCCACAAATTGAGGTTTTTGCCGATTTTGTCAGGCTTTGCTCACTTTTGGGTACAAATTTGTCCCCAAAATATGGTTAAGTAGGTGTACACACACACACACACACACATGATTCCACCCAATCAGCTTATCTTTGTAAAATGGAACAGCTTCTTAAATAACTGAATGTGGACTCTTAACTTCAGCCAATCAAGCAATATATTATGATGTTATGATAATTAAGCACTATTTAATTATAGAACTAGTGATTAGAACTAAAACTTGGTAACCATGAATGAATGCATATTTGTCATTTTAACTGAACTTAGGACTGGTGGTGGTGTTTAAGATATTGTTGGTCATAGGTAATAGTAATTATTATTAAAAGATACTACTACTACTACTATTATTTGCTGGGTTCATGAATATTAATGACGTTGTCAGCGTTCGCTCGAACTGATTTGCTGAAATCAAAACAGGGACGGTAATAGATGAGCGCCAGCCAACGAGAGCTGTTCGCGCATTAGCTCCGCCCACTGCCGAGAAATCGGCATATCTTCTGCTTGTTCTTAAAAGCTGAATAATTCTAAATTAACTCTGTTATTTTGACAGGAAAATACAACAAAGAATATGGTTTACATGTAGCGCGTCGATTCAGCGTGGTATGCAAGACTCTCGCTCTCTCTCTTTGCATGTGTGAGAAACACAGCGCTATCAGTAAAGCGACGGCGAGTCGTGCACCTTCACACTAGTTTACGGTACGTCAAATACAGGTTCGCTACGTGCTACATACTGCGCATCCATTGAGTACATGACATGATACATTTAGCGCATTCAAATAGTACAGATCGCTTGATGGAGAGCGAAACTCTCAAGCGCTCAGTCAGCGTGTTTATCGAGTGAAAATCTGTGTTGAACGCCTCTCACACACATACTGGCGTGTAAAATCTAAGAATTTATTAGCCAATTAACAATGTTAGACATTATTTAGTCGCCCAGAGTAAGATTTAGTCGCATATGCAAGTGATTTACTCACAATGTAGAGGGTTGTGATAAATTTTTTAGCTATATCGCCCAGCCCTACGAGTACATCGGGTGTTATGGGAAGTGTTCCCGGTTGACCTAATTAATGCAGCCTAGCAATCCTTTAACGGATTTGAATTATAGAAATGTGATGGTGTGTTATGTGTATGCCAGGTTAAAGAGATGAGTCTTTAATCTAGATTTAGATTTAGATTTCTTACAGAGTGTGTCTGCCTCCCAAACAATGCTAGGTAGATTGTTCCAGAGTTTGGGCACTAAATAGAAAAAGGATCTGCTTGATTTGAGTTTCGAGATCACAGCGGACGTGAAGGACTAACTTTAACCCTCTGCACGCCGGCACGTTCACTTGCAGTTTTTCCTGTTAACAGAGAAAAGGACCTAAAATACCCAGATACAGAGATACAGATAATCAATCGAATCAATAAATGTATAATTTTATTTGTGTACACTGACAATAACAACAAAACATTGTGCTTTTGTGCTTTTGTCAAAAAAAACAAGGAGTGCTTTCTGCCGTCTCGGTCTCCGTGAACTTCTTTCTGAAAAGCGTCACAAAAATGAACCGAAACTCGGCGAATACTTCACACACAGACGTGAGAAATATTTCTGTAGAAAACTTTGTGTCTACTTTTAAATGAACCAATTCAAATTGAAAACGAATATTCTCTGATTATGTAATCCGTATGAAACTAAAGTGAGTGACAGTCTTTTCCGTCTCATTATCTGCAGCCAAACCTGAAAAACAATATCAAGATTCATTTACTTTTCATTGTTTTTGGAAGAAGACTTAAGGAATAAGCTGGAATTTACCTCAGATGAACAGTGCGATCTGACGTGGCTTTATTCAGCGGAGGAGATCATTTCTGTAGTTAATGTGTTATTTTTTACATAAACTTGTACGCATTTCACTAGTTGGGCTTTTCCTATCTTGCCAAATTGAAATGTGTGAAAGAGAGTAAAATATGCTGAAATATGATATGCATTCATATAAACAGTATATAGGCAACTTATACATATAGGCTAAATGTCGTACAAAACGAGGATATAAATATTTTGCTATCATATAATAAAAATATGAGATATAATACGATATAGGTATTAAGTAATGTGAATGTTTACACTGCGTCATGATAAATATTACATCTGTTTAGATCAGTGTTGATCTACTATCAGATGTCGATGTTTATAGTGTACTAAGCAATAAGAATTTACTTTATAAAATATCAGAATGTTGTTTATGAACTGTGTGGTAATACAGACAAAGCATATGTGCTTGAATGACAGTACAAAATCATGTTTGCTGTTTTTTTCGTTAGGAGTGGACAAAATTGGTATTAGTGACGGCTAATGTTGTATACATGTACAGTAGGCATATGTCAGTGTGTATAAAATATGATACTAATTGCTTTGAAAAGATAAATGCTTACAGCTTTTGATACATGTACCACTGGTTTCACAGACAAGGCTTAAGCCTAGTCCCCGACTAAAATAAATTTTTAACTGAAAGAAACTTGCACGGACATACCTTAAAATATGTCAGTTCCATTGTTTTATCTCAAGATGCACCAGTAATGTTCTCTTCTGGCACATTTATAAAAGTTACTTTTCTTAAGCATTTTGTTATTCTGAAATTTTGCAGAGTAATTCTATTTGTTAACTAAAGAAGGTAAAATTTTTATTAAAATGCTTAAGTATTACAGTTGTTTTAAAGCTAAAAGGCTAAACTATTCCATGTTTAACTCAAACTGAAAGAATTAAGAGTTTCATTTCTATGCATCAAGGTTTATAGGGATTTAGTAATTAACGATTCGAATAATTAAGGAATTTATTAGCCAATTAACAATGTTAGACATTATTTAGTCGCCCAGAGTAAGATTTAGTCGCATATGCAAGTGATTTACTCACAATGTAGAGGGTTGTGATAAATTTTTTAGCTATATCGCCCAGCCCTACGAGTACATCGGGTGTTATGGGAAGTGTTCCCGGTTGACCTAATTAATGCAGCCTAGCAATCCTTTAACGGATTTGAATTATAGAAATGTGATGGTGTGTTATGTGTATGCCAGGTTAAAGAGATGAGTCTTTAATCTAGATTTAGATTTAGATTTCTTACAGAGTGTGTCTGCCTCCCAAACAATGCTAGGTAGATTGTTCCAGAGTTTGGGCACTAAATAGAAAAAGGATCTGCTTGATTTGAGTTTCGAGATCACAGCGGACGTGAAGGACTAACTTTAACCCTCTGCACGCCGGCACGTTCACTTGCAGTTTTTCCTGTTAACAGAGAAAAGGACCTAAAATACCCAGATACAGATAAAACTAAAATCAATCGAATCAATAAATGTATAATTTTATTTGTGTACACTGACAATAACAACAAAACATTGTGCTTTTGTAAAATAAACAAAAAAAACAAGGAGTGCTTTCTGCCGTCTCGGTCTCCGTGAACTTCTTTCTGAAAAGCGTCACAAAAATGAACCGAAACTCGGCGAATACTTCACACACAGACGTGAGAAATATTTCTGTAGAAAACTTTGTGTCTACTTTTAAATGAACCAATTCAAATTGAAAACGAATATTCTCTGATTATGTAATCCGTATGAAACTAAAGTGAGTGACAGTCTTTTCCGTCTCATTATCTGCAGCCAAACCTGAAAAACAATATCAAGATTCATTTACTTTTCATTGTTTTTGGAAGAAGACTTAAGGAATAAGCTGGAATTTACCTCAGATGAACAGTGCGATCTGACGTGGCTTTATTCAGCGGAGGAGATCATTTCTGTAGTTAATGTGTTATTTTTTACATAAACTTGTACGCATTTCACTAGTTGGGCTTTTCCTATCTTGCCAAATTGAAATGTGTGAAAGAGAGTAAAATATGCTGAAATATGATATGCATTCATATAAACAGTATATAGGCAACTTATACATATAGGCTAAATGTCGTACAAAACGAGGATATAAATATTTTGCTATCATATAATAAAAATATGAGATATAATACGATATAGGTATTAAGTAATGTGAATGTTTACACTGCGTCATGATAAATATTACATCTGTTTAGATCAGTGTTGATCTACTATCAGATGTCGATGTTTATAGTGTACTAAGCAATAAGAATTTACTTTATAAAATATCAGAATGTTGTTTATGAACTGTGTGGTAATACAGACAAAGCATATGTGCTTGAATGACAGTACAAAATCATGTTTGCTGTTTTTTTCGTTAGGAGTGGACAAAATTGGTATTAGTGACGGCTAATGTTGTATACATGTACAGTAGGCATATGTCAGTGTGTATAAAATATGATACTAATTGCTTTGAAAAGATAAATGCTTACAGCTTTTGATACATGTACCACTGGTTTCACAGACAAGGCTTAAGCCTAGTCCCCGACTAAAATAAATTTTTAACTGAAAGAAACTTGCACGGACATACCTTAAAATATGTCAGTTCCATTGTTTTATCTCAAGATGCACCAGTAATGTTCTCTTCTGGCACATTTATAAAAGTTACTTTTCTTAAGCATTTTGTTATTCTGAAATTTTGCAGAGTAATTCTATTTGTTAACTAAAGAAGGTAAAATTTTTATTAAAATGCTTAAGTATTACAGTTGTTTTAAAGCTAAAAGGCTAAACTATTCCATGTTTAACTCAAACTGAAAGAATTAAGAGTTTCATTTCTATGCATCAAGGTTTATAGGGATTTAGTAATTAACGATTCGAATAATTAAGTTACTTTTCAGACATAGTAATTAGAAAAGTAATTTAAATACAATATTGATGATGTAATTAGTAATAAATTACTTTTTTAAAGTAACTTATCCAACACTGACATTAACAATGATTTGGGACAAATATAATGTAATTTAATAGAAAACTATGTTATGAATGGTGCTCTGCGGTGCGGCAGGAATTCTGTCGGCTGAATGAACATATCAGTTTGCTTTCTCACATCACAGCTTTAAATTTGCAACTTTAACAAATGAGTTAATGTGACCTGCTAGATATAAACTAATGCAAATAGATGGTAACACTCGGTAACAATCGTGACATTAAACATTTGGGTCAGACTTGCGTGTATTTTGGTTACATTGTTTTAATCATTTGAGGTGCTGCTAATTGTCACGATTGTGGGTCTCGTCTGTTTTCTCTGGACTCCATTTCCCATAACCCCTGCCTAGGAACTCATTATCACACAACACCTGTTTCCCATCAGTGACACTATAAAGGTTGCACTCATCCACACTCACATTGCTTATTATTGTAACACCTGTATTGTCATCGTGTTCTCCGTGTTCGTTGCCATGTCTGGCCTTGCTTGTTTTTTGACCTTGGACTGTTTACATTGTTTTTGATCGTTTGCTGCCTGCCCTGACCTTTGCCTGATTATTGGATTACTCTTTTGTCTGTCCTGGATTATACGTGTTTGCTGCTGTTTGACCCTGCCTGCTTTGACCACTCTTTTTTATAAAGCTGCATGTGGATTCTTAACTCACACCTCCCATGTTACACAATGTTCTTGTCCTCTCAGCCTTGATAGCAAACATACTGCTGCTCTTTCTCCACTAATGCAGCATCTAGTCAACAAATGAATTACTTAGTAATGATATGAAAACATGCACTATAGTGTACTGTATACTAGGGCTGTGTATCACCAGCAAAGATATGATATGTATCACGATACAGAGGCCATGATACGATACATATCACGATACAGGACTGCACTGAATTTCACCTCAGTAGAATTTAATAAAACAGCTGTTTACTAAACACTGCATACTATTGTGCAATTTCAAACTATTGGCAGAGCAGGCAGTTGACCTCTGCATTACGAAGGGCCTCCATAACTGTACCTCAGTACAATATAGGTAATGGCATATGTTTTATGTTTACATTGGGCACTCCCCACCAGGTACAATGTTCTGATTGCTTGCATCTTGTTTTTAAGTCCATAAATAATAATGTACTCGTTCTAATAAATTTATATTGTAATATACTCATTCTAATATATTAAAAAATAATATTTACATTGCTGGTAGGTTATCAGTGCACAAATTAACACACTCTCTACTTTAAAAAATATAAATTATAAGAGTTCTAACCTAATCCGCTGTCTTCTGTATCTAACGCGCACACACGCTCAGTTACTCACACAGATCACGTTGCGGCAACAAACTTTTTAGCGCTGCCCCACAATTTTATCAACTAAATAGCTTAATCGCTCAAGAGCTACATTATCTTTCTCAACAAGGAGCTGGTAACATCATTGTTTCTAAAGGAATTAAAGCCACAGCTTCACTGTTAATAGAGAAACGCGGCAAAATGGTGGTAATTCATACATACACAGCCTCTCTCTCTCTCTCTCTCTCTCTCATAAATGAACACTTGATGAATTACACTTTTCTGAGAATAGAATATTGAAGTGGAGATCGCTAAACTGCAAGCTAACCGGTGTTTTCAGAAAGCAAGCACTTTTATCCACAGTGGAGAGAGCGCACGTGCACATGGTTGCCAGAGATAAGAAACGCACTTAGCAGATATTTCCGTATTGCGCAAGCGGGAAGCTCTGTTCCGGGGATTACGTCTCTTTATATCAGGCAACCCAATTGTGTTCCTCTGCGGCCAGATTAAACCTTGTTGTAGCCTATATATTATGCTCTATTCATTTTTTTTTTTTTTTAGAAACCTCATACTTTTCTTCTCCATTTTAAACGGTGTTCTTGTATTCAAATTAAGCGCAGTCCACTGCTGCACACGTGTCACAATGTCGATACAGGGCCAGCTGTAAAAATCTCTGTGACGATACATTGTCGTATCGATGTATCAAACACAGCACTACTGTATACAACGTTTTGTTTTCTGTTTCAAAACTGCATCTGAAGTGTCCCGCTCTGTGCAGCGTGCAGCGTCACGTGTCAAAACAAACAGCACGTGGTTTCAGTGATTTCGCCTCTAGAGGCCGCTCTCGTACTGTACAATGACAGCGGAGCCTTGTCAGCCACTCCAGCAATGGACACAACCCGGAAAAACTATCGGCATGGGTTTTTTGCTATCAACTATCAGTGCCGATTAATAGGCAAAACTGATACATCAGTTGACCTCTACTTGTGATCGATATGATACTTCTTCATTCACTGCTACTAATTGATGACGGTCAGATAAGTAAGATTTGAACCATGCCAATGCAATTCCACTAATGCCAACACAATTTTGAAGTCTACTCAAAAGAATGTTGTGGTCGATAGTGTCAGACGCAGCTCTAAGATCCAGTAGCACTAATGGTTAAATACAGCCACGATCGGATGATAAGAGCAGGTCATTTGTAACTCTGATGAGAGCAGTCTCAGTACTATGATACGGTATAAATCCTGATTGGAAATCCTCACAAATACCATTTCTCTCTAAGAAGGAACAAAGCTGAGAGAATACTGCCTTTTATAGTATTTTTGACATAAAAGGGTGATTTGACATTGGTCTGTAATTGGTCTAATTCTCTAGGATCAAGTTGTGTTTTTTTTAATGAGAGGCTTAATAACAGCCAGTTTGAAGGATTTTGGGACATATCCTAATGACATTGACAAATTAATAATATTCAGAAAATGATCTATGACTTCTGGAAGCACCTCTTATAGTAGATTAGAAGGAATAGGGTCTAACACACATGTTGGCTTTGATTTGACAAGTTTATATATTCTTCCTCTCCTATTGCAGAGAATGAGTGGAATTGTTCCTCAGGGCATCTATAGTGCACTGATGCATTATTGTAGCTGACAGCTGCATGGTTAGAATTTTATCTCTAATAGTATCGATCTTGGAAGTAAAGAAGTTCATAAAGTCATTACTGTTATGCTGTTGGAAAATGTCTGCGCCTGTTGATGATTTATATTTCATTAATTTAGCCACTGTATTGCATAAATGCCTGGGGTTGTGTTTGTTTTCTTCTAAAAGAGACAAAAAATCAGCAGATCTAGCAGTTTTTAGAGCTTTTATATAAGTAGAAGTACTTTCCCTTTATGCAATACAAAATACATCTAGTTTTGTTTTCTTCCAGCTTCTCTCCATTTTCCTGGCTGCTCTCTTTAAGGCACGAGTGTGGTCATTTTACCACGGTGTCGGACTGTTTTCCTTAATCTTCTTTAAGTGTAAAGGAGCAACCATATCTAAAGTGCTAGAAAAGAGAGAGTCCATAGTTTCTGTTACAACATCAGTTGTATTGGATTTGCTGAGGAAGTGAGACAAGTCAGGAAGATTATTTACAAAGCAGTCTTTTGTTGTAGAAGTCATGGTTCTGCATGAGTTTGCAGCTTTAGCTATATAGAGTATATAGCTTTAGCTATATAGAGTTTCAATCTGTTATGCTAAAATTTTACTAGCCAAAAACTGTTTTTATATTAAATGGGTGCCTTCCATTCCCCCCATGTGCTTCTCCTTTTCACAGTCTGGCAGAAATGATGGGTGGTTCCAAAATACATGGTCACGTGACAGTAAAAGTGTATACAGTTGCCAAGAAACAGGGGGTGGGTCAACTTACCCACTGGCTCAATTTACCCCAATCTCCCCTACTTCAATTGAAGATGAGGCAGAAGCAGGCTCAGAGAGGGAGGGAGGGCCCATTCTTATAAAAAAACATCTACGATAAAGTCTGAAATTATTACAGAGTGTGCTGTCTTCTCTTTTAATTGTATATTTGTAACAACTGGATCATTTGTATTAACAAGCACCCACCCCCCTAGTGCCCCTTTTTTGATTTGGGCCACTGCCCCTCAAAATGTCTGTGCACGGCCCTGCTACAATCGCAAGCTTCTCAGCAGCACGGCAGACAGTAACCACTGTAGCATGAAAGAAGATTACAGCTAAAGTTTTGGAGGGTTACAGCTGTCATGAATTAGTAGGAAGTGTAGAGGCCCTTGCTTTGAGTGACTTTAGCACATCTGTGTTGGTGTGATCTTGGTCCACTCTTCTTCCACTCTCTTCCACAGTTCAGTAACTGTAGTGGGTTTCTTAGCCATAACTTTGTCGCCAAGGATTTTCTAGAGATTTTCCATCAGGTTTAGATCAGGACTCTGGGCTGGCCATTTCATTATTTCAATGTTCTTGACTTCAAGGAACTGCTTTATCCGTTTTGCAGTGTGATGGGAGCATTGTCTTGCATGAAAATTGCAGGCTGATTGGGAGATGCTTGCAGGGAAGGAACTTTGTTGCTGAAGATGGTTCTGACAAACATTTACATTCACCCTGCCATGTAGCTGTACTACTCCTGCTGCACAAAACGTTCTCCAAACCATGACACTTCCTCATCCACCTTTCACTGACTTCTTTCCGCACGTCTGGCAGAAATGATGGGTGGTTCCAAAATACATGGTCACGTGACAGTAAAAGTGTATACAGTTGCCAAGAAACAGGGGGTGGGTCAACTTACCCACTGGCTCAATTTACCCCAATCTCCCCTACTTCAATTGAAGATGAGGCAGAAGCAGGCTCAGAGAGGGAGGGAGGGCCCATTCTTATAAAAAAACATCTACGATAAAGTCTGAAATTATTACAGAGTGTGCTGTCTTCTCTTTTAATTGTATATTTGTAACAACTGGATCATTTGTATTAACAAGCACCCACCCCCCTAGTGCCCCTTTTTTGATTTGGGCCACTGCCCCTCAAAATGTCTGTGCACGGCCCTGCTACAATCGCAAGCTTCTCAGCAGCACGGCAGACAGTAACCACTGTAGCATGAAAGAAGATTACAGCTAAAGTTTTGGAGGGTTACAGCTGTCATGAATTAGTAGGAAGTGTAGAGGCCCTTGCTTTGAGTGACTTTAGCACATCTGTGTTGGTGTGATCTTGGTCCACTCTTCTTCCACTCTCTTCCACAGTTCAGTAACTGTAGTGGGTTTCTTAGCCATAACTTTGTCGCCAAGGATTTTCTAGAGATTTTCCATCAGGTTTAGATCAGGACTCTGGGCTGGCCATTTCATTATTTCAATGTTCTTGACTTCAAGGAACTGCTTTATCCGTTTTGCAGTGTGATGGGAGCATTGTCTTGCATGAAAATTGCAGGCTGATTGGGAGATGCTTGCAGGGAAGGAACTTTGTTGCTGAAGATGGTTCTGACAAACATTTACATTCACCCTGCCATGTAGCTGTACTACTCCTGCTGCACAAAACGTTCTCCAAACCATGACACTTCCTCATCCACCTTTCACTGACTTCTTTCCGCACTTGGGCTTCAGTTTTTCCCCAGTTTGATGCCAAACAAAATGTTTCCAATCAGACCCAAATAAATTGTGCTTGCTCTCATCACTAGAGTGAACTTTGGACCAGTTCTCCTTTCTCCACACAATATGCTCCTCAGCAAAGGTGAGCCTAGCCTTTTGATTCTTTCTGAAAATGAGAGGTTTGGTCACTGCAGAGTGCACTTTCAGTCCAACTTCTCTTAATAATAATAATAATTAGTTAAATTTATATAGCACTTTTCTGGGTACTCAAAGCGCTTTACATGAAAGCGGGGGAATCTCCTCAACCACCACCAGTGTGCAGCATCCACCTGAATGATGCGACAGCAGCCATATTGCGCCAGAACGCCCACCACACACCAGCTTATTGGTGGAGAGGAGACATAGTGATGAAACCAATCAGTGTATGGGGATGATTAGGAGGCCATGATGGTCAGAGGCCAATGGGCAAATTTGGCCAGGAAGCCAGGGTTATACCCCTACTCTTTTTCGAAGGACATCCTGGGATTTTTAATCGTTGAGAGTCTCAGCATTATCCTGTCTTCTCGTGCAATTGTCTTACGTGGACGAGCAGCCTTTTTGGGGGACTTGAATTAGTGTCATTGTAAAGCTGCAATATTTGAGAAGTCACAGATTTGGAATGATAAACTTCTCTTGCAATGGCTGAAAGGGTCATCCCTTTATCCTTCTTCTGGACAACCTCCTGCCACAGGCTTTCAGTCACCTTAGAGCAGCCCGCCATCTTGTAATGACTGAAAACTGGAGAAATGCTGCCAGTTAAATAGGGGTTGTCATATAATTAAGGAAATTAGCACCAGGTGCCAGATTAATAGCAATTACTTGGAGGTATCTGTAAGTGTTCTCTAATTTTGTTCTTTTTCAAAGATAGCATGTTTGTTCACAGAGGCCACACCCTGCCAGCCTAGGTGACTGACTGCATGTGTCCCTCGTGTCAAAATAGTCTGTGTTCTGGCAAAGCTAAAATTAATTTGATGGTTTATTTTGGATCTTTCTGTAGCGTATAGCTTGTGTAGGCCAGTTGAAGAGATGACAGTCCCCATTGGGGGAGGTTTTATTTCTCAGCATATTCAGTTGACAAAAATCATAACCTCAGCATCTGCGCGTTGTTTTACTTTGCTATTTTTGGAGACATAAAGTAGACATCAATGTACATAAAAATGTCATGCAGTACAGTAAAAATGTAGAGGTTTAAAGTTTTGTTCTTGCAATTATTTAATGTGAATTGTATGAGTTCACATTGAAAGCTCTTTTTGATTGCCAATTTTAGTATCTTGACACATCTAATGACACTTGTTGAGATCTCTTCTAAAACTCTAGAATAGACATATGTAAGATGCTGGGGATTGAATTCTTCTTTCCAGAAGAATTTCTTTTGGGGAAAATATAGACATTAAAGAAATCTCATTGTCATCTTGTGATTTTTTTTTTTTTAAATGCTGGAAAAGCACACTGTATGTGTGTTTGAGGCCTTGTCCATCATGTGCCGTGATGATGGTGATTGGACAGGCCTGTGACAGTAATTAAAGGCAGTAAATGAAGTTTTAGATATCTGAAGAATACAAATGGCTCCACAGAGCTGTATGGATGCAGCTCTCTTTGTCTTCTCAGACGCTGGTGAATATCACAGCATTGCTCAGGACTGCTGACACAACAGCAGTCACAAAAGCATAAAACATGTCAGTCAAACACCTACTGATAAAATGCTACAAGTGTACTAGAGACTTAATAACTGCATAATTAAATGCAAAACTTAATCTCAGGTTAAAATAAGTATATAAGGTTTCCATGTCTGAAATATGTCATGTTGCTGGGTGTTTTTATTTATTGTGTAGTATTTTGTCAGGTTGACAACTGTTTGTTTTATTGTACACTGTTGCACATGCAGTCGGCAATGTATATTCAGGCTGTATTTTTATTTTTGTTTTGCATCCAGCCACTAGGGGGAAGATGTCTCTGTGTGAGCTTTGTCTTGATCTCAGTGTCTCATGGTCTCATAAGACAGAAGGACATCATGATGACATCAGCATCTTTAAATCTGTAGATGTCCTTACTGAGCACTTAAACTTTGACATACAAAACAAGTTAGTTAGTTATTGCATAATACAATTCACAATAAACCATTCACTTATTATGCCATTGTCTGTCAGTTGTCATTGTGTCATTACTTTTAAAGTAAATTAATACTTAAATTTGGTAAGGATGTATTAATTTTTTATGTTACAAGACATGCCTATTTCAAATAAATACTGTTCTTTTCAATTAATCAAATAATCTATAGTTTCAACAACAATATTAAGCAGAACTATTAAAATAGAAATAGTTATTTCAAATTGTAATAATATTTCACAATATTACTGTTTTACTGTATTTTTGATCAAATAAATGCAGCCTTGTTAAGTAAACAATACTTAAAAAAAAATCTTACTGACTCCAAACGTTTGAACAGTAGTGTACATAATTAAAAAAATATATAAATATATTAAAAACAACTGGCCTCAAGTATTGACACTCTGAGTGTCCATCTTTAGTCAGTTCTGTTGGATGGTGTTTAGATGAAAGGTTTTTGAAATTAATTTAAATTAAAAATACCCACAAATGTGTCGTGGACCTCAGGAGGATAATCTTTTATTACCTTGTATACACATATGTGTGTGTGAGTGTTTGTGCTGCTACGGTTGACTGTTAGTACACTAGGTTATATAAGTGTTGTGTTTGTGAATTTTAGACTGATGCATCTGGCCTTCTATCTCTTCAGCCTGCCTTATACATTATTTGTGGACAGAATTTCCAAGCAGAATTTCAGTTTAATTCTGTGACTTCAGATCAAATGTTTTTAAATGTATAATGTATAAAAGGAATATTGCACTCAAAATCATTCTGTCTGAATATCAGCCATGCTCTTGAATATCAACAGCTCATTTGATTGTGTCATATTGTTTAAATGAATATCAAGAATATCAATATTCTTCTTCCTGTTTAAGACAGTGGAATGTACCAGACATTAGAGAGAGTGTTTTCATCTGAAAGTGTGTGTTTTTGTCCTCAGCTGAGAGAAGAGAGTCACATGGAGCTGACAGTTGAGGAGCCTGCCGCAGGAAGCACCGATACAGAGGTGAGAAACACACAAACACACACAGTCTTTCCACATTTTGTTCAGTATTCTGAAAGATGCAGATTGTCATATGACAGTATTTACACCAGCTTCGCATGAGTAATGTAGGCAGAGAGGTTTTTCCCTTTCCTACTCTGGATGATTTATATCCATTTGGAGGGACGCCTCAGACTGTTGATAAGTGCTATATCATTTAAACAGTGAGAGGTTTTAAGATGACTTTTTCATAACATAGCAATCCATTATCAAAATCAAAATGCAGGGACATTGAGTGTTTGTCACTTTGCTCGAGTGTTGAGTTTTTGAATGTTATAGACTCAATTATTGTTTCTATTGCTGGGTCTACAATGCAAGAAATAATAATTAAAAACAGTATTATTTATATACTATATAGTATTTATTAATATTTTTGAATTAACTTTTGTTGTTTCTGTTTTTACGTAAATTTTAGTTTATGCATTCACCATTTTTATATATATATTTTTTTAATATTTCTGTTTAGCTGTTTCATTTCTATTTCTGTTTTAGTAATTTTAGTTCAACTTCAACGTAATTTAAATGAATGAAAGAGAGCTTATTGTAGTATTTAACTGCAGTATGGAAGTGATCAGTGCAGCAGAGCTGATCGGTGACAGTAGCGTTCATGAGAGACTCGTCCTCTCTTGGAAAAAAACTTTCTTAATTACCTCTACACTAACTGGCAAGGGAACTCCATGCTCCATCGGGAATTTAAATATGGCAGAGAAAGAAAAAAATTATCTAAATTAAGCTTTCACCTCATTAAAACATCTAGTTTGAGTTCAGAAGTCTGAGACAGCTAGTGAAAATTGGACATTTTTAATGCATTCTCAGCATTCAATATTTAAAGTAAAATATTTTGGGAAACCTTTGGAACAGAGGGATTTAAAATGAGTCTGGCGTTGTTTGTCTGCATGCACTGTTAATGGGTGGCTGGGATCGAAGTTTGAGCAGTGTATTTGTGTGTGTGGAGCCTGTTTCTGCCTTTTCTGCCAGTGTAGCTCCCATCTTGGAGGTGTGTTGATCTCCCGTAATTGCCACCGCTGTCTTAACTCAACTAGCTTGGATGCTCTCAGCATTTACCCAGCAGTGAGAAACACCCATACATGCAAGAACACATGCTTCTATTCTAAAAACCCATTTCTGAGCTACAAGGCATTGCAAAAGCAAACCTATTTTAGCCCATATCACAGAGGGTGACACATTGTGTAATTGCACTGACCTTGTGTCAATATGAATTCAGTCGTGCTTTATAATATTATGAGCCATCAGTTAGTCGATCTGTGTTGAGTGACCCACATATACTCAAGACCAAAGCAAGGACTCTGAGTTTGAGACATCTGTGGCTTTCAGTGTTGGGCAAGTTACTCTGAAAATGTAATCAAATTACTGATTACTCCTTTTAAAAGTAATCACGTTACTGTTCTGATTACTTTATTTCAAAAGTAATTAGTAATTAGCTACATTACTAGTTACGTTACTTTTTCCTCCATGAAATTAATGAAATCCCAGCATACACCTTCCCGATAAATATTTGTTATTAAAGCATCAACATTCACAGAACACTGTTCTTTTTAACTAAAGCAAGTGGCTGCTGCGTGCATGGTTTGGCATGGCAGAATGCCAGCAAAGAGCGCTGCATTTATAATCTCTAAAAGACACCTCAGTTCATCGCAATCTCACAAATCTCTGTTATAACACAATAAATACAGTATATGCATAATTCATCTTTCATAATGTCTACAATTCGTGTGTTATAATGAGAGGATTCATGAGCACGCAAATTTCAGCACTGCATTGCTCAACGCTGCAAACACGTGTTATAGCCTAAATAGAAACTCTGCATACACTTGCACCTGTTAATCGTTTATATTTTATATTAGTTCATGTTGCTTTTGTGCAATAGATGAATAACAATTTATTTGTTTTAGATATTTTATGTTTAGATATTTCTATTTTGCGGGAGTCCCGTGAATCATTTTATTCTCCCGCATCTTGCACACACACGAGTCTCTGCACTCGCCTATCAAGTCTTGTCCCGCGCCGCGCACTGTTGCGTCGGGTCTCGCGGGAGAGCAGGTCTCTAATCCTCTGGCACTTGACTCGACAGTGCGTGTGCTACATCCTTTTTACAATCTCTAGATTAGAAATCACTGGATTCTGTCAGCAATGTAACGCGGCAGTAACGTATGAGACCTCGGCTATTTTGCAAATTATAATGCGTTAAATTACTCTACTAAAAGTAATCAAATTACAGTAATGCGTTACTAAGTAATGCGTTACTGCCCAACACTGGTGGCTTTTATGTTTTTGAAAAGAGGGCATAGCCAATTATAGGCAGACACAAAGACAAACCCAAATATAGCAGGAATAATACAGAAAGACTAGATCTGTAGAAGTCCAGACAACTGGATGGAGGTTGAAACGAGAGCTTTCACTTTTTCTGAATGAATCTGCGGCGACTCCCTCTTTTGTTTTTCATGTGGGACACCTGAGTGTCTTGAGGTCACTTGGAACATCTCGCTCGTAGATTCACACACACTGAGTCCCTGTGGCTCTACCAGGTGTCATGTCTGCACACATGAGAGAGCAGCACTGCCCGCAGGTGTGCCATCTGTAAACGTTTACAACAGCTCTGTGCCTTAGGTGCTCAAAAAATCACACACACACATACACAATACACATAGCTTTGTTGTTGAGTCAGATTGCAATGGTGTGTCCTGCTAAATCAGAGTCATCCATAGAAAATGAGCTTACGCTGAAATAGAGATGGAGTTGTAGACACAAAGCCTCTGGCCAAAATAAAAGGCTAAAAAGTCTTAATCTTGCTTACCCAAGAGGTTTTCTTTGTGTGTATCCTTGTCTTCATTAAAAAAAAAAACACATAGCATGGATTGCAGGTCAGTCCTGCTGACCTGGGGATGGGTGATATGAGGGTAAAGAGGGCCTGAATGATGAGCTTAAACTCTTAGTCCTAAAGTTGTTACAAAGAAAAATAAACAGTAATTAATATAATATAATATAACTTCAGCTGAGTTGTATTTATACTAAAATGTGCGCCACCAAAATAATTTCCTTAATCAGTATTGTTGTTTTGTTTTTCCAGTAAAAATATTTAAACATCTATTAAACAAAATAAATTCACTTGTAAAACAAAATCATATAACATCATAATTGTATAACATATCTTTAAATTTTTTTCTTGCCCCATTGTTTTATAATTTTGTTGTCTTGTACACATACATCGAACAAAATGTAATGAGGATTATGCCCAAAGAAAAACAATAATAATAAAAATTACATGAACTATACATTACCGTTTAACACTTTGGGCTCTTTTGGAATTTTTAAAAACTTTTTTGATAAGAGTCTCTTATGCTTACCTTGGCTGCATGTATACGATTAAAAAATATAGTAAAAAATAAATATTGGCCAATATTATTATAATTTGAAATAAATGTTTTCTATTTTAATATATATTTTTTAAATCAAATTTATTCCTGTGATGGCAAAGCTGAATTTTCAGCAGCCATTATTCTTCAGTGTCACGTGAACCTTCAGAAATCATTGTAATTTGCTGATTTGGTGTTCAAGAATAATTTTTTTATTATTATCAATATTTAAAAAGTTGTTCTGTTTTATATATATATATTTTTTATTTTATTTAATCAAATTAATGTCCTTGTTGAATAAAAATATTATTTTCTTTAAAAAAAATTTTTTTATTTATACTGAAAAACACAACAAAAATACTGATTAAGAGAATTATTTTTGCTATGGGGTGCATTTGCTGCAAACAGTTAGACACAAAAGTAATTTGCAAATGAAAACTTGAGCCCACAGCAGCTACAGGCTATTTTGTTAATTTTTTAATTAAGTTCTAGCTGTTTTTTTTTTTTTTTTGTCTGGAAAAGATTGACAACTTTGTTTCTATTTTTTAGAGTCCTATTCTAGTCCTTTAGTAATTTTTGTAAACTTTTGAGAATGTGAGGGGCCTCTCTTCTGAAGGAGGGGATTAGCATCGTTAGCATAGTGGACAGTTTGGTAATAGTTTGCTGAGAGTTCATGTAAGGAGAACACAAAACAGAACTTGGCACTAAAACAAAGACTCCCTCGCCAAGTTCACGTTTGAGCATAAGAGCTTCTGTCTCAATGTCCTGCCGACCTCGTTTCTTAATTATTCCCCATGTCTTTGGGAAAGTGTTGTGGAGAGGAAGTTAAAGCACTCGGCCTATAATGTGATCACTCAAAGCGGCTTTGAGGCCCATCTGCTGAAGGGCTTAGTGTGTGTGTATTTGAGAAGTGAGGCGTAGACAAAGTGTGTGCAGCAGCTATTGAGATGCTAGATGCAGAATGAAAGCCATGATCAGGGGGCTGTTTTGCGAGGAGTTGGAACTTGAGGAGAGGGCAGTGTACAGACAGCAGGTAAGACTAACAAGAAGAAGAGCAAGATAAGAAAGATAGCAGGTAGGGATGCACCAAAATGAAAATTCTGGGCTGAAACCGAAACTGAAAATTCTGGATACACTTGGCCGAAAACCAAAACCGAAACGGAAAATGCTTTGTAATAATTATTTTATTAAATATTAAATATTATTAGTAATTTTGTAATACTTTTTAATTTAACTCAATAATTTCAATGACACTGAAAAAAAAAAAAAAACACAAGCCAATAAAATAACCACACTTTTATTGAAAGTAACACAATAAAATAGGACAGAAAATATATTAATATTAAATATCAATATATAATTTTATTCACTTTTATGCAACAGAATCAGATATAATTTATTTTTGACTAATTATCCAAATAATGAATAGTCCTACAAAGCTATTATTATCAAAGTCTTTGAGCAGAACATAGTGGTGAACGAGAGTCATTTTACCAGCATTGCCCAGTACAGCTGTACTACACCATATACAGCACAATAGCGCTACTATAAACAGGAACAAGTACTACATAGAAATTTCCTGTCGGTGCATTATTTGAGCGGACTCTGCTTTTCCGGTGAGCATGAGCGCTAACTAATTACAAGAGTGGAGCATCCGCATGGGCTGTGAGCAGCTCAATGGAATGCACATTCATAGAGCGGAATATTGAGTGGAGCATCACACTGCGCAGTGACGACCGCTAGAGGGAGAGTGAAACCTGTGCGCTGAACACTGCAGGGCGGTGCGGCGCGGCATATATTTTCGGCACACATTTTCGCCTGTTTTTCTCTTTCGGCCAAAAAACGGTCATTTTCGGTCATTAATTTTCGGTAGTAATACAACTGTTAATAACAATACCACTCTGTGCCAGACAATCCAGTGGTCATCAGTTGGAAAGCCAGAAAAAAAAGCCAAACTTTTTTTCATTTTTCTTTTTTTGTATTTGTACATGGAGATTTTTTTACACTGTTATTTTTCATGCAACAGCAGTTCATAGTCAAGTCAAGTCAAGTCACCTTTATTTATATAGCGCTTTTAACAATACAGATTGTGTCAAAGCAACTGAACAGCATTAATTAGGAAAATAGTGTCAATAATGCAAAATGACAATAGTAAACACACATTTTTTAGTTAAAGACCGTTCATCATTGAATTCAGTTATGTCAACATCCAGCTCAATTTAAATAATATCTTTGCAATCATGTCAACGATATCGCTGGAAATTAAGTGTCCCCAACTAAGCAAGCCAGAGGCGACAGCGGCAAGGAACCAAAACTCCATCGGTGACAGAATGGAGAAAAAACCTTGGGAGAAACCAGGCTCAGTCGGGGGGCCAGTTCTCCTCTGACCAGACGAACCAGCAGAACGGAAAAATCAATATAAGACGTAATAAAACAGACGATGAACAATATTAACAGCAATTATTATATGATGCAATCAAACTTATAGCAAAATGTGGTAGTTCTGTAAGTTGATAGTGATTGTGATTCTTTGTTTCAATGTGACTGTATCATTAAGTCAGTAAGTTAGATTGAACTTTTTCCAATTTTCCTTTTCCAAGAAGCAGTTTTAATTTAATTTAGTTTGATTGATTGATTGAATTTTATTAGGATAACCCCCAAGAGGTGTATCATCTCATTTTTCAAAGGGGTGAACTAAATTATTTATTCATGACTCTGGAGTTGATTTTTCCATTTAGCAGTATTATTATTATTATTATTATTATTTAGTGCCACAAACAAACACAGCAAACAAGCTATTTAAAAAAAGAAAAGAAAATTTTAATTAATTTATATTTTACTTTATACATAGAAAAATCACAATTAGATTTTATTTGCCGTGTGGCGATTCTTCCAAAATACTTCTGCTGTGTTGAAAAGAAAAAAATTACAACATACAGGATTGGAACAACACGAGGTTGCGTAAATAATGACAACATTTCCATATTCCATTCAACCGTGATTGAAATCGCCCCTGCTATGGTCACATTTTGTTCTCAATACAGTTTTATTTATTTATTTTAACAGGACATAAACACTTCATGGTTGTTATTTTATGACTGCAGTAAGCAGCTCTCCCCTCCTGTCTGTTTATTCATTTTAAGTACTGGAAGGTCTTGATATAAAGAACAGATGTTGTGTGATGCATCAGGCCTGATGTGCCAATCTCTGCTGAAGCATTGCTGCAGTTTCCTTTCTGTGACTGCTGTCTCTTTGTCTTGTGCCTGCTCGCTAGCCCTCTTCACTTAAAAGGTAGGTTATTTGAGCTTGTCAACGGTTCGGTGGATTTCCAAGGCGCCCCAAAATAAACCCTGATTGTTGTCAAGGTCAGAATGAACTGCTTACTCACTCCCCTCTCTTAAACCCTCCAAACTGCCCATTCTGTCCATTCACTTAATTTATCTGCACAGCTGGCTTGGAGTCAGCTTAGCTCTGCCTCAGATAACCAAAGGAGGAAAAATCAAAACACTCACACCACAAAGAGTGACTACAATAGTTATTTTCCCAATCGTAGTGCAGATTCTCCAAGTTAGAAAGGTAAATCTTCAGCATCTGCGAGAGGAGAGCGCGTCTGTTCTCTCGCGCATGGGTGTGCTCGTGTGCGGCGAGCTCCAGAGGAGGAGGGATGCTCTGTGATCTCAGCAGCAGCAGTCTGAGCCCCAGCCATGCGGCTGAGCAGCAGATAGCGCTAACAAGCGCTGGGCTGTAGGACTACACAAGACCATGCCTGCGTAGAGAGAGGACTCCCGCCTCTGTCAGCGTTAGCTCCAGCCGTGCCTTCGTTCCTCTCTCTTTCAATCTCTCTCTCCTCTTTCCCCTCTCTCTATTTGTTAATGTGGTGCTGATGAAGGGGAAACTAGCTTGAGCTGTTTGGCTCAGGATGGATTGTCTGTGTATTGTCACAACTAAGGTAAGGAGAGCTGGAAGCGATGAGAATTGAATGAATATGAAAGGGGAGAAGCTTTTTTTGTAGTTCCAGCTGTGAGTATGTGTTGGCTGTGGAAAAACCAAGGGTGTTTATTATTTCGTATTTCTTTGGTGTTTCTTTTAAAATGGACATTTTAATGCCTTTGTGGAACAGTGTGTTCATTGGTTTAAGTGTTAGAGTGGTGTATTGTATCAGGCTTAATCCCATGTCGCTGGCTCTGTAGAGCCATCAAGGCGTAAACTTGTCGGAAACTTGGCGGATCACCGTGTATAACAGATAAAGAGCCTCTCCGAGGCTTCTCCGCTGGAGCCAGACACAGTGCTGGTGGAATACATTATTGATGGTCAGTCCATCAACAAACAGTCCAAGGCTTTATCGGATTTTCCTGCCTTCATTGGTGAAGGTATCCGAATGGGAATCCCTTTGAGTGGCATTAGAGGATTGAGAGTGCCAGTCTGCCAGCAGTACTTGGGCTAATGGGGTTTATTTCACTGAAGCAGAGCTGCTCTGTTTACATGCTTCTAAATATACAATTTGAGTGAATTGATCTTTTTTTCAGTTTAATCTTCTCTGTAGGCTTGTCAGAGATGGAGGACTTGTGCCTAATATGTAGACAGCTAACTCTCTCATTCACAATCAGTGATGCAGCTGCAATTCACCATCCTGTGAACTGAAATATTAATGTTTGTATTTACGTGCTTTGTTGAATCAATACTAGAAGTGCCATTGTGATGGTAATGCGGGCAGCTTGGCTCTGTGCGGTGAATTCTAAATGTGGTCCTACTACAGCTGAATGGCAAGCACTGTAATTTTTGAACGATCAGGTGTATTTTGTCTTTATAAAACCCCTAAAAATTACAGATTAATGTTAGGCATCTTAAACAGTTTTTCCATACCCTTGGAAAAAGGTGGTACAGTGATTGTAATACCATGGCAATTAAATATTTATGTTTAAAATATACTATTATTCAACATTAAATAATATTATTCAACATTGACATTGGTCAAAAAAAGGCAAAAGGCTTTTAGACTGTTACAAAAAATATCTTTTAAATACTGTGAATTCTGTTCTTTTGAACTTTGTTCAGTAAAGAATCCTGAAAAAATGTTTCCACAAAAGTAGTAAGCAGCACAACTGTTTTTAACATCAATAATAATAAGAAATATTTCTTGAACACCAAATCAGCATATTAGAATGATCTCTGAAGGTTCATGAGACACTGAAGACTGGATTAATGGCTGCTGAAAATTCAGCTTTGCCATCACAGGAATACATTTAACATTTTAAATCATATTAAAATAGAAAACAGCTATTTTCAATTGTAAAAAAAAAAAAAAAAATTCACAATATTATTATTTTTACTGCATTTTTGATGAAATAAATGCAGCCTTGGTGAGCATAAGAGACTTATTTCAAAAACATTACAAACATTATTATTATTATTTATAGTACTTTAATAATATTTATTGTATTTATAGTATAGTGTAGTACTTTTATAGTATTTATTAGTGGTCGACCGATATATCGCCAAGGCCGATAAGTTTTTCTGTTTGGCCGATGTGTTCGAGGCAGGACTCTTATTTTGACGGCGCTGAGAATGGCAGCCGAAGCGCATGAGCACACACCGCTCACATTCTCCCTCTTGTTCGATGTCGTCGTTCAGTTCTGTCTAATATGGATATAAGTCTATCTGATAATCAGTTAGAACTGTTAAACAAATGAATTAAAATGTATACAAAAAAGTATTATAACGATTACTTTAACATTATTAGTAATAGAAAGGCAAACATTATAATACTTTCTCATTTGCCGTCAGCATTCAGCAAAAACGCATTTATATAATTTAAACAAATCTTTGAATGACTAATGAACATTTAATTTCACAAACCTTGCAGACTTAGTCGAATCTAGTTGAGATCTTGTGAAGTGTGCATTTGTATCCTGCATGATCGCGTTTTCTCTGGGTGACGGTCGATCCGTGCAAATTGAAGGCTGACAGGAGGAGAGTTCAGCTTCACTGGAGACACGCGATCGACAACACAAACTTCCCACAATACTGAGTGCCCTGTTGGCTATCGTGTTTACTTCCTTTTTAATTAGATTTTTATTAAATATTTAATTGTGCAAAATGCTTTGTCTTCTAAAATATAAGTATGTTTATTTTACACAATTATTTTTTATCCATTTTCAAATTATTTAAAATTTCTTAAATATAAATTAAAATAAATACAATTATATCAGCTTTATATCGGCCATCGACAACCCTGCTTTCCAAGATATCGGCATCGGCATCGGCTGTCAAAAAACCCATATCGATCGATGAATCAGCAATGAATCGCCTGCGATTTTGAACACGATTTTGTGTAGCTTGTTGGTGATCTATGGCTCTGTGTAGTAAATGCCGCTCCATCTGAAAGCACGTGCTGGAGATTAACTACTAATCACCAGAAGCGGCTTTACTGATGAGATTCACATGAAAATCGCATTCGATTTTTTGCCCAGCCCTATTTATAGTGTACCTCAAGAGCAAATTGGAGGCCATTCTCATTGTTCTAGAATATTGTTATATTGTTCAGTAACTCTCAGTGGTGGCCAGCTGTAGATATTAAGAGTGAACTTACCTGATTCACAGAAAGCATTCCTCATTTGAAAAGTTTAGATGCAGTCAGTGCTTTGATGATGCAATTGCATCCAGTCCCAGCTGATTTGCTTACTCAGATCTTTGCTTTCAAATCCTCAGTCACCCACAGGAATTATTTAAGCTTTTTTCTTCTGTTGGACTTTGTGAATCATCGTTCATGTCTTATGAAAGAGAAGTATTTTCTGTGGCTAGGTCAAGTTTTTCTTAGAAATAGACATTTACTGAAGTTTTAAGGTACACAGAGATCTAGAGAGCATTTTGCCAGTATAGCCCAATACATAATGTAGTGATGGCAAGTACATCATACCAGGGCTGTCATTCACAGGGACCAGGACAACATTTGGGTCCTGTCTCTCAGTCCCAATAAGCGACAATGACAATGGCCTTGAGTTATACACAAAGTTGTAATTAATTGTAATGAATGCTAATTCAAACTCCAAATTATAAAAAAAATTATAATATAATGATGTCTTTGCTTTTCTGTTTTTCTCAGGTCCTTTCACTTTAGTCTATACTGTCCCCTGCCTGGTTCCTGTGTCAGCCTTAATGTTGAAAATAGCTGTTATTTCTATTAAACTAAGTAATTTTTACCGCTCGAGATACATAAGAGGCCAACTGCTCAAGAAAACAACCATACTCATTTAGGAAGCACTGAGCTTTGTGGTTAAAAGAGCATCATCCTGGTTTGTAGTAATTTAGCAGTGTAATGATGCTGTTGACAGAGATCTGGCTCATCTGTGGCACCCTGGGAAGCACAGCTCAGGTCTCATAGGGTGAACCCCTCAATCTGGTAGAAAAGGTGAAATACAAGTTAGAAAATTGGATGAAAAGAACAGATACATCTCGTTGGTCAGCAGAAAGCATTCATTTTTTTCTCCTTTGCCTGTAGCTGCTGACTGATGACAAGACTTAAAGTTGGCCCAATTTGTATGCAACCCCTATTGTTTGATTGTTTGTTTTGATTGTCTATATTAACTTTTTGTCCATACAGATGATTTCATGATAATTAAAAACACTTTTACACTTTTGAAGCACATTTATTATTTGTATGTATTATTTATTTATTTTTTCCTTAAAATATCAATATTTTATTTAAATTATGGGGATGGCAGGATAGTAAAGGATCAGGGAATGTTGCAAGCCAAATTGGAACATGTATCACCCACAGGACTGCCATGGCAATGAGTAAGGACATTCAGATTTAGATGTCTGCATAAAAATGCAGATTCAGAAAGTCATAAACTTGTCATCGTATCATCAGGAGAAAGACAGTCACAAGAGAGAGCAAGATCTTTTTGAGGGAATATCCTCCCTCACAAGAGTCAATTATATTGTACACGCTGAGAGTCATTATGCTGTGCTTCATCACAGGAAGTCTTTCCTCCAACAATGCCGTTGTCAGTTTTTTTTTTCACTCTGGCTGTAAATATTTCGTGTGAGTTCCTTCTATTTTAAGTCAGTGAAGTGTACACGCACATCCAACGCCCTCCACCCCCTCCCTCTACTTCAAATGCATGCAACAATATATCTGCATCTGGCTCTCTCTTTCTCTCTCTGTGACTTCCTCCACTCTTTTCTGGGTAGTTAATGTTACGTAATAGTTTGCGGCATGCACTCAGTAGGTTATGGCTGAGAGAATATCATCCCACACACACGCTGTGTGACGCTGGGTGTTTATGTGTGTTTCAGTCCCCCATCTCAGCTGTTTTTAGTGGCTTGGACTACTAAGGTGATGTAATGACGATCTCTGCCTCCACCCCAGCAGTGCAACCTTCTCTGCTCAACCTCCTCTCCTCCGCTGGACAGTGTGGGATCTAGGGTTCATCTGCGTAGGAAACACTCATTCATTTATTTATTTATTTTTTCTGGCCCACAAGGCCACTCGTTCTTGTCTCTCTTTAGCTTTAGGTAGAGTTGAATATGTCTGCAATTATTCTGTTCATTCATTCAGGCGGAGGTGTAAAATTTGCAATGGACATTGCCCACATGCTTTGAGGAGTTTTAACACTTTATGGCTTGTATTTCAGCACATACATATTATAAACAGAACGTTATCATCTGTTTGTGGGGACACTAATATAGTTACTGCTATAGTTATCTTTGGTGTGAACGGGTCTTTACTGAGGTTGTTGCTGACAACGAATAGTTAGAAATTAAAAATAAAATCTAGAGTTGGGAATCTTCTAAATCAGAATTTAAACAAAAAGTGGATTGGTATTTATTGCTTCTTTTTATAGTTTCAGCTTTAGACAATGCTAGCTCTTCCTCATTTTGCACACTTATTTACTTACTTTGGTTTGGAGCAGAAGGCTCTCTTCCTAGAAGGTCATTAAAAATAATAATAATAATAATAATGGATTTAGTGTAGGTCATCTGTAAATCAGCAGAATACGGACAAAATGGAAAACTGTTTCCTCTCAAAATTTTGTCATCAGCCTTATGTGGTGCACATTTAATTAATATAGAATTTAATTAGTCCTAGGGTTAGTGTCTTGTAAATGTGACGCTGGTCTCTAGATCAGGGTGAATAGCTTTGCAGTACTGCTGAGTTCAGGGTTGTAGAAAAGCCTTTCTGCATCGCTGAGCGCCCACCCTAATCCTCTCATTGCATTTGAAGATGTACCAGTGCTAAAGATGTGCATTGGGGCTGGGACAGCAGCTATTTCAAGAGTGCTAGAGTGACATAAAGCCAAGTATGAAGACAAGAAGGTTGAATTGAACTTATTTAGTAAGTAAAGGGAAAGGCTAAAGAAAGTAATGATTTAAGCTGCTGTTAATGCTACGCATGCGATTTTTCTAGTACCTGATAAACATCTCTAAAATACACTATCATTGAAAAATTTGGGGTTTGTAAGATTTTTATCATGCCCTAAAAGTATTTTGTGAAGAAGAAGGACATAGCTTTGAGTGTGTTGCAGAGGCAAGTAGGCAAGCTTTGGGACATGCTACTTTGTCTTTGATGGACCACTCTGTTGCTTAGTTATGTGCATCCTTTTAACTTTAAACTGCCTTGTCAATCATCTTGTCACAGTTAACATCATCCACACTTTGTTTCATTTAATTTCCTACCATATTGGAGAGAAATGAAGTAGCACATTTATCTGCCAGTCATGGGTCTTTCATGCCGAGAACTCTCCTCATGTGTTTGCATAAAGATGCATTTAAAAGTTAATGACCAAACGTATCTTTATAAATCTTCAAAAAAGTAATCAAGCTGTGTGTTGATCTCATTAGTTGTTGTATGAACAGATTTATATTTGTAAACTTGGAAAGTTGTACAAATGTGACAAGGATTTACATTTTAGATGTTGTCAGTGTCTCTTTTCACAGTGCTTTCCAACACTCAACCTTCATTAGTCTAACTGACTGATATTCATCAAATAAATAGTCTAAATAGCTATTACCTTTATTGCACAGAACTATCATAGTCATCACACAAAACAGGGACCTTCAGACTGTGCATAACAGGAAGATTGCTCACAGCAGGCTGTTTGAAATTTGTTGTTGAAGGCTGTGTTTTTTTGTGTCTTTATAGCTACAGCAGTGGTGCTTAAAATGAGATGAATGAAGTTCTTTGAGACAGTTTACACATGAAAACCCTCTCAAACACTTTAAAACTGCCTACTTGTTTGTCTGAACGTGTTAGACAGGAGGAATGCTTAGGAAACCTGTTCATCCCCCTAACCCCCCCCACTCTGGTGCTGGAATTTCCACTAGTGGATGCAGGGAGCTTTAACATGCTCCCTTATGTGTTCACGGCAACCCCGCTGGGTACATAATCCATTCTATAGCAGGATATGCAAAAAATGTGGTTCCCTGTAGTTTTATGGGAAATAACTCCTGCAGTATGACAGCGGTGTAGTGAAATGGTTGTATTGTTACACCATTGTGCAGGATTGCCCCAGTTCTCCCACTGACACCTCAAATAAAGTGGTATGATTACCCAACCCTGAGGAGATTTGAAGAGGGCTGTTTTTAAGGAGCTTAATGAGGTAATAACTGTGATCTACTGAATGTACAGAGGAGCGAAGGGCTGCTCTGATGTAGGTCCGCTGTGTATCCAGTGATAGGAGACTCTGAGCACTCAGATTTGTGCTCTGAAGTGTGTGATGTATGTTAATGAATGTGTCTGTGCCGCAGCCTCCAGGCGCTTTAGGGTATCCTTGGATCAGAGGTGGGGAGTTGAATGGCCTAGGTATTGAGAGGGAAAAACTCGTTTGTTATCATCATGTTATGTTACTGTGTTATCATGGACTTCACATTTAACTTCTGTTCTTTTTTTTTAATCAAACCTTTCTGCATTTTCATTTTTACGTTTTCACTAAGACATTACTTAGTATGTTTAGTAAGTTATTATTTTACTCACAGGGACTGTTCATTGATCACCACAATAAAAAAAAAACATTAAAAATATAAAACAATTTTGGTTTTATTTTATTTAATAAAATTTGTTTTATTCTATTTTATTTTATTATATATAGTATTTTTCTTATACTTGTGAAAAAATGTAGTCCCTACAATGTGCCTAGAACTGACCTAGATATTACACTCTTTTCCTTAACTGCTTTCCTTAATATCATTGACTTCTGTTGATTTAATATGAAGCTAAACTTTAACTAATATGCACTTACACTAACTGTAAAAGAAAATAATAATAAAAAATATGGAAAAATTAAATTAAATTCATCGACATTGGTTGTTTCATATCACAAACTTGTAATATTGCTAACAATATTAATCTTGCACTATGATTATATAATCATGATCATGTTAATTTCTAGATTTTATATATGCAGTTTTAAATATATCTTCAACCTTTCAAGTTGTATAAATGAATATTAATGTATTACGAACAACCATGAAATAATAATTAACAATACTATATTTATACAGTAACTTAGATTAATAAATGCTGTAAAAATGGCTGCTTATTGTTAGTTCATAATACATAATGCATTAAAGGGATCCTATTATGCTTTTTCACTTTTTCAACATTAGTTAGTCTGTAATGTTGCTGTTTGAGCATAAAAAAGATCTGCAACGTTACAAAGCTCAAAGTCCAATTCAAAAGGAGATATTTTATTTAACAGAAATCACTTTTCAAAAACTGCAACGCATATTTTCCGGGATTTGTGATATTACAAATATCGATGATTGGTACGAGACCTGGTTGAGCTGCACTAGAGAAGGCAACGAGTGTTATCACTATGTCAGAGATGTGCTAGTTTCCCCAAGGCAGACAAATTTAGAGTGGTTACAATCATCCGGGTTTAAATCATGCTCAAATTAATTTGATTTTGACACAATATTTACACTGAAGCTCGCAGGCGGCTATGGTAAGGGGACTGACATTTCCCGACCAGGCGCCAAGTGCTGCCAATCACAACACACACTGGCCCAGCTAACCAATCACAGCACAGTTTGTATTTCAGAAGGCGGGCCTTCATTTGATACAGGAACTATTCGAGCCGTTCATGCCAGACTGGGGAGAGAGGTGTTGTAATAATGTAAAATATGTGAAAAATAATGTGTTTTTCGAACAACCTAGTATGATATACCCCAAAAACAAAATCAAGACTTTGTAAAAGAGCATAATGGGACCCCTTTAAACAAGGTGTTCATTGTTAGCTCATAATAATAATAATAGCTCATTGTTAGTTCATAGTACCTAATGCTCAAAAATTGTTGTTTATTTTTAATACTTAATGCATTAAATAATGTGAACAAATTAAATATTTATTGTCAAGTGTTAGCAGCTGTTTATTTTTAATCTTTATAAAAAAAAATTTAAATGAATTTTTTAATTGTTTTTCCAAGCGAGGACATTCCTGAATGTCTCCAAAAGGAAGGTTTTTTAAGATTTAGTACACTTTTGAGGACATTTTGGTCCTCAGACTATAAGTACGTACACACGGTTAACTGTCACTGTGGCTACATGTCCAATCTGGCACATGTCCGTCAGCATTAGGGTAAACACTGCCAGAATCCTGACTGTCTGGAACAATCCTGTAAAGGGAGTCAACAAGCATAGAGTTGTGGTTGTAATATTTGATGTTGTGTATGTGTGAGTCAGTCAGTCAGAAAACTGAAAACACACACACATGTACGACAAAGTAAATTATGCATAATGTACCTAAACGTGACTTTGTTCCACCAAAAAAAGAATAAAAGGGAAAGAGACTAAGATAGAAAAAAATTAGTTCTATGTACAGTTGAGTTATATAATATATAATTCACTGATGCCTTAGCAGAATCCCCTCAAAAGGTGTTCAGTGCAGCTGTATTAGATGAGATGCTTGACAGGTGTTATCTGATTGTACCAGTCAGAACACATACTTGCATTAGTCAGTCTAATATACTCGAATGCGTCATTGTCAGAGGAAGAGATGTCATTTTAATTTAATTTATTTATTTACTTTGTTCTTTCCCAGTTTAACCTCTGCTTACAAACAAACATATCATATAAGTCTGTGGCGTTGAATCTAATATTTAGTTCAGTGATAAGACATTTTTTTATTTGTTTGTTTATCATTCAAGTCAAGCTTTTCATTTGATCAATAGAGGTTTTTAAGTTCAGGGACATTTGACATCCACCTGTGCTTAACAAGGGAAATAGATTTGCATTGATGATTGTGAGGTACAAAAGAAAATGATGCTAAAATTTGAGCTATTCTTGAAAAGCACCTTGAGCTATGTGATGCAGTGTTAACATGTACATGTGATATTTTAGTTCTGCGTAACTTTCACTTTAACCGTAACGTAGCTGTCAGTTTGCTTTCACTCCCTGGCTGTCCCAGAAGGAGAAGCGGCTCTTAGGGATGTGGTGACAGAGAATAAGATGCTCTGACATGCTGTAGAATGTCAGAGGGATCAGTTTTGACAGACTGTGAATAGAAACATTTAGCGCAGTAATTTGCAAAGGCCTCTTAGGAAGCTGTCTGCCTGCTTACAGCTACATAGGGGTCGGACATTTGTCCTTAAAAAGACAAGAAAGACTCCTAATGTACTGCACAAATACATGTGACGCATGAAATAGCATTTTGCAGCAATAATTTTACCTGTCAGCCACTCATACTTGAATGGGATCTTTTGGTGCCCGGTGACCTTAATAATAGGTAACTAGAACCTTCTCAAATCTCTTTGACAGGGTGGCAAGTTGACATTCATTTCACTTAGTCAGGTCTTACTAAAACTTTCCCCATATTTCATTTTCTTTTAATTAAACCACTATCCAGAACTGTTGAACTTTTTGAAAACAGAAGGGAACACTACAAAGGGAAATCAAGGCTATATAATTATAAAAATACAGAAGTGCAATCAATTTTCTATTAACTTTCACATAGGTTTTGTGTTTTTATATTGAGCTTGTGTTTGATATAATTGGATCTCTTGGTATTCACCCCCAACTGTTTTCTCTAAAGCCACCAGAGATTCCTTAGATAGAACAATTTGTTTAGTTTACAATTTTGTTGTTATTGGCATCTTGTTAATATGTTAACAATTAATATGGATGAAATGCCTGTTATAAAAATGTTCCAGCAGCTATGTATTCTAATTGGTTGAGCCATGTTTGAAGCTGATGTGCACTTGTGATCGCACAACATAAACCGGTTTAGCTGTTTATCATAATAACCTATATAACTTTTTTCTTTTTTTTTGGCGATGGTTATTATAATTGATAGTTGAATATTGTACATGAACTACAGTAAGGGAACAAGTTTGAGGTCAGTAAGAGATATTCATACTTTTATTAAAGAAATTAGTACTTTTATTCAGCAAGGATATATTAAAATGATAACAAGAGTAACAGTAAAGACATTGTTACAAAAGATTTCTGTTTCAAATCAACTAAGTTCACTTTAAGTCTATCATTTCTCATTGCTGTAGTCATGGTCCAAAATAAATTTTTGGTCACATCTGTCAGAGGCGAGTGAGTTGAAAAAATATACTGGCCATTAAACTATATTTTGCATATTTTTGTCTCTATGACAACTGAATTAATTACCTGTTTTTCTTTGCATATTAGTGACAAACAGCCAAGTAATTAGGTTTCTATGTGAAACTGCGTCTGTCATATGTCAACATTTTTTGTCCTCATTTTAATTTTGGTGGTTTTAGTTTAGCAATCATCAACAAGCTTTGGTGCTTGATGAGTGATGCTTTTGGACCCTGACTGTAGTAGCTTTAAAGGAACAAAAAAACTGTATCTACCACACAGTATCATTAAATAATACTTAATATAATTAATATGATGATTGAATTAGATCTACGTAACTCCATGTGCAATTTTTGCCGATGTGTACAATTATGCAGCTAACCTATTTTCAGACCCTCACAGCCCAATGTAAAATGATTAATAAAGTAACCCAGAACAGAATAAACCAAATTCTAGATTGACTGAGTGGAGCAGTGACGCTTTGACTTCTCTCTTCTTTTCCACTGTCAGCGTTTTGAAGATGAGCGTGTCTGTCAAGGGTTTAACGTTCTTTGTATTTCATATTTGACTTAAGCCAGAGGATTAATGTTGTCACCTCACAGGCTGTTTAAGAGGAAGAAGAAAGCATTCTGGGTTTAACATGCAACATGCTTATGAAAATATTCTTCTTGTGAATAATCAGCACCCTCACAACTAACCACAGTGGCTGTGTTGACTTAGACAGACAGCATGCTTATGAAATGTACAGCCAGCCAGTCATTATTGCATAATAAACCCAGCAGGGAGATCAGGTCCCTGATGTGAAACTACTTAACAAATTATTATTAAGTGCATAGTATTATAAATGCATGTATTTTAGAATTCACTTCTGATCAATATTTCTTATTTGCTTTCTTTAATTTCTTTGCTTTTTTAAATTAAACGTAGACTCATTAAATTGATCAAAAGTGACAGAAAATACATTTATGTTACAAAAGATTCCTATTTCAAATCATTTATGTTCTATTGAAGTTTTTATTTGTTAAATAATCCTGAAAAAAGTTTTCCACAAAACATATTAAGCAGCACAATTGATAATAATAAGAATTGTTTCTTGAGCAGTAATCAGCATATTAGAATGATTTCTTCATGTTACACCATGTAGTTTTGGTAAGCCTTGCAGTGTTAGTTCAGTGTCCCCTGTGTTCATCTTGGTGCAGGTGATTCCAACTGCTTATGTTGGCCAGGGGCCGCTTAGAAGGGTGGGTGTGTGTGTGTGTGTGTGTGTGTGTGTGTGTGTGAGTGAGTGACAGTATTTTAGACACAGGAAAGGGTTCTTTTGCCATTCAGTCTCTCTATTACGCTCTCTCTCTCTGTCCGCCTCTGTGCCTAGTCCAGGTGCAGTTTCAGCTCTTAGTACGTAGTGACATAGCACATGACCTAACAATGGATGGATATGCACTTCTCTCTCCCCAGGCACATACTAAAACTACTGTAAATTCTACATATTTAAAGGATTTGTGAGCTGACACATGCATTAATTCATTTGCTACACAGATTTCCTTGAATCTGGTTCTTGCCACAGTGCTGAGATGGGTGGTTGCCAGAGCACTGCTATGCTGTTGCTTAGGTGTTCTGACAAAGATCCCACCCCCAAGTGTCTGTGATATTCTAGTCTGTATATATTACTTGGAAGATTCAGTGTAAGTCTATGAGGTTTTTTGGCTGCTATGCGGATATGTAGCTCAATAATCTGTATGATTTGATGCGTCATTTATACCTATAGCATAAAAGGTGAAAGATGAGTTATGCATTGAAGCATCTTTAGGCAGCCCTGATGTGATTTTTTGTCCCTGATGCGCAGGGTTTTAAAGCCTTAAGAAGATTATTTTGGCTGTTTTTGAGTATGTATGTGTAGCTATAGAGTTACTTAAAATGCAGAAATGTGATGCTTTGGAGCTGAGTCTTAGCCATTAGCATACTTTGAATGCAAAAATGTTTTTCTTAATATGTAATTAAGTCTTATTTTTACAGTAAAAATATCTAAATATCCTTAAAGTCAGCATAAAATGGAAATTCTCTCTCTCTCTCTCGCTATATATTTCGAATCAAGTATATACTGTATATGCCACTACTGAAAAGTCTTTATATCTGAAAAGTCTTCAATAATGTTTGTTTTCTGAACTCTAAATAAGTTTACAGTTAGTTTAAATACAGTCTCTGCCTATAACTGGGATTTTAGAAAGTATTTTAAAGTGGTCCTATTATGCGTTTTTACTTTTTCAACTTTAGTTAGTCTGTAATGTTGCTGTTTGAGCATAAAAATATCTGCAAAGTTACAAAGCTCAAAGTCCAATTCAAAAGGAGATATTTTATTGAACAGAAATCACTTTTCAAAAACTACAACGAACGACTCGTTTGGACTACAACGCATATTTTCTGGGATTTGTGATATCACAAATATCGACGAATGGGATGAGACCTGGTTGAGCTGCACTAGAGAAGGCAATGAGTGTTATCACTATGTCGGAGACGCGCTAGTTTCGCGAAGGCAGAGGAACTTAGAGTGGTTACAATCATCCGGGTTTAAATCGCGCTCAAATTGATTTGATTTTGACGCAATATTTACACTGAAGCTTGCAGGCGGCTATGGTAAGGGGACTGACATTTCACGACCAGACGCCGAGTGCTGCCAATCACAACACACACTGGCTCAGCTAACCAATCACAGCACATTTCGTATTTCAGAAGGCGGGCCTTCATTTGATACAGGAACTATTCGAGACGTTCACGCTAGACTGGGGAGAGAGGTGTTGTAATAATATAAAATATGTGAAAAATAATGTGTTTTTCGAACAACCTAGTATGAGAGCCTGTTCTAGTACACCCCCAAAACAAAATCAAGACTTTGTAAAAGAGCATAATAGGACCCCTTTAATGTCGAAAAATGTAACGGAGTTGGGGGAGGGGAGTGTTCAGGAAACAGTCATTATTTTTGCAACCTCGTTTGGTGCCACTAGTGGTGTAAAAATTACACACTTCACCTTTTATGTGACCTTAGGTGTTTTAATATGTAGCTGTGTTAAAGGAGGAGAATGATGGAGCATGTGTGTATGTGCATGAACGAGAGTGTATGACTCATTGCTTCAGCAGGAGCTGCCTCTGGGAGGAGATTTATTTGTACTTGTTAAAGTGTTTTGGCTTCAGTGCAGCTTTGCCTGCTCGTCTCTTGTCCTGTCCACGGTTCCATCTTATACATCCTTTTTTGTCCAGTGTGTCGTCAGCTGAACGTCAGTTCACAGCAATTGAAGTTTTCTTTGGTAAAAAAAAAAAATCTCTAAAACTGCCCTTGAACAGATTATCTGGTGTTAACCCTCACATAAAAGATGTTTTGGTAGCTAAAGCTGCAGTTCCCAGTGGCTAATTTGTGAATTCAGTCGCCTCCACTCTTTCTCTCACCTCCTCTCTTTCTCCACCCCCTCAGTCTTCTGCCTCAGCACTCCCTCTCTCTTGTCACCCCCTCATTCTCTCCCTCTCCTATTCCTTCTCTCCCTCGTTTTCTTGTGAGCTCATGTATACTGTAAAGCTGCTAACCACGGAACAACTTGTTTCCCTGGTAACAGGGAGGCTAGCACCAAAAATATATTCTCTAAAGCATCTCCGATGCCTCCCACTGCATGCTGGCGCTCACCCACGCTTCACAACACCACCCAGCTCTGAACTGGCACTCTGATTTACACACTCACACAGTCACATACACTCCTCTGTGCTCCTCAGCTGGATATTAGAAAAATCTTAACTGGGCAGTACAAAAAGGTTATTTTGAATAGTACAATATATAGTTACAAAACTTTACCATGGTAACCATACTTTTTACCAAAATACGGCACTATGTGTGTGTTTGTGTGTGTGTGTGTGTGTGTGTGTGTGTGTGTCTTAAGGCCAGTTCATACCAAAAATGATAACTATAAATCTGTTCATCACAAGATGGTTTGGTACTAGGGGTGGGTGCTATACTGGTATGAAAGCGAATACCGAGTATTGTGTTGTTCCATGATATGGATTTTGCTATACCGTGGATACCATTATATGTTCATAAATTCAAATTTTGCATTTATATAGTTTTGTTCAATTTGGTACGCTTTGCCAATTTGAACACAAATGGACGGTAAAGAGTCGAGGCTGAAGTTTTTGTCCTCTGTGTGCAACGCCATACTACACTTGCATTAGTAATCAAACAAATAGAGCATCTTAACAGACCAAATTAGTAGAGCACAAATCGCCTACTCCAGACCAGTGGTTCCCAAACTCGGGGGCACGGCAAGGCTCAGTGATAGTGTACAGTCAGCAGATTATTTTGCAAAATAAATCTCTGCAGGGTGATAAAGACTACACTACATAATTTTCCCACTTATCATGCGGCCTCTTGCCTGATAAGTAAATAATTGAGTGCAAAATATTAATTTGACATATTTTAATTACCTCAACATGACTCACAGTACCTGCTTGAGCGCTCCGCTATCAGCTTTAGAAGTTGTGGTTGTATCAATAACAGACCACTAGATGGCGTGATTGAAGAGTCAGAGTTGTATTGCAGGCAGCCATGTAGAAATATAAACGAACATTGCATTGTTCTGCTCTAAGCATGTAAGTTACAAGTTTAAGAAAGGACTTCCAGTGCCAGGTTAACGTAAAGCAGATTATGAATATACTTAAAGGGGTCATAGGATGCCCATTTTCCACAAGTTGATATGATTCTTTAGGGTCTTAATGAAAAGTCTGTAACATATTTTTGTCAAAAACAGATCTTTTCAAATCAAGCCGTTTTTGTAGCATTTTCCTTTAAATGTTAATGAGCTATGCTGACCCCGCCCCTCTCTTCCGAGCTGCTCTCAGAGAGACTGTTTACTTTAGCCGCATTCATCGTGAAACTTGCTAATTAGCACATCATTAGGAAAGGCGATTTGCAAAGATTCATTACAAAACATTATACTCACTTCTTCTATAGATGAGGCTGGATCATGAATGATTCGCGCAAACATAGACGCATTTAGGTAGATCGGGGGCGCATTCCCTTCAGAAACAATGTAATCCACTGTGTCTTCAGCGGCTCAGATGTCAGGAATAAATTATGACTGCTAAGTTCATTATGACATCCAACAACAGAACATCTTCTTGTCTACATCTGCTCCAGCGGTGAAACAATGGCGGACTGATGACAGCTCACTCAGGGCGGGTCTAAGGTAAGACACCAGTCCAGTCTGTGCTGAAACGCTACTTTCAATCAAACTATCGTGGGAGGGGCCTGTCTGTGTGACGTCACACAGGCAGGCATCTGAGATCAGCTCGATTTGAGAAAGGGGAAAACATTTAACCAGATTTAAAAAAAAACACTCGGAGGAGTTTTATCACTATAGGGTGGGTGTGTACATACACTGCCAACACACATTTCAGTTCAAATAACTTGTAAAAGTGCATGTAGCATCCTATGACCCCTTTAAGATTCACAAATACCTAAACAACGTGTCTACACCAGACGCGAGCGGCGGGATTTGACAAAAGCAAATACAACCCAGTGATGTTCTCCTCTGTGGATGCGGTGCGACGCGACACGACAAATCCATGACAGTACAACTGATGTCCCATTCTATTTCTGACTAACTCCAGCGCTCTGACACAAAGGACCATTTCAAATATTCATAAGAGAATCGTGAAAAAATTGTTTCCTCAAAAATATTAAGCAGCACAAATGTTTTCAACATTGATAATAATGAGAAGTGTTTCTAGAACATCAAATAAGCATATTAGAATGATTTCTGAAGGATCATGTGACATTGAAGACTGGAGTGTAATGATGCTGAAAGTTCAGCTTTGATCACAGGAATACAGTAGCCTATATGTTAAAACATTCAAATAGATAATTTAAATTGACAATATTTCACAATATTACAGTGTTTACTGTATTTTTAATAAATAAATGTAGCCTTGGTGAACATAAGAGACTTTCCCCAAAAAAAAAAAGGGGGTGGGTGGGGCCTTGAAAAATATTTTTCTCTACAAAAGGGGGGCCGGCAGAAAAAGTTTGGGAACCACTGGCCAACTCAAACACACAATATTTAATTTAATTTAATATAATTCATACAGGCCTACCTCGTGTTGCACGTTTGCACTTTTTGAGAAAAACAATGGCACGATAAAAAAATACTTTTCAGGTCTATGTCCAATCCCTCACTTTTTCTAGTTATATAAGGTTAAAATATTTTGCCTGTAATTTTTTTTCCTCATATCGCAATATAATATCGATATAGCCTGGACAGTGTGAAATATCGTGATATGAATTTTAGCTCATATCGCCCACCCCTATTTGGTACGCATGTGTACCGAACAAATACAGCATTGTTTTAACCACTGCACGAGTGGATCTTCATTGGAAACTTCCAGTTTTATATACTGTTACTTTTGATAAGAAACAAGGTCTCATCTTTCAAATGATGTCCTTTTTTCAGGAAATTCAAACAATAAATACAGTTTTGACGGTCTTTGATGTGGTGTGACAGATCACTGTATAAACGCCTCAGTTCAAACTGCAGCGCGAAGAGCGAGTGAGTGTGATCATCCCTTCCTCATTACTAATTGTTTACACACAAAATAAACATGAATGAAAATCTAATGTAATCGCTCAATCAGCGTTTCAACCACGGAAAGACGTCAATAAAACAGTTTGTAAACAAAATGTAACATAGCATTTCATTTACCTCATTCAAGTTATCAGTGTCCACAGCTCATTAGTTCGCTAGAAAAAATGAAGTCTAGAGACTTTGCTCAAATGAGAGACTTTCTGTTCAGTAAACCACTGTTTAATAAATAAAAAAAGCTATTTTATGTTTAGTTTTTTCCCCCTGCTGTACCAAAACCATGCTGAACCATGACATCAAAACCGAGGTACATACTGAACCGTCATGTTTGTGTACCGTTACACGAGACCGCAGGTAATCACAGCGTTCCGATATACAGACATATCTCACGGCTACGAGTGTGATATTGCGTTTATACAACAGTTCGACTGCATAAGTGTGTACAAGGCGGCGGCCTTGAGTGAGCGGAGACCTGCGGGCTAGAGTGAGCGGAGGCCGGCGGATTCGATGAAGGAGCGGCCGGCGGGCTTGCGGCAACCACATGTGACGACCCCGGGCTGGACTCCGCTTCGTCCACGGTGAAAGCTGATTCGGCGATCCACAGCGCGAAGTTGATGTATTTCCTCCGCGACCAGCACGGATCAGCTCCAGGCACGACGAACCGGATATCGTCATCTTTTGGAAGGCCAAACAAAGTAGTTTCGCTTACACAATGAAACATAGCTCCTTCACGACTTGGCGTCAGCAACAATACTACAGCGAGAATAAAAGTTACGCCTTCTTTCTTTGCGTGAACATTTGGGCGGTGTTATGCAAATCTTCCCACATCGTGACATAGACATGTGGGGGCGTGTTAGAACGAGCCATTTTAGGTAGGCGTGGTTGACTCTTAACTTTTATAAAGAATATCTCTTTGGATTTGAGACTTTAGTCTTTGCAACTTTACAGATCTTCTTTATGCACCAAGAGCTTGTAACACTTCAAAAAGAAAGGAAAAATTTAAATCGCATCATTTGACCCCTTTAAGTCATTAGCCTGCGTCTCTCCTGTAATTTCATTTTACCTTAGTGGAACTCTTCTGTGCTGAGCTGAATTAACACATTCACAGCACAATGATTAAATCACTTACATAGCTGACAAGTAATTAAATTCCTGCTGTGTGCACTTTGTTTTCTCAGACAGGGATAGTTAGTAATAATGTAGCAAATTGGCCACGTTATCTATATATTCTTTAACTTGTGTCCACCGCTGCAGAGAACTGGAGAGCCAAATTGAATATATTGAGTTAGACTCCTGCCACCTTGTGTTTGTTATATGCTGGTGCAGTCTGGAGTTTTATAATTCAACGCAGAGGAATTGATGTCCAGTCCAGGATTGCATGCAAATGTCAAGAATCTGCATTTTTAATCATGTTTAATCATGTATCAAATTGATGTGCAACTTTAATGTGTATTTTTTAGATGCACTTTGTCACTTGAAAAACATAATTCAGGCCATTTTTATATTCTTGCTGTTAGAATTAATTTCTCATTTGCATTCTAATGCCCTACATGAATAATTCATGTTTTAATACCCCGTGGGTAATCTCATTGGGTGCGTTGTGTTTTGACATATTCAAATGTGGATCAAACCCTCCCACAAATATTCACCAAAACCATACTGTATTCTATAGTGTGGTTTAAATGACAGACCTGCTGCTTACAGCTCTGTTGCTTTCTAGCCTAATGAATGCAGCTTTTTTTTTAGCAGCGTTCCACTGTAGAGAAAGAGTCTTGAGGGTTGTTATATAACAGCACAGGGTGTGTGTGCACAAGTGGAAATTATTTAAATAAATACCGCCATTCCTTATACTTTTTACCTGCTGCTGTTTTACAGTATGTGTGTATCTAATCTAGTGCAGTTATAGTATCAAGCAACCTCCAAAATCTTCACCCTCACTCAATTCCTGCCTCTTCTTTGTTCTGAATTAAAGAGAGAGAGGGTTAAAGGGAGAGAGAAAAGACCGAAAGAGAGAATCCCCCGTGCGGCGGTGTGCTTTTCCTACTGCTGTCAGCTGAAATGCCTCATCCAGCATCAAATAGCATAGTTCTCCCTGCATGCCTGATGCCCATGTGTGAGTACGAGTCCCTAGCTCAGAGAGACGGATACGGCAACCCGCCGCAATGCTCTGCTGGGAGCGTACACCGAGGGATGTGATCTGTCTCTGACTCTTTTCTTCCTCTTCTTGAATTCCTTCCCTTCAGAAGCTTTGCTGCTACACCAATCCTTATGCCACACAATACCTGCAATGTTTTTTGCATGTTATTGTGCACTGAGGTCCAGTGTGAAGGTAAGACCATGCTGTGAGTGTGAACTTTTGTGTGTACTGTACATGTGTGAGTGTCACATGGGGCTGTACGATTATGCCATGTGGCCGCTCTGGTTGTTGTGGCATCTGTGAATTGCCACACCAGGATATTTTTCTGTCAGTCATGGCAGAGTTGGCTGATTTTTACATGAATTGTTTCATGTTTGTGATTTTCTGGATGAGGTTTATCCAGAAGCATTGGAGGTCTTGTAACAGTCTTAGTACCACTGTGAAAATACTTAAAATTATGAAATTTAACAAGAATTTTTTTTTTAAATCTCTAAAGACATTAAAGTGTAGATTAGTGTAGTTTATCTGAGTACTGCTAATTTAAAAACAATGTAGCCTTTCTCAGTGTTACTCTTTATCCAAGTTCTGTCTTATACAAGCTTGCAAACTGTCACATTGTCATAACTATTAAAATCAATAATAATAAGAAATGTTTCTTAAGCACCAAATCAGCATATTAAAATGATTTCTGAAGGATCCTGTGAAATTGAACTCAGGAGTAATGACTGATAAAAATTCAGCTTTGCCATCACAGAAATAAATTTAAAATAATTGCTGTTTTAAAATATATAAATGTT
>NW_015505211.1:1584571-1590251 GCF_001515645.1 Sinocyclocheilus grahami
ATTTAAATGATTTTAGCAAATGGCTGCAATATAACAAAGAGTGAAAAATTTAAGGGGGTCTGAATACTTTCTGTACCCACTGTATATATATATATATATATATATATATAAATAATTTAAAAAATTACTATTTTCCGTAAACATTGTGAGCAGCTTCTTATGTGTGTATTGTATATTTTCTCTATATTTATTGATTTGTTTAGTATTGTTAATATTGCCATAATTATACCTGTCTGTCCCACTCCTTTTTGCTGCAGTTTCCTATCTTGAGTTTGTCTGCTAAAGTGTGAGAGGTCTTTAATATGCAAGCAAGTGTTGCTGCACCTGTCTGCCTCACTTCCCCCACCTCCCTCTGCTGACTGAGCAGGAAGTGCCCTGATAATACAAGGTGGGGTGGTGCTCCCTGTGACAGTCGACTCTGCTTTATACACAAACTTTGTTGAAGAATACAGAAAAAAAGCTCTGAAACACTGGTGTGAATTGAACTATTCAGATATAACTTGGCTTTTTTCTATTCTCTGCAGACATGCATATGGAGAAGATTTTGTTGGGGGCTCGTCCGGGTTTTCTTATGTTGGTAAATTGCTGCTTGTCTGGAGTAGGTGGCATTCTGGTTTCCTTTGCAGCTTGTAATGGATTTATCTAAGATAAGCTGTGTTCTCATGCATCAAGCTGGCAGTAAACATGATGCCATGGATGCAGGGGTGGACATGCTGGCGATGGGAGGAGAGGAAGTGAGCATGGGAAGCCAAAAACTGTGTGGATGATTTGGTTCCTGAGCGATTATAGTAATACATTTGCAATGTGTGTGATACTTGATTGTATAGGAATGCAAGTGTAGGATTGTGTGTGTGTGTGTGTGGGAGTGTGAGGGGTTGTGAATGTGTGGAAGAGATTAATGTCAGTGTGTGTAGAAGCCTGCATGTGAGAGTATGCATTGGGGTGGATGTGTGTAGAGGAGTGTAGCTGAGCTCTGTCTGTCTTCTTCTCTCTGGCATTAGTAGGCTGTGTAATAACACACTTGGTCTGTCTATACCAGTGGGCATCTCAGATCTAAAGGCCAACAGTGTTCAGTAACATTACCCAATACTATATATATATATATATATATATATATATAATTTTATTATATATATGTTTTATTTATTATTATTATTTATTTTATTTATTTATTTATTGAAAATTTATGTTACTTTGATGTAGCAAGAATGCATTAAATTGATCACTCGATCAATAGTGGCAATTAACATGTTGCATATCCTCTCTTTCAAGATAATGATAGTGTGAGCCAGGAATAAAGTTGGATTTAGTTTTTTTAACCTCTCACTTGAAGGAAACACTCTGTCTGAACACATTGTGCGCACTAATACTCTACATTGCAGCTTTTCCAACCAATGTGTGTGCAGCCGGGGACCATAGGGCTTTCCGTCATGTGAATTCAGACTGGGAGAGAGAGGTACCCAGACAGTACTGACCCATCTGCTAAAAATGTTGAGCAAGCTTTGAGTCATGCAGTCATGAATATTTCACAAGGAAATCTCATTCAGTTCCAATGATGAATGCAGTAACACTTGCAGAGAGTCAGACATGCCTTCTCTAACCTGTACCTGCGTTATGTGCTAGAACAATTTTATGAATTCTTTTTTTTTTCTTTTCTTTTCTGAAGATGATGTTTATGTCCATTTTCTGATAATAATTTCAGTGAGATTTTTTTATATATATAGTTAGTGCCTGATAACTTTGCATGGCTTTATATTTGGCTGGATTCAGTTTTGTGGGTTTTGGTCATGGTAGCTTTACTCTGGGTTTAACGAGCAGCCAGACAGTGGTATTGATGTTTGATATCTTTGTTGTTCATTGTGAAATTTTCGTCGGTTCCCCTGGAGCTTTCTTAGAAGCAGACAAGCATGTGCTTCCTTGTGCTTATGTTTGTTCATGGTGTATGTGTGTGTGGTTTCCGTGTGTTCTCATTAGGGCAGGCAGAGTCACCACCGCCCACTACAGCTTCATTAAACCTGCTGCATTTCTCTCTCTCTCAAACACACACACACACACACACACACACACACACACACACACACACACACACACACACACACACACACACACACACACACACACACACACACACACACACACACTCTCTCTCTCATGGCTGTCTGTCACTGTATAACATACACATATTAATCATATGGGCACAGCTTGTTTCTGTCAGGCTTGGTAGCAAACAAACACACAAAGAGCCCATTATAGTTAACCAGTGTAGTATACTTTTTGAAATATTCTGAAGTAAAAGTGGTGTTCACCCATGCCAAAAGTGGCCACCATTATGCCAGGGTTGTTGCCAGGTTATTGCTTTGCGGTTGCTAGGGCCCCTAATTTTCAGGGGGTTTCTTAATGTCTTCAGTCAGAAAAACCCATCTGCAAGTCTTTTTTGCATTTTAGTCATTAAAACTTACTTGGATTCTTCCCTCAGTGTAAGGTCTGATTCACACAAAATACAATTGTACATTTAAAAAAGTGAGACGTGAGCTTTGGAATAATAATAATAAAAAAAAAACAATGTCTCGAGATACATAAAAAAATAACTAAACTAAACTCATGTTTTAAGTGCCAAAACCTTGGAAAAGCTTAGAAGTGGAGTACAACAAACGTGTTCTGTGTGAACAGCCCACAAATCTGTTGAATTCTTAGTAATGCTTTTGGTAATGCTTTAACTAACGTTGAGTAATATATTTCTTACAATATTTATTAATCCTTGTTAACATTATTTAATAAAAATAAAATTGTTAGTTCATATTATCTCAAGTCCATTAAATAATATTAACAGATACAACATTTGATTTAATTAATGTATTTGTGAATGTAGAAAATAACATTTACTAGGGCAGGGTTTTGACACAAATTTCAATTAAATTTGATTATCCTTCACAAGCTTTCGATTTGATCCAATATCGATTATTTTGGAAATATCAGTTACAGGACATGGCAAATTTTCTCAAGGAAAAAATTAAATCTCTCAACTAATGCTGTGAAATGCTGCTAAGAGTCAATAATATGTAAGGTTGAAATTTGCTGATTTGTATAAAAAAAACACTTAAAATATACTCAAAGTTTTTGTAATATTAAAGTAATAAAACTGATTTTTACTTTAAATTACATAATTATATTTCTACTGCAATTAGTTTTTTGAAATATAAAAATTTAAACGGTGGCTGTCACAAAAACTTGACTGTTTTTTTCAAATATAAATTAAATATTGAAGAACTGTAAAAAAAAAAAAAATTATAATGAATATGTTATATGGTGCATATTTAGCAAAATGCTCCTCTCTAGAGTTAATTTTTCTAACTGACTAATGAGTGTATGGTCACAAATGTGTTTTTCTGTGGTAAATGTGACGTTACGTGACACATTGTGTACAAGCTATTGTCATCTTTCTGCATTTGAAACACTGATTGAGCGATTACATGAGACAGGATATGGATTTCGGTAAGTTGTACTCTTTCTTTTTACATACCTTCGGATATTCATGTTTATTTCATGCTGTAACTGCTATTAAAGCGGAGGAGATGATCAGTTTGCGCTGCCGCTTCTAACCGAGGCGCTACAGCGATCTGTCACTCCACATTAAACAGTGCCAAACGGCATTTAATATTTGAATATTGTAATAAAATGGACAGAATTTGAAATCTGAGACTTTGTTTCATATCAAAAGTAATAAATCACAAAGCTTATTGCAATTTATTGGATGGGAGGTGCGCTACAGTGTTCCGTTCATTATCTGACAGGCTAGACTAATCGATTCTTGGAATTTATGAATCAATATTGTTTCATAAAAATAAGAATCGATTAAAATCGAGAAATCAATATTTTTTTACCCAGCCCTAACATTTACTAAGATTCATAAATGCTTTAGAAATTTAATTGTTAGTTCTTGTTAACTATTGCAGTTAACTGAAGGAATCTTACAAATGGAATCTTATTGCAAAGTATTACAGAATTTTCAATGCCTGTTTTTCGTCTGCCAAGCAACAACAAATTTTAAGCACTTAGAAAAGTAATATACTTCTCCTCAACAAATTGCATTATTTTAAGCATCACTCATGTTCATAGCACAAAGGGTGCAGAATGACTTTTTCACCGGAGTCTAATATTTAGGGTTAGGAGTTTAGTAATATACTGCAGCATTTATAGTGATGATTAACATTAACTATGTAACTACTGAACCATACTACTGTGGGCTTTGATTCTTGTTTTAAGAGTCATGTAAGCTACAAAAGCTCTTGTTGTACCTGTCAACTGTCGACTTCCTGAGAGGGAACTGTGTTGCAATTAAAATTTTCCGTGTGGGCTCGTTGGACCTTCCTTTCTTGGTTCCTGCTTGGCTGTGCTCCCTGCTGTAGACTTGCTGAGTGCCGCAGAGTGCTGGATGCAGCGGTGGGGAAGTGATTCAGGGCCTCCCCACATCTCTGGCATGCTCTCTCTCTCTCTCTCTCTCTCTCTCTCTCTCTCTCTCTCTCCCACACACACACAAACACACGCGCACACACACACACACACACACACAAACAGACAGACAGGCCCACACAGACAGACAGACACACACAAAGACAGACAGACAAGACACACACACGCACACACTTTTTTTATTAACCCTCTAGTTAAAGAGAATTATATTCCAAGTGCAGCACACATGAAGTTGTAAACATGATGTAAATGTTAAACAAATCACCTGTTAAATATCTTTGCAGAAAAGATGCCTTAATGACACCTATAACTAGCACAAACTTGTCTTATACATATTATATGTTCAGAAATAATATGAGGAAAATGCTTTAAAATTCTCAAAAGTCAAGGTTATTCAAAAAATGACTGAAGGTATAACACCAGTAGACTATTATTGACTGTAAATGTTCTGTAAAAACAACAGCAGCTTTCAGCCTGTCACCATGATGCAAACATGAAATATCAGACATACAGTAGTTACAGGTTTTTTTTATTCGCTTGTGCTGCTTTTTCAGTTTTTTTCTTTGTAAACATGGAAGTGTTTGACTGTTGCACTTGCATCTCATGCATGAAACTGCAGTCTTAAAACGCTGCGCTCAAGTTAAAAGAAGCTAACTCCCATCTTCTAGCATGTTCTTCATCTTCCACTGCCTGCGTCGCATCTTTGTCAACACAAAAGCGCATTCAGTGTGAATAGCACCTAGCCATATGAGCGCGTCACACATGAGCGGTTAATCACGTGCGCCGACACGCAGTTGGATAATTATTTTCTCTTTACAGTTATCATTGTCAAAATGTCTAATTCTAACGTTTGGAAATATTTCTATTCAAAATCAAGATCCCTCAATTTATAAAAAAAATTTAATCGTGGCAATACATTCAATTAGAATTAATAAAACCAATCTGAAAAACCGCCCAGCCCTAGCTAGAGGACAACTAAAAATCAGACGACAAGGTGTTAAATCAGTGCTGTCATGATACCTGATTTACAGTAGTCCTCACCAATTTTACAAACTTCAACAAATTGTTACATGTTCCCTTGTTTTGTGTGTTATTGATGTATTGTTCCTGTGTTCTGTCTTCCTCTGTTTAGTTCCTGTTGCCTTTGTCTCCTTAGTAACCTTCATTTGTCCCTATCTATCTATCTATCTATCTATCTATCTATGATCTA
>NW_015505211.1:1591677-1615798 GCF_001515645.1 Sinocyclocheilus grahami
GTGTGAGGGGCGCCCCCCCTCTCTCGCACTCTCTCTCTCTCTCTCTCTCTCTCTCTCTCTCTCTCTCTCTCTCTCTCTCTCACACACACACACACACACGCGCACACACACGCACACGCACGCACACACACACACACACACACACACACACACACGATGAACACAGTCTCTGAGTCTGCCCAGAGAAAAGGAAGCCACTCCACAGAGCATGAACACCTCTCTATTATCCGATTGAAAACTCACTGAAACACACTCACACATACATACAAACACACTTTTAGAGAAGCATGCAGGAACAGAAAGTGAGGAGCCCAGAGGTAAGCAAAAAAGAGTTTATACTGTACGTCATGTCAAATGTGGAAAGGAGGAGGACTGTAAACTGAAGTGATTAAGTGCTGTTTCGATGCTGTAGTTGTCAATATCGTAAACATTGAAAGTTGGCATTGCAAACTGTTGTCGAGAGAATGTTTTTCAGTGTGCTATAAGAAACTATGCAGCAAACTGACTCACCCCAAAAGCTTGCCTCTCTCTTTCTAGTACCTTTTGGTGTCATTTTCTTGTTTCATCTCTCTCTGTCACTCTTTCTATTTTCCTTTCACTTTGTCTCTTTCCTCTTCCTTTTCCTTCTGTGTTTCTTTTAGGATCAAGTATTCTAGAGAGCAGACTAATAAGCACTTGATATCATCCCTTTTCTCTTCCTGTCTATCATAATTTTTGCTTTGTTTTTATGATCATGGTGATTTTATTAGTTATGCAATATGTGGTACTCTTAGCGCTCTGCTTGACTTATGTGTGTACTTATGTGCTTCATTTCACTACTGTATAAGCAAACTTCCCAGCAAGCATGTGGCTGTATTCTGAGCCTGTGTGTGTCTGTGTGTGTGTGTGTGTGTGTGTGTGTGTTTGAAGCTGATGTGTTAAGGCGGGCATTTGTGGTCACATCTGATGCCCTGGTGCATGATGCTTTTTCTCATGTTTGCTTTGGCTGGTGGTGATGACACCTCCACTCAAGGGTGCTCTAGGCACACACAAACATTTATAATGTTTAGTATATAGATGAAAAGAAGGGGGCTCAGTACTGAGCCCTGAGGTACACCATTACTTAGCCACCCATCCCCACATGTTTTTGCATGGGACAGATTAAGATAATAAAAAAAACAAGACAAAAAGAAAGATAAAGTGTAGAAAGAAAGGTAGAATGAATGGTGATTATGTGTGTTGAACATGTTCCCAGTTGTTGTTCACACGGTCTCTGTTGATCAGCTCCAATCAGGATCTCTGACTACGTCCTTCATCCATCTGCCATCTCATATACTCCCCTCAGAATAACGCCATTGTTCACACGGACTCTCATATTTCGGCCTGGCTACGCTGCTGTTTGGACCCAGACTGTCTGTGTGTGTGCTTGAGAGAGAGTGCTCATGTTACCCCCTTATTGTTCCTTGTTAGAGCGGTAAACATGAGCAGCTAACAGATGCAGGCCTGTTCTTATATATCAGTGACATGCATACAAGTGTTATATAGTGCACACCTTCTTCCCCACTACTATCTGCTCATTGGATCAGAATAGTTTATTTTCCTGTTAATATGGGCCTCCCTGATTTGTTGCCTACTTTATTCATCAAGGAGCCTATAGGAATATGAAATGGGTGTTTTGAAACATGAAAGTTTAGTGGAAACTTGAACAGATTTTTAAGATTAGATATATTTGCCTTGATTTTATTATTATGATGAATACAAACACATCTGTCACCCTACAATATCATATATGAGATGTTGGTTAATCTCATACTACATGATGCATGGTGGACAGGGGTGGGGAGTAACGGAATACATACAAAATGTGAATAACTGTATTTCATTACAGTTACATTTTAACCCTTTGACGCGTACGATCACACCGGTGTGATAAGTCTTGGCTGGTCCCTGAAGCATACGATCACACCGGTGTGATTAGAACTTTCAGTGCGTCACGTCATCAACTGCTGAATTTAAATCTGCTTTCACACTTTGGCCGGACACGCTGAGCGCTTGTCATATTATCACAAATATTCAGCATTTTCAACCATATAATGCTTATTTTAGGTTTCAGACATTTAAATACACATAAGTACTAGCAAAACCATACATTTACAGTTTGTAAAATACACGCTGATGTCTATGGAAATATTTTAAACTCACGTGCGAAAGGGTTAAATGGGTGGTAATCAAATTACAGTTATATACCCGAAAAGTGTTTTAGATTATCAAAGTGATTACTTAGAATTTTACTGTCATTTATTTCATTTAAATATTAATGTAAACTGTAATGGGCAATTAATGTAAACCGCAATTGCTGATTCTCACACTTTGCAAAAGCATCCTAAGCTACAGTTCTGCTCAAGTGTCAAACCCCTTGCAGAATATGCAAAATTTTAAAGGGGTCATTGGATGCAAAATTCACTTTTGTTGTTGCTTGAACATAAATGTGTGTTGGAAGTGTGTGTAAACATTCATCCAATGATAAAAATCCACCCAGTGGCTTTTTTAAAATCCCTATTTTAAAATCTCATTTCTCAAATCAGGCTGTTCTGAGATTCCTGTCAGAATGACGTCGTTCTGCACAGGCCCCTCCCATGATAGTTGATTGACAAGGCCGTCTTACCTTAGCAAATCGCCTTTCCTAATATGTGCTAGTAAGCAAGTTTCGCGGCTAAAGTAAACAGTACTGCTCGTCACCCCACAGAAGAGAGGGGAGGGGTCAGCAGAGCTCATTAGTATTTAAAGCAACATGGACTAGAACTGTGTGCTGAAAACAGAGCTCATTTTGACAGGGTAAAAAAGGTGTTTTTTTACACTACCATTGAGAAATTTTAACCAAAGTATGTTATACATTTTTCATTAAAGGGGTCATATGATGCAATTTAAATTTTTCTTTTCTCTTTGGAGTGTTTCTTTTTAGCAGCATCATATGACCCTTTTAATACCCTAAAGAATCATATCAACTTATATCAAATGGGCATCCGATGACCCCTTTAATAATTTTAACAAAAAAAGAGGGATGTTAAAAAAATGCATGTTATTTAGTACTGTCCTGAATAAGCTATTTCACAAACAGATGTTTACATATAGGCTTTTAGAATTTATATAAATTGCCCATTCAAAAATGTACATAGCCTTAAATCTTAACCTGAATGATCCATGACAGTTTTCATGTTTTGTGATGTCGTTTGTGAGTCCCTTGTTTGTCATGAGCAGTTAACCCTTTAGGCGCCAGGGTTTTTTGGAAAAAATGACATCAAGATTTCAAAAGCTTGTGGCTTGAAAGGGCTTAAAGATTGAGATCTACTGTAAATTAGAAAAATGTTGGGCATGACCGAAAGTTTATGTGGGGTGTAAATATACTCATCTGATTAGCATATTATGACGTCATCAGGGGCAGCCATCTTGAATTTCATAATATTCAGGAAATAGTAGATATTGAATTGATGTTTGAACTTATTTACATGTTTTATTTATTTATTTATTTTTTATCCTCATTCCAAATGATCAGAAAAGAGGAAACCAACAATAAAATAGGAGAAAGTACTAAATTATTACTATATTACTGTGCCATAGTAAAATGCATGTGCCTTTTTTTTTATCAGTTGACCAGCTATCTGCCCAATCAGGTATCTAGGTGACAAAGTTTATAGTTCTTGAGAGTATGGTACCTTTCATTGCATGACAGCGCACAGACCTACCCCACACTGACTGCACCTGTACTTTGTAAGGGTGCAGCACTGGTCAAATCTTTCTCTCCTAGATAACCAACAGGCTCATCAAAGCGTTTGATCCAGTCCTGATACACTTCTTCATTTATCAAAAAAACTCAGCCCCCATGGTCATCGCTATTTCCAGCCATATTTAGAGCCAGATCACCCCTGCTGCCTCTACCACGTCTCCCAGCTCTCCCACGCATAGCACGGCCACATCTACCGTGGCCACTCCCACCTCTTGGACGCGCTGGATCCAAAGAGCTAATGCTACTTCCAGCCCTATTTCTCCTACCCTTGATGCCTCTACCTCTAGCAATAGCTCTCCTATGGACACTACAACCACGTTCACCCCTGCCACCCCCATCCCCCACTTGTTTGTGCTTCGTGAATACTCACGCATTGTATGGCGGCACCATTGCGCTGCAAAGATGTACCAGGAGAAGTGCGATCATTAGACGACCGATCGTCATTTCCAAAAGGCAAATATTCCCCTTCAGAGTCAGAATCGGTGAATAACATTTGCAACACATCCTCACGGTACAACTTTTTATTAGCCATTTGGTGATTTTCTCTAACAAATCTCGCAATTTACTCAGACGCTCTGAACTGAACTGCTTCCGCATCAATGACACGATAGCTCACTTGCTCTGCTATTTGCTCGGACACTTTGAATAGGAACATGACGTCATTTTGGTCTAGAATAGAAGTACTACATGTCTGTCATCTAGTGGTAGGGAATACAAATGAGATATTACACCATATTAGGATCTACAGCCTATTTTATTAAGTATGACGTCTTGTCGCGACTTTGGCGCTTAGAGGGTTAAACTGCCTGCTGTTCTTCAGAAAAGTCCTCCAGGTCCTGCACATTCTCAGGTTTTCCAGTATCTTCTGCATATTTGACATCTTTCCAACAATGACTGCATGATTTTGAGATTGATCTTTCCACGTTATAAGGACAATTGTGGGACTCGTACACAAATTACAAAAAGTGAAAACATTTACTGCTGCTCAAGAAGGAAACACAATGCATTAAGAGCAGGGTTGTAAACTTTTGAACATGATGATGTGTAATTTTTCTTCTTTTGCTTAAAGACCATATTTTTTTTCATTTAGTACTACCCTTCAGAAGCTAATACCTACATGTTTATCAGAAGACAAAATAAGTACAATTTACCATGTTCATCCAATTCAAAGAGTTTACACACCCCAGCTCTTAATGCATCATGTTGCCTTCTCAAGCATCAGTCATTTTTTAAAGGTTGTCTGCATTTTTTCCTTCAAGAAATATTGTGGGAAAACTGATGTTGTTAAAAAGATGATATGTAGAGGAAAAGTCCTGTGTTTGGTGGATGTAATTTTTCTCTAGAGGACCCTTTGTGTTACATACCTTATTAGTATTCCAAAGTATTCTAAAGTATTTAGATTAAGTTACAAAAATTGTGTAATCTAACGAAATACATTACAATTACTTTTTAAAGCATATATTTTGTAATCTGTAGTGAAATACATTTTAAAAGTAACCTTCCCAAACCTGATGATGGATGTGTGTAGTCTGTTTGTAAGCTCAAAACCTCAAGATCAAATTAATCAGCCAGTATCCTCAAGGAGAAAAATAAGAAAAAATATGTTGTATTTTATTAATCAAATTGTCATATATTTACATAGGGGGAAAAAGCCTAGACCTTCAAAGACCTTCTTTGAATTTATACTGTTATGCTAAAACCTCTAGTTTTTATTTTTATTTTGCTTTTATTTTTTATTTGATTAGAATTTTTGGCAGCTTAAATTTGTACTGTATCTATAGAAATTATAATGAAGTAGATTGATTTGAGTCTTTGATTTGTTTCGGTTCATTGAATAATTATATTTAAAATGTTTAATTTCAACAAGTATTTCATAACTAATCCCTGGGTTATCCATGGAGTTCAGTAGTTACAGTGTTGCAGTATTTTATTAACAATACTATTCTAACAATTTTTAAAGTAAACACATGATGCTTACGTGACACAGCACTAGGGAGTTGTGGGTGTTACCTAGGGTTCCAATGCAGCTGGCTGGGTGTTCTGCATAGTTGCTAGTAGGGATGGGTACCGAGAACCGGTATTTTTTTGGACCGATACGTAATTGGGTCAGTATCGGAATACCGATTCAGGACAAACGATACTGTTATCGATACTTGCATTGTTTTATCTCCATATACTTTAATGTTTACCACGAATTAGAAGCTGTTGCTTGTCATTTTCCTTCACTGAATGATGTGTCCGACTTTTGCTCGACGTGCGTGTGATATCCATGCGCATGTGTGGTGTGTGTTTGCGTGCAATCGTGGCAAGAGTGAAATGTTTGAAAGTGGGCTCACGTTACAAAACTAGGCGACACCAGTGTCAGATGCAATATATGCAGTAGTGTAATAGTGAACAAAGGAGGCAACACTAGTAATATAATAAAACATTTACTAACAAAATACAACATCTACCTCAAGCAATGCCCTGTATTATGTCTCGCAGCTCCAGCTCCAGCTGAAACTCACGAGACACATTCACATCAAATGTTGATTCGGTAGAGTTACACTCACGAGACTTATTCGCAATCAGAAAAGTACAATATTTCTGCGTGCTTTAAAGCCTTGCCGGTTAAACGTTTCATTTGCACGCTGTTCTAACATGTGTTTATTCAGAGTGCGTACACCCGAAGCGTGCGTACACTAAAAGGCCAGTCGAACAGCACCTTAGTTATCGTCTGATTGCGCTAATACTGTCAAAAACACACAAGATTTACATATAAACAGTTAATTATGTCTAAAATGAAAGTAAACAGTTGAGAGAAAAACAGATGTGTGCAGCTCTTAAAGTGGCAGTACTAAACATGCTGCCGCTTGTCATTAAAGGAATTGTTCACCCAAAAATTATAATTCTGTCATTATTTACTCAGTCATGTTGTACCAAACATGTATTCATTTTTATTTATTCTTGTGCTGAACACAAAAGAAGATACTTTGAAGAATGTGGGTAGTTTCCCACATTCTTCAAAATAACTTTTTTAATGTTCAACAGAAGAAAGAAACTCATTCAGGTTTAAAATAACTTGAGAGTGAGTAAATTATGACACAATTTTAATTTTTAGGTGAACTATTCATTTAATGTTAATAAAATAAAACGCAAAGAGAAAAATAACTCGCTGCTCTTGACTTAACTGTATCGATAAGTACCGGTAAGTAAGTATCGTATTGATAAAATGTAAATGATACCCATCCCTAGTTGCTAGTGCGCTTTGAGTGGTTGCTTGGTATTTGCTTACTGGCCCATGTAAGTCCCTCGATATGTCTCAGTTCCATAAGATTTGTTTGCCTGTATTATTATCTGCCAAGTAAAAACTAATAGCACTCTTCTCCTCAAGAGAATACTTTATAACATGCAAAAACACCTAAATAAACCGAATATATAATGTCACAGAATTAATGTAATATGCTGAATATGGGGAGGATTCATGACACCCAGATTAAAATGTGCAGTAAGCACTTTAGTTGAGTTTGTCCTCTGACTGTGCTCTTCCAGCCCAGAAGGTCTTCAGAGAGGGTGACAGGAAATGAGGAGTTTATCCAGATAGGAGGATGTTTTGGGACCAAGATGCTTGTTCTCTCAGTGTCAGCATTCTCACAGTGTTCTCACAACTTTGGCCATAGAGCTCATGTGTTGTTTGTTAATTATTTTTTCGTGAAATTGTACTTCTATTTTAAAATCACAGGTACAGAGAGACACTGAGAGGGATGGTAGGCTCATGCTGTGTATCCTTTAGCTGTCGGTGGACTCCTAAGATCTCTGTTGCTCGTTAAGGTTTGCACACAACCTGGATTCAGCCACCAGGCAGGACAAAATTTAACTCAACTCGACTGGAATTCTGGAGCTCTCTACCCAGTAACTAACTTGATATTGTTTAGTCAAGTTTTGCACGGTCCACCATCTAGAGCATTAAAGGAATTATTATTAATTCCTTAATTATTATTATTTATATTTTCACTTTGTATTTTAATGTTATTAGTTTTGTTTAAGTATATATATATATATATATATATATATATATATATATATATTTATTTATTTTAGTTATCAAAACAACACTTGCCAGCCAAAATGTAAACCTTTTAATTTTATTAAAGCACTTAGTTTTAACCAAAGAATGGATGTATTTTTTAAGAGTGTCTTTAAATCATAATTTTTGATATCGCACAGTTATATCAATTTACACAGTTTAGTAAGTAATTTTATCTTACTAGAGTCATGTTATTATTTACATCTTAATTCGTATTGAAACTAGATCACATTTCCATTCAAATTTGGTTCAATAATCTTGCGTAACTAATCCTAATCCTAAACAAACCCCCTCAGCCCTGCTCTGCCTCCTCGGTCAAGATGAGCTCTCTATACTGTTTCAAGATGTCTCAGGTGTGAGCAGAAGAGTTGTCCCTACACCGTCCTGTTTTATTGGAGATAATTGCATGTCACTTGGTGTGATTACTAACAGCATTGCCATGATTAATAGAGTGATTAACCAAGTGCTATGGGCTGTTTTTTTGTTGTTGTTTTTTGGAGAGAGGGAGATGCTGCATTGGAATCTTAATTAGGTTTTCCATGTTGTGTGATTAAACCCACACTGCAGGCTTATATAACCCAGAGCCATATTTTTAAACCAGAGTATTTTTAGCATTATTTTTGAAAGCAAGATCAGTATCTGGACTCCTAATCCGTTCTGTGTAAAATCTGTTTACTCCATTTTCCAGCTTATTGTTCATTCCCTTGGTACGGTTATCCCATAGTGTCATAAAGAAGGAATGCTGACTGTAAGATTTGTTCATTTATCCACAATTTGTTATATTTGTGTAGCAAATATGCAGTTAATGAAGTTGTTATCTTGAGAGTCATTATGTACATTGGGCCTCATTCATGAAACATTCATATACACTCTTAAAAATAAAGGTGCTTCAAAAGGTTCTTCAAGTGATGCCATAGAAGAACCATTTTTGGGTCCACAAAGAACCATTCAGTCAAAGGTTCTTTAAAGAACCATCTCTTACCTTTTTGTAATCTGAAGAACCTTCTTTCGCCACAAAGAACCTTTTGTGAAACAGAAAGGTTCTTCAGATGTTAAAGGTTCTTTATGGAACCATTTAGACAAAAAGGTTCTTCTATGGCATTGTGAAGCACCTTTATTTTTAAGAGTGTATATGAGTAAATTCTGAGTAATTTACAAGTAAATCGGACCTTCCCAAAAACTCTCCTCCGGATTCACAAATACTTTGTAAAGGTCAGATTTGATAGTTAAATGTGTGTGTGTTAATGAATTCCAATCATTCGTAAATAGGGAGCGCATGCAAGCTCATTCACAATTAGATTAACATATTTCCCGCCTATGAATTACAGCTACACAAATTACGTATCTAGGAATGGTGTGAAATCCTTTGGACTCAATTCTCAGGTTTGGCAAGTTATATTGCATAAATGCATAAGAGACTAATTGCCTATGCCTAACAATATATTAATAAATTAACGTGTGTCCACCTGAGCGTCTTTAGTCAGCTGACATAATGCCTGGTGCTCTTCTGAAAACGACCAGCTGGTGGCGCTTCAGAGAGCTTTGGAGTAGAGCCCTGCACGGGCCTCAAATATAGGCCCTAGCCCGACCCTGGCCCGAGACGCTCAGGCCCTAGCCCGGCTCTTGTCCGACAGCTTATCAGAATTACCGGCCCGAGCCCGAGCCCGACCTGAGCCCGTCTCCCACCCACCCCACCCCACCCTTCTCCCAAAACAGCTTACTACTGTTTCAGCTATTAAAATAGTTCAGTTTAGTATGTAATGTCAAATTGATTATATTTTATTTCGTTTTTTTTATTAAGTTAATTTAGAAAAATGTTTGGAGCATTTTTTTATTCGTTAAATGTAAGTTTTTGTTTTTTAAAAGGGGTCATATGATGCTGTTTTAAAGATCATTATTTTGTGTATTTGGTGTAACAGAATATGTTGACATGCTTTAATGTTCAAAAAACATAATTTTTCAAATACTGTACATTATTGTAGTTCCTCTAAGCCCCGCCTCTCTCAAACGTACCATTTTCTACAAAGCCCCTCCTTCCGATAAGCACAGTCTGCTCTGATTGGCCAGCTGACCCAGTGCATTGATTGACCGAACACCACAAGCACACGTCGGAAATGTAACGCCCCTTACCATAATCACGAGCTTCAGCTTTCAACATAAATGTAAAGACAATATATAATGTCCTTAGTTTTACCATCAGTTCAAGCCCGAAAGGGGAACAGAGTCAAATGACAGACAGTAATGATGTTTGTATGTATTTGCAGTACACAAGCTGCGATTAAGAAAGCTGACTCCACTGTGATGTGACCCTGTCTCTCTCTCACGCACACACACATACAACGCAATACACTACACGGCGCAAAACTCCGCATTTGAACAGTCAATAGCAAATACTTAAACTATTAAGAAAACATACTTACAGTAGCTGATTCAGAGTAAGCGCCAGATTGTCATAGCAAAGTCGGAATTGACTGTTGTAAATAAATTTTAACCAATGATTCCTCATTGCATCTACTTTCAGAAAGCCAAGTGCTTTTGCTTTCGCACAGAAACACACAGCGCCTCCCTGACATGGCTACATCAACACTACTGCGGTTCCTGAAACCACGCCTTCTTTCTTTGCATGAACATTTGGCATTACACAAATATTTCCACATCGTGACGTAGAGATGTGGGGGCGTGTTTGAATGAGGCGTTTTAGCCCAGTTTGGATCAGCCTTCTCTTTTAGATAAAATAAATCCTTTTGTGGGAGACTTTGAGCTTTGTAACTCTGCAGATCTTATACATGCACAAATATCTACATAACACACTAAAGAAAAGGAAAAATAGAAATCACATCATATGACCCCTTTAAAGTAACGACCAAGCGGCCAGCGGCAGACAGTGAGGTGATCATAGCCTATGTTTGATCAATTTAGCCTTCTCAAATCATCACGACTTGCCTAAAATAAAATATATAGATATAAAACAGTTCAAGCATATCACAATGTTAGTTTAAATGTTTAACCTATATAAATGTGCGCTATTAGACGCATATTTAATCGTTTGTGCGGAGAGCTAAAGCGCGCTTTACAGGAGGCGCTGGCACGATCACTTGCATTGGAAACAACTTAAAATACTGTATGTCATTTTTGCTCATAAAGGTAAGAGTAATATATCACTCGGAACTCTAAAGGGTTTACTTTTATTTGTGTGCACTCACAATATCAACAAAACGTTGTGCTTTTATAAAATAAAGGATACAGGATGCACTTTCTGCAATTTCGGCCAGGAGCGCTTCACAATGATGAACCGAAATTCAGCGAATACTTGCCTCACAGACTTGCTAAATATATAGATAGAAAGCTTTAAATTACTACTTTAAAACATCAAAAACAAAATGCATTTCTCTCTAAAGGTGCGTCCAATGAAGAGATGGCAAGTCAGGATCGTCATCTTCATCTTTGCGACACGGACTCAGAAAACACTAATTTATTTATAAATAATTCAAATATCTCCTTACTATTTCCCCCGACACATTCATGGTAATTATTTTTGCTGGGGCTGTGCGGCACGCTTTAGCCTATTGCGTGCATTTTTTGCAGTCATGTGCAAGGATATGTATGCAGATTCTATACTGTACATGACCAATTGACTCGACTGTTTGCCGTGGTAATCAAATCAAAACTCTTCCAAAATGCAGCTTTTCCCGAAGCATTGGGAACTTTTAGTAACTCCCCACTTCTCCCTGATGCTCTGCATGGTCAACTGTCACCTGTATGCTAATGCGGGACCCGACGGGCTTGCAGACCTCTACTTTGGAGGCACTGCATTTTTCTGGAGTGAAGTGTTGTTTGCTATGATTTGGAATATTCACGGCAGTAACATGTTATGAGTATCTTATTTTGAAGACTATTACTTAATATAAAAATGCAGTAACCAGCAATATTAACTTCTCCACTGTTGTGTTGTACAAGTATGATGGTTGGTCAATGTAGTGTTTGTCCCACCCCTCCTCCACTGTGATTGGACGGCTGTGTAAAAAGGGACAGTGACGAGCTCTACGTTTTACCCAAAGTTAAAGAGTAAAAACAGAAAAAAAAAAAGACCGGGCAAATGAACTCGTTAAATATCATTATAATACATAGTGCATAAAAATGCATTGTCGTCAGTTTGTCTAAAAGAATACAGAACGTTTGAATGTTTTATGCACCATTTACATGTGGTAGGGAGCAGGTGTAAATTTCTTTTGTACCAACTAACATTTTCAAAATACGAACATTTTCATGAATCCGAAAATTTACGTCAGAACGACTTTCCGAATGATTTACACAAAAATTCGTTCTGCTTGTGTTTAATTAATGAGGCCCAATGTGATAAAACTACTGTTCTGTTCTAAAGAAACTGAATAGAAATTTCTCTGGTGCTATTACTCTCAGGGGCTTTTCATACTGCATTAAACTTAGGGTAATTGTCTTTTTAAAGTCAGAACTAAGGCCACTTTTAACCCTGAGTAGCCCAGGATTGTGTTTACTGGTTTTTGGTACAATGCCTGATTTATTTCAAGGCTTTCTCATGTGAAAATCCCATTAGAGTCATTAATGGCTTAATTTTCTTACCTGGAAAAATATTGAAAATTCAATTAGAAAAGTCAAACATTGAACACTGTAGTGTAGTTGCGGGGAGTCATTTTTTATCGAGTTACTTGAAGGCTTCTTGCTCTTTCTTTTATGTAGTTCCCGAGAGTTGTTTAAGAGCTCAAATCTAGTTGTTCTTTACCACTGTAATTAAACAGCCTGTTAAAAGCTATCAGACTTCTAATTAATCTCTAATCTGCTCCAGATCCTGAGTCCATAGGCAGCTCAGACTCCACTGTCTGCTCTTACTGTCTGCACAGTCAACTGCAGCATATGCGTGCTGTCCACAAAGAGCCCCAGGAACACCTCTCCGCAACATTCAAGTCAAAATGTTACCCATCATTCAGACCTTTTAGGATGATCTGAACTATGCATGAAACTCTGCTTGTGCATAAGTCACTGCAGCAATCTTCATATATATAGTTTCTATAAAAGCTTCTATAGATCATATAGAATGTTGATATATTTGTGTGTGCGTGAGTGTTAAATTTTATGGAAGTCCTAAGAGGCCATGGATTATTATTATTTTTTCTTTCTCGTTTTGTCGTGATGGCGACTTAATTATATCGTGATGTCGACATAAGTTATTTTCTCGTGATCACGACATAACAAAAGTTTTCTCGTTATCACGACTTAATATTTTCTCGTGATCTCGACATAACAAAAGTTGTTCTCTAAGTTGCGCCAACAGGTGGCAGTACAGAACTGAATATAACTGATGGGGTGTTGTATGCTGGATATCCACTTTACTGTACTCGTTTGGAACAGAATAAGGACCTTCTTCGTGATCACTAGAATTTTTGTAGTATTGTTCATTACTGGCATTTAATTAATTCATAAATGTTAAATGCTTGAATCAATATGATTATTTTGTGTATTATTAAGTTCTTGCTAGATGCATGACTCACAGGTTCACCACCACAATTGCATTCCATGTCATAAACTAACTGCTTATTAAAACCAAGGTTGATGTCACCTATATCTTTATTTGTGCATCTTTGAAGTACATGATTGTTAGTTAATAAGCGGGGATGTTGTGTTTATCTAGGATGCGCTTCAACGATGTATTTGTAATGTGCATCTTTTCCTTATTGTTAATCATTAAATGTACAGTATATTGATAAGAAATTTGATTTATATGTACAGTAGGCTAATTTAATTCAGTGATGTTCTACAGTGTTGTAATCTTTTGTGTTGTTACATTTCTTTGTGGAAACCACACACACACACACACACACACAAACACAAACATTCTTTTCAAGCAGCATCCCAAGCTTGTAATGCACATGATATCAGTCACAGCATATCCTACATGACTACTAAAAATTACAAATTATATTTCATTTTATTTCAAATAAAATGAAAATAAAGTGAGTTGAATCCAAGCAGCTCTAAAATATTTTAGAATAGTTCTCTGCATCCTTCTGAAAGCGCTCCGCCTGTGGTGTTGCTTTGACCATTTAAACATGTTAATTACACAAACAAAATATTTAACATACTGTCTCTGGAAAAAATATCAATAGTGATTGATTTGCCTTTATTTTATTGTAGACGTTATTACTAAGCGAAGCAAAATTAGCTGAAATATCCACAACATACAGTGAGAGCGCACGGTTTATCTGTCGGATCAGATGCGCATTATTGCATTCGTTACTATAGCAACAGTAGATCAAACAAATCAAACAATCATTGTAAAAAATTTACTTTCATTATGTAGAGATCACAAGAAAATATTAAGTCGTGATCACGAGAAAACAACTTTCGTTATATCGAGATCACAAGAAAATTAAGTCGTGATCACAAGAAAACAAGAAAAATATTAATAATCTATGGCCTCTTAGGACTTCCATAAAATTTAGACTAAATGCTGCATAGATATATTTATGTAGAAAAACCAATTGCAGAAAAAAATATAAATTAATGTTGTAAATATGACATTATGAATATAGAAACATGGGGTAAATGTAAATATGAAATTATAATTATGAAATATAATGTGAAAAACATTAAACTATATTATCGTCATCATGACAGTGAAATTTAATGCTGCTCTGATGCTGCATTGGCCAGGAGCGCTTCACAATGATGAACCGAAATTCAGCGAATACTTGCCTCACAGACTTGCTAAATATATAGATAGAAAGCTTTAAATTACTACTTTAAAACATCAAAAACAAAATGCATTTCTCTCTAAAGGTGCGTCCAATGAAGAGATGGCAAGTCAGGATCGTCATCTTCATCTTTGCGACACGGACTCAGAAAACACTAATTTATTTATAAATAATTCAAATATCTCCTTACTATTTCCCCCGACACATTCATGGTAATTATTTTTGCTGGGGCTGTGCGGCACGCTTTAGCCTATTGCGTGCATTTTTTGCAGTCATGTGCAAGGATATGTATGCAGATTCTATACTGTACATGACCAATTGACTCGACTGTTTGCCGTGGTAATCAAATCAAAACTCTTCCAAAATGCAGCTTTTCCCGAAGCATTGGGAACTTTTAGTAACTCCCCACTTCTCCCTGATGCTCTGCATGGTCAACTGTCACCTGTATGCTAATGCGGGACCCGACGGGCTTGCAGACCTCTACTTTGGAGGCACTGCATTTTTCTGGAGTGAAGTGTTGTTTGCTATGATTTGGAATATTCACGGCAGTAACATGTTATGAGTATCTTATTTTGAAGACTATTACTTAATATAAAAATGCAGTAACCAGCAATATTAACTTCTCCACTGTTGTGTTGTACAAGTATGATGGTTGGTCAATGTAGTGTTTGTCCCACCCCTCCTCCACTGTGATTGGACGGCTGTGTAAAAAGGGACAGTGACGAGCTCTACGTTTTACCCAAAGTTAAAGAGTAAAAACAGAAAAAAAAAAAGACCGGGCAAATGAACTCGTTAAATATCATTATAATACATAGTGCATAAAAATGCATTGTCGTCAGTTTGTCTAAAAGAATACAGAACGTTTGAATGTTTTATGCACCATTTACATGTGGTAGGGAGCAGGTGTAAATTTCTTTTGTACCAACTAACATTTTCAAAATACGAACATTTTCATGAATCCGAAAATTTACGTCAGAACGACTTTCCGAATGATTTACACAAAAATTCGTTCTGCTTGTGTTTAATTAATGAGGCCCAATGTGATAAAACTACTGTTCTGTTCTAAAGAAACTGAATAGAAATTTCTCTGGTGCTATTACTCTCAGGGGCTTTTCATACTGCATTAAACTTAGGGTAATTGTCTTTTTAAAGTCAGAACTAAGGCCACTTTTAACCCTGAGTAGCCCAGGATTGTGTTTACTGGTTTTTGGTACAATGCCTGATTTATTTCAAGGCTTTCTCATGTGAAAATCCCATTAGAGTCATTAATGGCTTAATTTTCTTACCTGGAAAAATATTGAAAATTCAATTAGAAAAGTCAAACATTGAACACTGTAGTGTAGTTGCGGGGAGTCATTTTTTATCGAGTTACTTGAAGGCTTCTTGCTCTTTCTTTTATGTAGTTCCCGAGAGTTGTTTAAGAGCTCAAATCTAGTTGTTCTTTACCACTGTAATTAAACAGCCTGTTAAAAGCTATCAGACTTCTAATTAATCTCTAATCTGCTCCAGATCCTGAGTCCATAGGCAGCTCAGACTCCACTGTCTGCTCTTACTGTCTGCACAGTCAACTGCAGCATATGCGTGCTGTCCACAAAGAGCCCCAGGAACACCTCTCCGCAACATTCAAGTCAAAATGTTACCCATCATTCAGACCTTTTAGGATGATCTGAACTATGCATGAAACTCTGCTTGTGCATAAGTCACTGCAGCAATCTTCATATATATAGTTTCTATAAAAGCTTCTATAGATCATATAGAATGTTGATATATTTGTGTGTGCGTGAGTGTTAAATTTTATGGAAGTCCTAAGAGGCCATGGATTATTATTATTTTTTCTTTCTCGTTTTGTCGTGATGGCGACTTAATTATATCGTGATGTCGACATAAGTTATTTTCTCGTGATCACGACATAACAAAAGTTTTCTCGTTATCACGACTTAATATTTTCTCGTGATCTCGACATAACAAAAGTTGTTCTCTAAGTTGCGCCAACAGGTGGCAGTACAGAACTGAATATAACTGATGGGGTGTTGTATGCTGGATATCCACTTTACTGTACTCGTTTGGAACAGAATAAGGACCTTCTTCGTGATCACTAGAATTTTTGTAGTATTGTTCATTACTGGCATTTAATTAATTCATAAATGTTAAATGCTTGAATCAATATGATTATTTTGTGTATTATTAAGTTCTTGCTAGATGCATGACTCACAGGTTCACCACCACAATTGCATTCCATGTCATAAACTAACTGCTTATTAAAACCAAGGTTGATGTCACCTATATCTTTATTTGTGCATCTTTGAAGTACATGATTGTTAGTTAATAAGCGGGGATGTTGTGTTTATCTAGGATGCGCTTCAACGATGTATTTGTAATGTGCATCTTTTCCTTATTGTTAATCATTAAATGTACAGTATATTGATAAGAAATTTGATTTATATGTACAGTAGGCTAATTTAATTCAGTGATGTTCTACAGTGTTGTAATCTTTTGTGTTGTTACATTTCTTTGTGGAAACCACACACACACACACACACACACAAACACAAACATTCTTTTCAAGCAGCATCCCAAGCTTGTAATGCACATGATATCAGTCACAGCATATCCTACATGACTACTAAAAATTACAAATTATATTTCATTTTATTTCAAATAAAATGAAAATAAAGTGAGTTGAATCCAAGCAGCTCTAAAATATTTTAGAATAGTTCTCTGCATCCTTCTGAAAGCGCTCCGCCTGTGGTGTTGCTTTGACCATTTAAACATGTTAATTACACAAACAAAATATTTAACATACTGTCTCTGGAAAAAATATCAATAGTGATTGATTTGCCTTTATTTTATTGTAGACGTTATTACTAAGCGAAGCAAAATTAGCTGAAATATCCACAACATACAGTGAGAGCGCACGGTTTATCTGTCGGATCAGATGCGCATTATTGCATTCGTTACTATAGCAACAGTAGATCAAACAAATCAAACAATCATTGTAAAAAATTTACTTTCATTATGTAGAGATCACAAGAAAATATTAAGTCGTGATCACGAGAAAACAACTTTCGTTATATCGAGATCACAAGAAAATTAAGTCGTGATCACAAGAAAACAAGAAAAATATTAATAATCTATGGCCTCTTAGGACTTCCATAAAATTTAGACTAAATGCTGCATAGATATATTTATGTAGAAAAACCAATTGCAGAAAAAAATATAAATTAATGTTGTAAATATGACATTATGAATATAGAAACATGGGGTAAATGTAAATATGAAATTATAATTATGAAATATAATGTGAAAAACATTAAACTATATTATCGTCATCATGACAGTGAAATTTAATGCTGCTCTGATGCTGCATTTTACTTATGGAGAGTCAAATCAGCATCAGAATCTTTTTCCGAAACAAGGGCCTGAGGTGGGTCACAGCTGGCATATTTTAAGCATTGCTTTAATGTGGTGTTGCATCTTGAAGCAAAATTTGGAGCAGACAAAGAACTTGGCTGTGTAAAGACACCTTGAGAAAATTAGATTTTATTACCAACTGTTGGTTACAATCTCAAAGGTTCTCCATAAACTGCAGTATTGATTTGCAAACCTTTAAAGTCCATAATAAGTGCTTCATGACAGATTTACATAGACAAACCTTTAGCTCCTAGCCCTTAGAGTTATTGGCAGGTTGAATGCGTTCTTTCTGTGTTTTGCTACAGGCCAAAGTAAATGACACCTAGAGGAAGAGGTGTATCCATCCCAGCCTCCACCACAGAGTGCTGATGCTTTACTGTAATACCGTAATGTAGCACAGTCTGAGGCCAGACTGGATCTTCTCGTGCTGAAGGCATGCTGAAATATTAATGCCAGCTGGAGGGAGTTTAGCTGCAGGTAGGCTTCATTCTGAGGCTAGTGCAGAAATGAAAACAGGCCTGCTAGACATATTACTGTGCTACAGGCATGAGATGCTAAATTAGGAGGTCTCCAAAGCAGACACTTGGGGTGTATTCACACCTGTCTTGTTTGTTTCGATTGAATCAAACTCAAGTTCGTTTCCCCTCTTGGTGCGGACCTTTTTGGCAGGTGTGAATACAGCAATCGCACTCTGGTGCGGACCAAACAACCATACCGAGACCCAGCTGAAGAGGTGGTCTCGGTCTGCTTCCAAACGAACTCTGGTATGGTTCGATTAAGGTGTGAATATGACCCAACCTCAATCCGACCGAATTGCAGAAATCATGCTCAGAAAGTTTGTGCATATAGTGCTGTTATTTGCGCTAAATAGGCTAAAGCTTGCCGCAAAAATTACCATGACTATGTTGGGGGAAAATAGGAGATATTTGAATTATTTTTTAATAAACTAGTATTTTATGAGTCTGTGTCGCTATGAAGTTGATGATCCTGACTCCCCGTCTCATCTTTGGACGCGCCTTTAGAAAGAAATGTATCTTTACAGATTGCATAATAATAAGAGTTTTTGTTTTGGATTTTAATTATTTCGTTTTGTATTCATTTAAAGCTTTCTATAGATATATTCATCAAGTCTGTAAGGAAAATTTTCGCTGAGTTTCGGTGCATTTTTGTGAAGCACTCCTTTTCAAGACCGAGACGGCAAGTGCATCCTATTTGTTTTCTTTATTTTACAAAAGCACAACGTTTTCTTGATATTGGGAGTGCACACAAATAAAAATAGACCCTTTACAGTTCCAAACGATGTATTATTCTTACCTTTATGAGCTAAAATGACGGCGTATTTAATTTGTTTCCACTGATGTCCTGAAGCGCGCTTCAGCTTCCACTCTCCGCACAAACGATTGGATATGCACCTAATAGCGCACATTTATATAGGTTAAATTTTTAAACTAACATTGTGATATGCTTTAAGTATTTTGTATCAGTAGATTTTATTTTCGGCACGCCGTAATTACAACATCGTATGACATTGTCTCATATGATGCTCATAATTTTCTTCATATTGCGTTAGTATCTGATAACACCAAATCATTAAAAGAATAAAAATTGCACTATGAAAGATCTCCATGATTAGCCTGTTCTTGCAGTTCCTGTTTTTCCTTGCTTGAGAATTTCTGTCCAATGAATGGATTACCTTAGCACACGTGTGGTTTTGTTTACAATTTCTGGTTCACTTGCAAAAAAGGGCAGTGTGAAAGCGAACCGCACCAAACAAAAAAAAAATCAACATTGTATTTGGTCCGGACCAAAGCAAGTGAACTAGCGGACTTTCCTGGTGTGAATACACTCTTGATTAACTTTTCTGAGATCTTATGTGTGGTGATGAGCAGGTAGATGAACCTTCTCTATCTTCCATTTTATTTTGAATCAGTCTTTTTATTAATTTGTTAATAATTTTATTAAACAACTGACCATGCTCAAAGCTGGATGTATAAAGGTCTTGTTGACTGAATCAACTCTTTGCATTGTTGTGGTGACTTTTGCATGTGCAAGCAACAGTTTGATCAGGGTTGGAGCTGAACTTTGCAGGAAGGTTGATCTCCAGATACAGGATTGGGCAACCCTGTGCTAATGTATCAGGATCTGACTAGCTGCAATCCCTCAGTCTCTTGCTACACTTCAGTAAAGCTCTGTGTGCTTGCGCCCTCTGCTGGGTAATATAACTGTGTTTATTGTTAATTAAGTACTGTCCCATATTTTATCCTGACAGTGTCGATACTGTAATTAGCATGCAGTACATCACTTTGCGTACCAACTCTGCGTAAGGACCCTATGTTTGTAATTACAATTAAAGTAGACCTCACTTCCTGTGCTGATTTGTGCTTGTGATCCATACTGTGCTGTGTGTTGAGCTGAATCAGGATCTTGTTATTGGAGAAAATAATAATGAGTGATATTTTGTTGACCAAAACCAGATTTTGCTGCCTTGTGCCAACCATGAGAACGACGATTCACTTTCTGACCATTAACCGTGCCGTCAGTTCACATCATGGCTGATTCGTTCTCTGAATGTAATGCACAGTTTAGTAGATTCCTAAAATAGAATGACCTTATATTACATTTTACGTGGGGCCTGTGCAGTGACAGATCTATGTCTTTTTAATATTGTGATTTAAAGGGATAATTCACACAAAAATTAGAATTTTGTCATTATTTGCCCAATCTAATTCCAAACCCATATGCTGTTATTTTTCTGTGCAATAGAGCACACAAGTCGTATGGACTACTTTCACGTATTACTTTAATGTGGAATTTTTTTGGGAGCCTTATTTTCACTGTCATTGTGTCTAAGTAAAGAATCTTCAAATGCAAATAAAAAAATAAGTAGCAAATTAGTTTGGAAGGACACAACATCCATTTAAAATTTTGGTAATGATGATGAAAGCAAAGTATCTGAGGAGGTTCTGATGCTAATTTTATTTTGTGTAAGTAAAATGCAGAATCAGAGCAGCATTAACTTTTAATTAGGTTGTTAAATGAGCATATGCTTCCTAATTTATAGTTTTGGATTTATTTATAATTTAATATTTTCATTAATTTCTTGTTTCCATATTCAGAATGTCATATTTGAATATATTGACTTTATTTTTAACTGTTTTTCTATGTAAAATAATTTGTGTAGCACAAAAAACATAAAATAATGTACAAAATACATTTAAAGTATTTATATGATAAAGTACCAGTGCAAGCATTAATATCATTATAATTTTTTTTTTTCAATTTTCACTAAAGGGGTGGTTCATTGCAAATTCACTTTTTTAATGTTAGTTAGTGTGTAATGTTGCTGTTTGAGCATAAACAATATCTGCAAAGTTACGAAGCTGAAAGTACAATGCAAACGGAGATATCTTCTTTTAAAATTCTGGCAGTTTAATGCCTACAAAAATGGCTGGTAGGGTCTACAACAAGTTACTTCCCAGGTTCGTTACATCACAAACCCAGATAAACCCCGCCATCGGGAAAAGGCAGCAAAGGGGGCGAGGCCATGCTGCGCTGCTAGAGAAGAGGAAGAGAAAACTAGAGGTGCATGTAAAAATCTATTCATATATGAATCGCGATTCTGTCTTCTAACGATTCTAATGGATTCACAGGTTTCAAAATCAATGTTCAAAACCAGCGGTTTTCAATACTGCTCCTTGCGTCGCCCTGCTCTGCACACGCTCTGCATCTCTCTCTCTCTATAACGATGCTGTTGTTTACAATACGGGACAATTAGACGTGCACTAGAGGTGGTTTAGCTAATCACAACACACTGGGCTAGCTAACCAATCAGAGCCCGTCGCCTATTTCTGAGGGCGGGGCTTCATAAAAACAGGAAAAGATCAGCCCGTTTCTCAGAGAAGGGACAGAGCTGTGTGGAATAAAGGTACATTTTTTAAAACTAAGCATTAACACATGTTAGACTGCACCCCATAAACACAATCAAGCCTAGAAAAAACCCAGTGAACCACCCCTTTAATGCACCTGTGTAGCATTATTTCAGTCTGAATTGAACAAAAATAACTTTTTAAATCATTTAAAATAATGTACAAAGTACATTTTTGATAAAGTACCAGTGCAGACATTAATTTCATTATTTTATGTAATATTTCTATGTAAATGAGTCCGTGTAGGATTTAGTATTAATTTAACAAAATAAAAAAGGGGGCTGTGATGCGTTGGAAACCGTGTGTGCATGTTCAGGGATCCTTCTTAAAGGCATTATTACCCATCACATAAAGCAGTTCACGCATGAAAACACAACACACACTGCACACATACGCGCACAGGCCAGTGTGTACTCTGTAGCTCCCAAAGGCCCAGGGCTTTTGAGCAGATCCACTCACTGTGTACCTTATGTGAGTTTGACTATGGATTCATGTTAATTGTGATCACACCTCTTAGGTGGGTTTTATGCACTGGTATTTTTAGAAGTGTTTCTTCAGGATTGTTTGGCACACAGGTAAACTGGCACAAAAACAAATGCTAAAATCTCATAATAACTAAGCTTTCCACATATGGGGATGGCCAGACCCCCTTCTGTTGCTCATGACACATTAGCTCACAAATATACACGCAAATTCAATGTTGAATTAGATGTTTACACAGTTTACAAACAACACAGTAATATTTTTGTATGTTTCTAAACATTCTGTTTATTACAGCTAAGGCGCATTGAAATCTTAGTACTGTAGGGTTTTAAACTTTGCATAGTCAATATTTTTAATAAAGCAAAAAGGCATATTGTTTATTTATTTGTTCATTCATTTATTTATTTAAATGTTTATTTATTTATTTAATTTATTTAATTATTTATTTATTCTTTCTTGTCATCTTAGGTTTTTTTTCTATTTGTAATTGATCTCTTCATTTTTTTTGACCAGTTTTACTCGTTTAGGCTGCTTTGCCGAACGGTTGTGAACATGTTAGGGGAACATTATCATACAGGTAATCAGCCAATCACAGCCAGTCTCATGTAACCTGTATCTCAGGAATAGCCAGCCTTTCACATTCACTGCCACAATTTGGGACCTCAAAAGAGATGCTGGGTTTTCTGAAACAGTATATAATTTAATTTAAAAAAAATTATTAAATAATTTATGCATTTAGCAGACGCTTTTATCCAAAGCGACTTACAGTGCATTCAGGCTATACATTTTTTACCAGTATGTGTGTTCCCTGGGAACCCACAACCTTTTACGCTGCTAACGCAGTGCTCTACCACTGAGCCACAGGAACTCAACTGCTAGGACTAGGGTATACTGTATGCTAGGGCTGTCAAAAAAAAAAGAAAAGAATTTCGAAAATATTCGTCGAATTTAAAATAAAAATCCACATTTGAATGCAAAAATGTTGCATTCGACTTTTAGGTGTGCATTAAGGAGGCAGCCTTATCAGAGGCGCAGGAGATACGATGACGATGTAGGTGTCGCACAAAAGATCCGCATGTTTAGAAAGCCATGTAAAATTAATGCAATTTTAACTTTGAAAAAACATACAGGTGCATCTCAATAAATTAGAATGTCGTGGAAAAGTTCATTTATTTCAGTAATTCAATTGAAATTGTGAAATTTGTGTATTAAATAAATTCAATGCACACAGACTGAAGTAGTTTAAGTCTTTGTTTTTTTTTAATTGTGATGATTTTGGCTCACATTTAACAAAAACCCACCAATTCACTATCTCAACAAATTAGAATACTTCATCATATGAGAATACTCCAATAAAAAAAATGTTTTTAGTCAATTGTTGGCCTTCTGGAAAGTATGTTCATTTACTGTACATGTACTCAATACTTGGTAGGGGCTCCTTTTGCTTTAATTACTGCCTCAATTTGGCGTGGCATGGAGGTGATCAGTTTGTGGCACTGCTGAGGTGGTATGGAAGCCCAGGTTTCTTTGACAGTGGCCTTCAGCTTATCTGCATTTTTTGGTCTCTTGTTTCTCATTTTCCTCTTGACAATACCCCATAGATTCTCTATGGGGTTCAGGTCTGGTGAGTTTGCTGGCCAGTCAAGCACACCAACACCATGGTCATTTAACCAACTTTTGGTGCTGTGGGCAGGTGCCAAATCCTGCTGGAAAATGAAATCAGCATATTCAAAAAGCTGGTCAG
>NW_015505211.1:1616891-1701011 GCF_001515645.1 Sinocyclocheilus grahami
AGTTGATTAGCTGATTGGCATGTCACCATATTATAATTTGTTGAGATAGTGAATTGGTGGGTTTTTGTTAAATGGGAGCCAAAATCATCACAATTAAAAGAACCAAAGACTTAAACTACTTCAGTCTGTGTGCATTGAATTTATTTAATACACGAGTTTCACAATTTGAGTTGAATTACTGAAATAAATGAACTTTTCCACAACATTCTAATTTATTGAGATGCACCTGTATATCGAGACTTTATGGCCGGTTTTCCCCCATCCCACTGCATCTCATGTTTTTAAATGAAAAATGTACTCTGTGTGATTGGCTTTCCGGCCTTTGTATTATATGCATACATACATGATGCTGTTTTGTTTATAGTTGTTTAAGCAACTTATTTGTTATCTTATGCTTTGAATGATGCGCCCTCTTGCGGCCTCCGGAGAGAAGCCAAAAGCTTTTCTTCACCCTAACTGAAACTATGCATTTTAAATTCGAATATAATTCAATTTTTTATAATATTTAAGTACACAATTAGAATTTAGTTTTTCAGCCATTTTGACAGCCCTAGTATTTGCAACTGTTGTGAAGTGAAGTGAGTGACGTGACGTGACATGTGGCCAAGTATGGTGACCCATACTCGGAATTAGTGTTCTGCATTTATCCCATCCAAAGTGCACACACACAGCAGTGAACACACACACACCGTGAACACACACCCGGAGCAGTGGGCAGCCATTTTTTTGCTGCTGCACCTGGGAAGCAGTTGGGGGTTCGGTGCCTTGCTCAAGGGCACCTCAGTCGTGGTATTGAAGGTGGGAGAGAGCGCTGTACATTCACTCCCCCCCACCTACAATCCCTGCCGGTACGAGACTCGAACCCGCAGTTCGAGTTGTGCTACTTGGACAGTTTTACTTTAGAAAAATTAGGGGTTTACATCTCATATTTTCTCATTCAAATTTTTTTTTTTTTTTTTTTTTTGGGGGCCTTCCTTGCCTCCTCATACACGCCCTTGCTGCATACGTTCACCCACTGAAAGAACTTATAATTCTTCACCTGCAGAATGATTTTTACCAGCCCAGAGCACCTCTGTTTTCCTTCTGGAACACAACCACTCACACACACATGGGCATAATGCCATCCTGCACTCTGTCTGGGTTTGGCAGTTTTCTGTGCAGGCTTGTAAACATCTCTCTCATCTCTTCGAGTTGCCGTGGTAATTTGCCAGCTAGCACATCTGCTGTTGTGGTCTAAGTTGATCTTAATATACATTTTTGACTTGATATAAATACCAGTTGAAAAGAAGAGTATTGCATATGTTGTGTTTTTGAATGCTGGTCTGCAGCATGCTGTTCAACATCTATATACACTATCGTTCAAAAGTTTATGGTCAGTAAGATTTAAATTTTAATGTATTAAATTAAACATTTCTTGTTTTTGAAACATGCTCATGCTCACCAAGGCTGTATTATTTGATCAAAATACAGTAATATTGTGAAATATTATTAACATTTAAAATAAATGTTTTCTATTTTAATATATTTTAAAATGTCTTTTTTTATGATGGCAAAACTGAATTTTCAGCAGCCATTACTCCAGTCTTCAGTGTCACATGATGACCTCTGATATGCTCCTCATTCTAATATGCTGATTTGGTGTTTGGTAAAAACATTTTCAGGAATCTTTGATGAAAAGATTTCAGATGTATGTTCAAATGTATGTTCAACCTGAACGCATGCTACCGTATATGAAGTTAATAGATAGACTTGTTTTTTTTAAAAATTGGTTTATACCAGGGAGATGTGAAAATAGGAGCATCACTTCCATCACAATTCTGCTGCTATTTATGTAAACTAAGGAAGCTTTTTGTATACACATTACACCATCGCTAATTACAGCTCTCTGGTTTTCAAACAAAGTAAAGCTAGACACTGCCGTCATGCAAGGACTCACTGAATTTCAAATCAGTCTAACAAATCACACTTGGCCTTAGTAATAAAGCCAGAGTGGCGCCAATTATGCAATGTAGTTAATTTACCACAGCATTGTCATTACCTAGTTAATCTCACGGAAACATGAAAAAGTCATGGTCGTATTTCACTGCAAAATAAAAATAAAATAAAAAGAAGCTTTGTGTAAGGGAAATGAAGCGTAAGAGTTAAGAAAGCTTACAGGGTTGTGAAATACTGTCTGACTCAGACCAGAGTAGAGAAAGGGAAGAGAATTGAGATCTAAACAGTGACTGCATCCCAGTTGTGTGTGTGTGTGTGTGTGTGTGTGTGTGTGTGTTTGTTTAGGGAGAATGTGTGAGTGTGTGTATTCATGCATTAGGCGGACTCTTGCTTATCCAGGAGTGAAGAGTCTCGTGCTTTCTCTCTGTCTACGGCAGTGCTCGTAGCACGAGTGCAGTACTCCTGCTGTGAGAGGAATGTCTCCTATAGTGAGGAACTCCGACTGTTTTAATCCAATGCTCTGCCACTGTAAGGTTGCGTGCCATGACAACACCTTGTCGCTGATGTTCGGATGTAAGGTAGGCATCCATCATCAGTGCTGTTCTGCAGGAAATAGCGATTTGATGTTTTTTGGAGATTATGCACTTTTGCAAGCTCTAGAAATGCTGTTGTTTTGCTGGGTCGGGAAATCTGTCAGTGGTGTGACACTCAACATTTACTTCTCATGTTGATTATTGGGCTACAGTTGATCTATGATCTATTGAAATGTTTGCACTGCATAAATTATTGTTTTAAATTAAGATTGAATGAGTTTCAAGTGATTTATGGGATTTACAACCCTCACTTTGAAGACAAGCACTTAAGTTTGACTTTTTTTCCCCTTCAGCATTTATACAGTAAATCATCTGTAAACCCCTGTAATGTCACTTGGATCAAGATGTTAATCCCAGGGCGAATGTTGTATTCAGTTGGCATGCTTGACTTGTTTGTTTGTTTGCTATCATGAACGGTCCTTCAATCAGAACCAATTAGTCCAGACGGCTGAGGCAGTCTGCACACATTACTGCAATCACATAGGCTTCAGGGGACTTAAGGGTGAATAAATGACAGAATTTTCTCTTTGACGCAAGACTTAGTCATTTAAAATAAAATTGTTGATTCCCTGTGTAGATCATCTCAGCTTGTAGAATAAATTGTTTTTATTTAGTTAGTTTATTTTACAAAGTGATTATTAGGTGTCTTTAAAAATACAGTATTTTACTTTGGCTTAAAATCTAGTTCTGCATTTTCTCAGTAACTGAGGAGGTAGAAGTGGGAGGGTCTTGCCAGCTGTTGTTAAGCCTTTCTTCTTCTGCAGGCTGAATGAACCCTGTGAGCTGACTATGTCAAGCTCTGGGTTTATTAGGCCGTGGAAAAGGGGTCAGTGCACACAATTGCGAGGAGATTCCACACAATCCAGCACAGAGCCTTCAGCCATGCCACCTCATATTCCCATCTTCTCTCATCTCAAAGAGACAGAGAGAGAGGGAAGTGAGGAAGGAGCCTTCAGCACAGTGGCACGTGAACAAGCTAGATCCACATAATGTGTTGGAAAAACCCACAGCCTGTTTCCAAATACATTAATGCACATCCATACACAAACGCATCTGTCCTCATACAAATATATAAATTTTTAACATTTTCAAGCTCCTGTGCTGTAGACCGTGCTAGTAGCCATCTGTCACATTATCATGCTCCATATGTCAGATTAAAAGTGATATATTACGATATATCAGTTATTGTAGTGTTATATTTGACACTTGTGTGTGGTGTGAGACAGCTTACCACCACATTTAACACATCAAATATACTACACATCACAGACTGTAGCAGTTTTTAATAGCATTTTTAATAGAATCAGAATCAGAATAGCCCAGTGTAACACAAGCTTGACCATTTTGTGTTTGTTTTAACTTTTACAGTGCTGATGTAGAGAGTGGTACTAAGTTAACAGTGTGAACTATGCAGTGTTAAAAAAAACTGCAGTAGTCAACCATCATAAACTAAACCCTTCTTACAGAAACTCATTTGCTTTTTTTTTGTGTGTGTGTGGGTTTGAGAGAAAAATGAAAATGGTAAATGTTAACTGCAGTAACTAGAAGACTATTATTTTTAGAAATTATATGATAGTTTTTGCTTTTGTAAGTTTCAGGTTCTTTAAAGTATTAAAGGGCTCTGATTTGTGTGAGTTCTACTGTGTATGTTTATGCTTTTGATTTCCAGATCTACACATGTAACTAGGTTAGAGTCAGTAGTCTCAGCCAAATAGCAGTGGTCCATTTACTGCGCTGTGACCAGTGACCTGACTGTTATATGTTAGTAGAGTGTAGTACTAAAGCATCATTAATGAACTGTGTTTCATTCATTGCCGCTGTAGTGATTCTGTCAGAAGCACACACACACACATGCACACACTCATACTCACAATGTGGCTTTCTGTGCTGCCATATCTAAGGCTGATATTTATCTAATGTTTCAGAATCCATGAAAATACTGTTTCAAGATTCAATTTAAAAATATCATTGGTCTTTTAAAAACTTTTTTTTTTTATGCACAGCGGTCAAATGTTTTTCCCTTCTTACAAATCTTCCAATGGTGGTTGTAGGAATGCTGGGCGATCTTCTGAAGATACTGTATATTTACATTATCCTATTTACGCTGCTACATTTTCATAGTTACGACTGGAGAAAATCAGGATTTTGTTTGAGTTGAGAAACTGCGTGTGAATTAAAAAAGATGATGAAAGTAATGGTCATAGTTAAAGTTAAGTCATTTTGAATGATAGGTGTCACTAGCTGTCACTATGGATTATTTTGGTAATCGAGTAATCAGGCGATTATTTTGATGATTGATTGAGTAATCTGATTTTTTATTTATTTATTTATTGTATTAAGTAATAATTAACAATTGGCATATTTGATAACTTATCCATTTATAGTGGCAAAGAGACTTAATTAATGTCTAATTTACACTACCTTATGAATGCTGGATGTTTTTTGTTAGAAAATTGTCTAATGCAATTTTTGGCCAGTTGCTTAACATGGGTAAATTGTAGTCAAGGTGTGTTTATGTATGTATTTATTCATTTATTTAATACTTAAATTATATTGAGTACTCATGACAGCCTTAGTGTAATTTAGTTTGTGAACGTTCAGTGCAGTGTGAACAATTGCTAATCATCTTGTTGGTTTTTACAGGCAGAAAAACGAGAAATACTAAATGACAGGAAGGACACAGAAGAATACTGTATGTTGTGATGATTTGTGGTGACTTTACCCTCTGCTCTTCCTTGGTTTTAATGAAACCTGTTCAGTCCCATCACTATCATTACAGCCTGTTGTCGTGTATCCACCGAGGAGAGAGAATTTGCATCTTTATTTTCATGTTCCATTCCCCTCTTCATCTGGCTGGCAAATATTTTCTAATTTTTCCTTTAAGAAAAATTCCAAGCGGTTCACCTGCAAAGTCTGTAATCTTCAAACGGCATGATGAATGTCCTCAGTGGTCTGTAATTGGGGAAGAGACTTTCAGAGTGAAAATCTTGTCCAAGTCACAGTCAGTTAATAAAGCTCAAAACGGCAGACAATAAAGAGATGATGCATTTCATACTAAGGAGAAATTTTGCACAAAAAGTTTAAAGATCCTGCTGAAAAGACAACATTATATTATCACAACTAGCTGTTGGTTTTTTTGACCAGCACAACACAATATATGCTTGTCTTTTCCACAAATCCAAAGGTTGAAAATCATGAGAGGTCACAGACCTAAATATAGTGCGGCTGGTATTTCTAGATTGAATCTGTGAGTGTGCATTTTATAATGAAGATATTTCCATACCATTCGCTGTTATGGAGTATGAGAGCTGTTATTAGCCCGGGCTGGGTAATTACAGGTAATAACAGTGTAGAAAGAACAAGTCAGGGGCGACAAGAGATGCTTGCAGTATTTGGAAGAGGGAGACAATAGCAGCTTTTAAAGAAAGGTTAGACGGTTGCACGACCTGCTACCGTGTGGGAACCCTGGGGACTACATTTTCTCACCCACCTGTCATTACTTTACATTAACTTCATTTATCTCTGCCTTCGCATACAATAATACAGCTGTTCAACACTCTGCTTGTGTGCAGCATGTAGTGCAATGGCAGTGAAAATAGTGAGTGTTCTTAAACTCAGTGGTGACTGATCCAAAACCTCATGAGCTGCCTTGGAAGTACAGTACATAGTCAACTTTTCATGAATAGCAGTGTTATACATAGCAAACTCAGTTTTTTTTTCCCAATAGAATGTCATTAGCATGTTGCTAAGCTAATCATTTGATACTCTTTCACCACAAATATTGTGTGACAATTACTGTCAATATTATTCATATGGACATCAAAATTTTCGTGTCTCAGTTCTTGCATCGGATTCATACTGTTCATAGTGGTTCATGTTTTTTGTGGTATGTGTTTATTCGTAGCACAACTTTCATGCTGTTATTCTGATCTCTTGTGACTTGCTCCCTAAGATGAACCATCTCACATATGTCAGCTAGACTGCCAGCTGACAGTCCGCCTTTCTGTCTGCAGCTCAGAAACCCAGATTCATGTAAAGCGTGCTTAGCGTTGGGTATCTTATGACTGTAACTTATGTAACCTATGATTTTAATATATATTACAATAGCAGGGCTCTACAATGCGACCATTTCAGTCGCATTTGGGACTGAAAACTACTGCATGCGACTATGAAAATATATAATTTATTATCATATTTCAGCATATTGTGTTTGCATTCAGGGGCGCTTCAAAGGTTTCTATTTACAATGAGTTTTTGCAGTGTTGAGTAATTTATCACAGACATATCTTCCTTGAACGCAATGTTAATCAGAATTCACTCACTGCTCAAACACCGGAATTTTGTTCAGTACTTAGTTATACATGCTCACGAATCCTCTCATTATAACAAACAAAGTGTCGACACAATGTAAATAAGAGATTCATTGTGCAGTGTAGAGAGCTTCATTGATTATAATGGAATTTTGTGAGATCGCGATGAATTAAGATGAGTGACTGCTTTAATGATTATTAAGGGAGTTTGCAAATGTGATATTGATTTAAAGCGGTCATGAACTGGCTTTTTTATTATTTTATACTGTTGTCTGAGGTCCACTTGTGATGTTTGCATGGTTTTTACATTCAAAAACATAAAAATAAATTTTCTGTTTTCTGCCTTGATTTTGAGGCCGGCTCGAGAAACGCTCGGTTTTTATGGACGTGCCACATTGAATATTGTATAATATTTTTGCATAGTAAACTAACTTTCTGTGTGTCTGTTTGACAAGCTACATCCTTCATAGTTGGAGCCTTCTGTGACTTTGGTTAGACACGTACACATAATCGGGACATATCAAGCGATCTCAAACAAAGCAATAGTGACACGTAGTGCAAATATTTTTTACTCACATAAGTGTGCTACGCCATTCCTGTCAGATCCTATATAGACGGCACAGCATTGCTTTTTAATCTCAGTCTCTCTGCAAATCCAGCGTCGACCTGTGTCTTGTTTACAGAGGAATCCGCGGTGAAATGAAGCAAACAACTCTCAATGACTCTCAGTGAACTAAAAATAAAGTTCAACCACGCATTCCTAATATTTGAATCCGAAGGAAGGTTATGCAGCGACTGTGTTCCTCCACAACCAGCCACTGCATAATATTTTGCGATCTTCAACGGCATGTCAAGTCAAGTCACCTTTATTTGTATAGCACTTTATACAATGCTAGTTGTATCAAAGCAGCTTTACAGGTATTATTTTCTAGGTATTATCAAATGGCCAGAGTTTTGAGATTGCAGCGGACGAAAAGGACAATAATGCGATATGAGCTCGCTCAAGTACTGAGGAGCTAAACCATTCAGGGCTTTATAAGTAATTAGCAAGATTAAAAATGTATACAATGTTCAATAGGGAGCCAGTGCAGAGTTGACAGAACCGGGCTAATATGGTCATATACTTCTTGGTTCTTGTAAGAACTCTAGCTGCTGAATTTTGGACCAGCTGGAGTTTGTTTATTAAGCACGCAGAGCAACCACCCAATAAAGCATTACAATAATCTAACCTTGAGGTCATGAACGCATGAATTAATGTTTCTGCATTTGACATTGAGAGCATAGGTCGTAATTTAGATATGTTTTTAAGATGGAAAAATGCAGTTTTACAAATGATAGAAACATGGGTTTCAAAGGAAAGATTGCTATCAAATAGCACACTTTGGTTCCTAACTGATGACAAGGAATTAACAGAGCAGCCATCAAGTGTTAGACAGTGTTTTAGGTTATTACATGCAGAGGTTTTTGGTCCAATAATTAAAACCTCTGTTTTTTTTAGAATTTAGCAGTAGGAAATTGCTAGTCATTCGTTTTTTTTATGATTTTTTTTAAAAAATGCCAACTATGCAATCTGTTAGTTTTGCGAATTTGTATTTTTTGTCATTCGGCCACTAATACAGTTCACTTGAAGGAGCGAATGAAAACGAGTGATTGAAATTATGTATAAACCCCAATTAAACAATTTAAAAGGGTCATATGATGTTGCTAAAAAGAACATTAGTTTGTGTATTTGGTGTAATGAAATGTGTTTATGCGGTTTAAGGTAAAAAAAACCCCATTATTTTCCACATACTGTACGGTGTTGTTACGGTCTGAAAAGCGAGGTGTGCTCTGATTGGCCAGCTATCCAGTGCATTGTGATTGGCCAAATACCTCAAGCGTGTGATGGAAATGTTACGCCTCTTGACATATTGTGATGCCTTGTCCCGGCCGGAGCGGCAAGACAAAAACATTAAAACTCATTATAAATGAGGGATTTTGTTACATCCAGTGAGGACATAATTATGGATTATAATGACTTATACTGTCTTTTTACGCGTTGCATTGCATCGCATCGCGCCGCGTAAACTTAAAACCATGTCTGCATTTGTGATCGGAGAAATAACAAACAAGAAACGCTCAGAAAATCGTCAGTGGCAAATTCTTTAAATATAAAAAATGTACTTACAGTCTGTGAGTCAGAACAGCCGGCATTGTAGTCTACTCTACCAGGATCAGGAAACAGTCCTCCATAAAATGCGCTGGACACATCTGAATATTTGGGTTGAACTGTTCTGGAACAGTGTTGTAAATACAACTTAACCACTGATTTCTAGTCGTGTCCTCTTTTGGAAGGCTAAACAAAGTAGTTTCGCTTTCACAACGAAACACAGTGTCACACACGGCGGCCTAGAGTGAGCAGAGGCTGGCGGCTAGAGTGAGCGGTGGCCAGCGGCCTAGAGTGAGCGGAGGCCGGCTTAAGGCAACCACATGTGATGACCCCGGGCTGGACTCCGCTTCGTCCATGGAGAAAGCTGATCCGGCGATCCACAGCGCGAAGTTGATGTATTCCCTCAGCGACCAGCACGGATCAGCTCCAGGTATGACGAAGCAGATATCGTCCTCTTTTGGAAGGCCAAACAAAGTAGTTTCGCTTTCACAACGAAACACACGGCGCCTTCACGACATGGCGGCGGCGGCAACAACAATACTACAGCGAGAATAAAAGTTACGCCTTCTTTCTTTGCGTGAACATTTGTGCAGCGTTATGGAATTCTTCCCACATCATGACGTAGATATGTGGGGGCGTGTTAGAACGAACCATTTTAGGTAGGCATGTTTGACTCTTAACTTTTATAAAGATTGTCTCTTTGGATTTGAGACTTTAGTCTTTGCAACTTTACAGATCTTCTTTATGCACCAAGAGCTTGTAACACTCAAAAGAGAAAGGAAAAATTGAAATCGCATCATATGACCCCTTTAATAATCAATTTACAATGAATTTATACCTATGTTGTATTACGCTGTATGCCGTGGGACAAGCGCTTAGTAAAATGAATGAATGGATGGGTGATTCAGCTGTGGGTGCCGCCTTCTAGCGAGACACGGCAATTCATTCACACGCAACTCCCACAGTGCATTATGGGTATTCTCTAGCCGTTGAGAATACATCAGTTGTACACTTGTTATTGCTGTGCATTATGGTATTGAATGAGTGCGCTCGATAATGTCCACTAAGGTTTCGGACACCACTAAAAATGGCTTCTCAAATATTGCCCTATTTAAAGGTATAGGGGGCAATTTCGGACACAGGGAGTGACTTGCTGCCACCTACTGGCAGTTTTAGTTTCATTTTTAAAATATAATTTCAGTTATTTAAATAATTTTATATTTCTGTATTCAAAATGTTATATTTAAAATATTAATCTCAACATGAATTTATAAATTTAATTGCACTCATGCCACCTCTCAGCCTCATTAAATGTCTGTAAATATACCTGCATCCACTTTTGTGTTCTTCTGTGCCACCTCTGTAGTGCAAATGCATTTTTGTTAATACTGATTTTATTTGATCTGTAACTTATTCTGCTTATTCTATTGTTTTAATTAGAATTTTTTTAAAAAGCTTATAAATATACACTTTTGAATTTGATTGACATAAAGATGACATACTTTCAATAAAATTAGAAAAAATGCCATTACAAAGTTTTAAAAATGCAACTGTAAGTCACTTAGGTAGTGAAATATCTCATTATGGAAAGTTCTCTCTTAAGTTCTAGACAGAAATTCTAAAACTCTTCTATGTGGCAACATTCTGGCGGTTTCTCTGTGGATTAGGGTAATGAGAAATACTGTAACTCAAGGTAGTGTATTAGAAAGCACATCCACCTCAGTGCATAATGCTAATCAGTAAGGTGTAGGATAATTACTCTGTGCTGTGCATGAAGTCATATCATCAGAGAGAATTAAAGCCCTCACGTTCTCTGCAGGTGGGCTCATGCAGCCTAAGCTCCTGAAATATGATTGTCCACACATTTTTTTACACTCAATATAGAGGATTTCTATTCCATGGTGTGATGGTGTGTCCTCTGACATTGAGATATTTGAGCTCTTTTGATCGCAGAAGTGGTAATTATGGCTCCATGCTGCCTCCATACTCATAACTAATGTATTTACTTTTTTACTAATGTATTATTTTATTTTGCATTACATTTGTGCATTTGGGGGATGCTTTTATTCAAAGCGAGTTGCATTGCATTCAAGATTTTATTAGACATTTTATCAGTTACATGCATTCCCTGGGAACTGACAATTGGCAATGCTAGCACCATATACTGTTTGAGCTATAAGAATGAAGGCTCCACTAATTAAGTCATTAATTTATTTAATTTGTCTCGTTTGCCATCTAAAAGCAGGCTTATGGAGGCTGATGCTTCCAAATTAAGATAAGATTATTGGCTTTCAAACATTAAATGGGTAGTAAATTGCAATGTGTTCAATCTTTGTGTATTTCTGTGTGTCTGTGTGTGTGTGTGTGTGTGTGTGTGTGTGTGTGTGTGTATGGCATGTCAGGTTGTACTTTTTTGTTGGTCGAGGCTTCTTCCCTTTTATTTGTATTGTTTAATTTGTGTGAGGCTGGTGAATGATCTACACTACTTATCAAAAGGAATTTTATTTTATTTTAAGAAATTAACACTTTTATTCAGCAAGGATGCATTCAATTGAGCAATTGCGTTTACAATTATAATGCTACAAAATATTTCAATTTCAATTTTCTGGAGAAAAAGATTGGAGTAATGACAGTCATCACAGGCAAAAATTACATTTTTAAAATATATCAAAATAAAAAAATACCAATTTATTTTACAGTTTTTGATCAAATAATGCATCTTTGGTGAGCATAAGAAAGTTCTTTAAAAAAAAAAAATCAAAACCTTACCTTTTAAACTGTGGTGTATGTACAATGATTTAAATGATTCAGCTTAACTGACTGTGATTGGTTGTTCACAGTTGGGCTCCTGTGTGTGTATTTACAGAACAGGCCTCCGGCAGTACAGGGCTCCCAGCAACAAAGCCAATCTCCAGCATGTATGAACCCAGCCCTGATGAGCTCCCCTTGGGTGAGACAGAAAAACAGGGGCCGCGCCATAACAAATCCTCTATGTTTGTCGAGAACTGATGCGTTGCACTTTGTTGCATCTTCATTTTACACATTTTCACTGTTGTTTTAAAAAAAAAAATCTAATGATAAAATAGATGACCATCCTGCTTTGATTGCATGCAGAGCAAACTATTTAAAATGTCTCTCTCTCTTGACCAGAGCATGTCAACAGCAGTGCTTTGCTTTAATTCCATGTGCATGCGGTTGCTCACAGAAAATATTAAACTTCACCCATGCATCATGATTTCAGTCATTCTCAGTTCTTCAAATAATGATTTATTGGCTTGTTCATCTCACAGGGCACAGAATGCATTGGCTGAAAGTCATTACGTTGTTGCATTTTGCCCTGCGGTGGATTGTGGGTTTTCTTTCTGCCCTTTCTCCTTTAGTTTTCTCTGCTTTTCTTTGTATGCCCATCTCTTCTTCTTTCTTTTCACACATATAGTACCGGTATCAGGATGAAGATTCCCCTCCTCCGGATCATGGCTTTCCTCGGCTCACCAATGAAGTTCGAGCCCCAGAGCTGGTGCACGTATCGGAGAAGAACCTCTCAGAAATTGAGAATGTGCATGGCTACGTTTCCCACACTCACATTTCACCACTTAAGGTAAATCACCCTTTCTCGTACCATCCAATAAGTAACACAATGGCCCTCTTGACATTGCTGTCTTTCTTCTCCTCTCTTTTTTCATTTGTATGTCTGTGTGTTGGTCTGGTTGCCTCTATGAGTGTCCTGTTTTCCATGTCATGCTTTCATTCCTCACTCATTTACTAATTTTAAGAAATCTAAAGAAATCATTTTTATTTTATTTATTTCTTTATGTATTTATTGGAAAGAGTATGACCTGCAATGCAGACATTGATTAGAAGAATGTAGGTGATGGGTCAGTCTTCATTATAGTTCTAGAGCTGTGCTAAGCTGTGCTGTTGTGATATGACTTCTCAACACTAGATGGTGCTCAGTTTTTAGTTTAAAAGCAGGCTGATTGTAGCTGCATTATAGTAGACCTCCTTGACTGTGGCAGTAGGTAGGTTATTTTGTGCTGTGTTTGTCAGACACCGTAAAATCATCAGAAATAATTCTTTAACAAATATTGAATTTATGTTTCAGACATTCCACCTTTTAAATCCTAGTACAATTACAGAATTTATGTATTTATTGATTGATTGAATTTGGAACATGAATTTGGTTATAAGTTATAAGTATATGATTTATATGATACATTAAAAACAGCAGAATAAGTTGTAAAATATTACAACTTAAAATAACCATTTTCTGTTTTAATATATATATATAGATACAGATATACGTATATTGAGGTTTGCCATTAATTAAAATGGGGACAATTTCGACATTCTGCCTGATACGTGTGGCCAAAGATTCCATCACTAGTGTGAACAGATGGGGAGAAAGGGTGCAGCCTTGGCGTGTTCCTCTATGTAATGAAAACGAAACTGACAGTGTCTGATTTGTAAGGACCGAAGCCTCCGGTTTAGCATATGTAATACTGATCCATTGAATAAATTTACTATTGAATCCTAACCTTTTAAGAGTAGCAAACGTATAAGGCCATTCAATTTGATGAAATTCAAGCATCAAGCATGCTTTTGTTGTACGTTTTGTATACATTATGTTATAAAGGCACCTCAGGTTTGACTATATACAGTGGGGAAAAAAAGTATTTAGTCAGCCACCAATTGTGCAAGTTCTCCCACTTAAAAAGATGAGAGAGGCCTGTAATTTTCATCATAGGTATACCTCAACTCTGAGAGACAAAATTAGGAAAAAAAATCCAGAAAATCACATTGTAGGATTTTTAAAGAATTTATTTGCAAATTATGGTGGAAAATAAGTATTTGGTCAATAACAAAATTTCATCTCAATACTTTGTTATATACCCTTTGTTGGCAATCCTGTTTGGCATAAATACAGTTTGATCTTGAGTTATGATTGAACATATATATATTTTTTCAGTCTGTTAGCCAAGATCTTACTAATAATTTTTGCTTCTGATGGAATAAAAGAGACTGGGCGATACAAGGACAGCTTCATTTGATCCCGTCCAGGCTTGGGTATTAAAACTATATTGACTTTATATAATGTGGGTGGAAATTTTAATTAAAAGACTGAATGATTAATCATACAAAGAAACATGGGGGCAAGAATCTCCCAGAACTTCTTATAAAGTTCTGTGCTAAACCCTTCTGGGCCTGCACATTTATGGTTAGGGAGGTTCTGTTGAAATATATTTTTTAACAATTTTATAACAATGTAGAAGTCTTTGCTGCCACTTTTGATCAATTTAATGGATTTAAATAAAAGCTTACTGACCCCAAACTTTTAAACAATGGTGTATGTTTGTGGTTAATACAAACATGAATTAATTATTTGATTAAGAAAATATTGATAAATTAATTTTTAAAATTAAATTAATTAATTTAAATTTTAAAATATTTTTACTGCAATGAGAAATGAATATCAACTCAATGGATACTTGATAATGTTACATTAAACATGGATTATCAAATAGTTTGTAAATAAATAAATAATCAATGTTTTTTGCCTCTTTGTGGATTTTGTAAAGTGTGCTGTATTCATTAAAAGTGCCAGATACAAAACATACCTATTTATTTCAGAATTGAAAGCTTTTGTTGCTGTTTTTCTGTGATCAGATATGGCCCTGCTGGAGACACGCTCTCAGCCAGAAAGACATTAACAGCCTGTGCCTCATCTGATTGTCTGCAGATGATTCAAAAGCTCTGTGCGTTTATTCGATCTGAGGGAGTGTATGATTTTATTCCAGAGTGTATAGACCTGTCTAAAGCATTAGCCTCATCAGAATTCTGCACTGTCATCTCTTCTGCAGACAGTGTTTTAAGACCTCAGTCTTTCTATTTTACCAACAGCCATTTCTCCCCCAGTCACACAACAACCTCTATCCTACAGATGTGATTTCTCAGAGCAAACTCTCGTCGACACTCAGGTGCAGAATGTTACTTGTCAGTAGGACTAAAAAAACCTGCACTGACCTACTCCTCTCACTTCCTGTTCCTCAAAGCAAGGTGAGGGATACAGGAGAAAACACTGTCACACACAAGACATATTCTTACATTCTTTCTGTGCTATTTTTAAGTGATTGGTTTATGTACACATTTATCGGACAGATGTCTTTAGTGGCCATGACGCATCTCACTTTTTTTCAGCATCTTACGCCATGAGTGTAGAATTTAAGATGACGTGTCGGGTTAAATGAAGTTCAACTTTTCTTCTTGAGATCCCTGCATTCTGTTCAGTTCCTCTCTGTCTAGCCGTTTATGAAAGCAAGAGCGCACTCTGTGTGACAGCCTCAGATTGCTTTTACCATTCGTGTGCAGCAAGGGTCAGAAGGTCGTCTTAGGGGGTCAGAGCAAAATAACCTTAAAAATTAAAGCCTCATCCTGCCATCTTTTGTTTTCCTTCCCCTCCTTACTTCCTCTCATGGTTCATGCAGTATGTCTGCATTTTCATCGTCTTTCATCCTGTCTCCTCAGCCTCTCTCTTCCCTCCCTGAGTGCAGCCGACTTGCTGGTGACACTGTTTTGTATTTTCTCGCCTGCAGCCTGCGCTGGTTACCCGTTTTGATCTAACATACCCGGGGGTGACCGCAGCAAACTACCTGGCAAGTTTGTGATCTATTTTGAATGTGTCTATTTTTCCCCGTTGTTGTTTTCTTGTTGTTGATGTGGTGGTTTTTGTTGTTGTGGTTCATCCGTGCTCCGGAACATTACATCTGTGCCAGTGTTCCGACACTGTGTGACATCCGCATGAAATTCTTCAGAGGGCCTGAATAACAGACTGCTGGGTTTTCAACCAGAACCTCCCTTTGAAGAAACCCATTTGTGCAGTGAAATCACATTTATTTTCTCCAAATATGGTTGACACAAGTGTAGTCAATTTATGTGATGTTCATCTTATTGACTATTTACCCGTTGTTTTGGGGTGAATATGTCACTCAGTGTGATTGCTGCTGATATTTTGATGATGTTAATTGCAGATGAGGTACATAGACCATTGAGAGAAATCTTTGTTGGTTTCTGTTAGTGTGTGTGTCTGTGTGAATGTGCATCTCTGAAAAGATCTACCAGTTCTCGCATTAGCAGTCAATGATCGTACACAGCCTGTATGGCAGGTAGAGTTTGTGTCACACTTCTGGTATCACTCTGCCTTATCAGGCCTTCCAGAAACTCTATATGCACACACACAGAAAAGTAAATACACACACACTTACACACACTTCAACCATCCTCTCGGCCTCTTCAGTCTGTCAGTTGTGCTAATGCTATGGCCTCAGTAGACCGTCTCCATGACAGCCCGTCCTCTCCATGTCTCCCTGCCCACGCCAGGGACGCTCCACTGAAGATTAGCTAACAGCTTCAACGTGTAGATCTGTCACACCTCAGGATTGAATGAGGTACAAGTTAATCCTGAAATAAACAAAAATGCAAGGAAGCATAGCTGCATGAGAAACTAGAGTATGCAGACTGTGTTTCTGTAGGAGGCATATGTTGTGGTCACACTAGTCTATAGATATGCTAAATTATAATATTATTTTTTATTATTTTAATTATTTGTAATATTACTTTAAATGCTTTTATTATTTAATATTATATTATTTATATGAAATGTTATTTTAAAAATAAATATTTGTATATGTATACAATGCTATATATTTAAATATATTGTAATTTATTTGTTTTTTTATTATTTAACATCATATTTATAATAACAATATTAAAGGGGTGGTAGATCAGCTATTTTCAAAGGCTTGATTGCGTTTATGGGGTGCACTGTAACGTGTTAATGCTTATATAAAATTGAAATACACAGTGCACAATTTCTTAAGAAAAAAAGCATAACGCTATAAATAAAAGTAGTTTTTATGCATTCAAATAATTAGACATATTAAAACACAGAATTTGGTAACAATAAAAAAGGTGAAAAAAATAGAACATTTCATAAGACCCTAAACATAATTTTTGTTAAACTTTTTAATAGATTTGATGTTGAATTGTATACGTTTCATTATTTAATTAGACGTGCTTTTGATTAATAAAATGTAATTTAACCATTTAAAAAGGAGTCCAGAAAAATTAAAATGGAAAAAAAAAAAAAAAAAACCAAAACATTTTTTTTAAATTTAAAAAAAAAAAAAGGAATTTGGGAAAAAATAAAACGTATTTCATAGGGCCCTAGCATAGTTATTTATTTATTGTGGTAATCTGAAGGTTGTGTCAAATAGCTGCATTCTGTACGTTTTTACTCATGTACAATAATTTTCTTTGAAATACGATAATTTTGAGCTTCTGGATTCGATACTTGGACATTTCCAATCTGGCAACACTGTTACCAATATCCATGCTTTTCATATAATCATTCTAACAAATGATACTACAGTCCACAAAGGGATTATTTGATTACAGACTGTGGATCTACAGTGTCTGACTGTATAGCACAGTTTGTTGTGTCTTTATAGAATGAGTGTAGCCAAATATCTTTTGCCAGAACTATGAGCCCATTATGAAGACTAACCATGGCTTTACTACAGTGGCCAAATCAAACACAGAGCCATATTTAGTGTGCCTATAGCTAAACAAGCATGTGGGTAAACCTTACAGAAAAGCTGTAATCAACGAATAATTTACACTGATCACATAAACGCCAACAAACACCAGCATTCGAAGTTCACTGTTTGTAGGCGTTTGTCGGATAAGTATGAATTAGCATTTAGCTAACTGGCTAGCGGAGCCAGACAGCGTTTTCTTTGTTTTCGTCCTTGCTACAACATAAAAATAACAATAGAAACTATGGTATTCCCTTTATAAAGGGTTTATAAAGGTGTTCATGAGTGACTAATAACTCATTTACAAATGTATTATAAATTGATAAGAAGTTATAAATGCATAAATAAAAAGGCTGATTTCACCTGACAAATATTGAGCCATGTTTATCTTACATGTTATAAATGCTTAATAAATATATTTATTTAGTCATATTTATTTCACTCAAAACCAGATTCCTGATTTATTTTATGATGCAGCAAAAATGTACTTTTATAGCGAGACTGAAGAAAAAAGAAGAAAAAAAGTAAGAAAAGTGACACGAGTAAAGAGATATAAATGAGAAAAACCTAATAATTACACCCTTCAGTCCCGCTATAATAGTCTTATTTTTGCTGCATCATGAAATAAATCAGGAAACCGGTTTTGAGTGAAATAAGTATGAATAAACTGTGTTAAGTTGGGGCCCATAAACAACAACAACTGCTTTTAAAGTGGGAACTGCTCTTTCATTCAGGACAAGCTTTTGTACAAATCCGGTATTGAACTTGCGTAGATTGAGGAAGCTGTCCTTCGTAAAATGTGCAGCACAGAGAGCTATATTGGGATTATAATTTTCAGGAACAGAGTTAAAAATAAAATTTAACCATTGTTTCCTAAGTTCAGTGTCCCTAGAAAGGCCAAACAAAGAGGACCTGCAATCAAATCTTCCTCTTCTCTAAAGCAGCCCAACAAGGCCTCACCCCCTTTGTTATGTGTTCCCGGGGGCAGGGTTTATGTAAATGTCAGGGTTTGTGATGTCACCAACCCAGGAAGAAGCTTGTTGTAGTAACTACCAGCCTTTGAATTCTGTAAAAGAAAATATCTACCTTTGCACCTACCTGTCGTAACTTGGCAGATGTTGTTTATGTTCAAACAGCAACATTGCACACTAAGTAAAAAAAAAGTGAAATCATAATAAAGGACCGCTTTTAAATATTATTATATAATATGATGCTATTAATATAAAATATTATTTGGAAAAATATAAATAAAACATTTTTATTTAATGTCTATGTATTTTAAATTTCTAATCATTTAAATATTTATTAATGTTAGATTTATAATGACATTATTAAGTAATATTGAATATTATCATTTAAAATGATAAAAATATATATTTTTGGGAGAAAAAAAAAAAAATATATATATATTAAATGCAAATACTATGTATTTTTTACATTTACTAATATACTTATTTTTCAAATAATAATTTACATGAATTCACAGGTCAGAGTTCACCAAACTTGAACTTTGGTATACAGTGAAAGATGAAACTTAAATAAATATTTTAAAATATGCATGTATTTTATGCATTCATGTGCTAAATTAATGGAATACATACATACATTCATATATATATATATATATATATATATATATAGTATGACCCCACCTTTAGCCTCAGACGGCACACATTTATGAATCGTTTAAAGCATATTTTACACAAAATATCCTTGAGTAAATCTGTATATTCATATGTACATGTTGACCAGATGAATCATTCCTGTCCAAGTGAGCAGTTTTTGGCCAGAATAAGTTGAGGACAAGACTTTGTATAGATGGTCAAAAGTCTCTCTACATGAGACTAATAGAAGCTCTCAGTCTGGATGCACTCTATTCAACAGCCAAACTTGTTGATTAAATCTCTATCGACTTTCTCTGCATGTATATTCTAGCCTTGTCATCCCCTCGTGGCTCGGAGAGAGAGTGTGGAACTTTTATGCCAAGAGGTGAGCGAGAAATGTAGCTCCATTATTCTCTCTGAATCTCTGCAGGGCTAAACATGGTGAATCAGCTTGTACACCTGTCGCCTGCTTTCAACCCAGGTCCTCCTACTGAAAAGCTGCTTTAACACAAAGGCACTAATTGTACGGCTACGTAAGACGGTTGTCTCAGAAGCTTGACAGTCGGATGGCAGGATATTGATCCTCAAGTCACATTATTGAATAACATATCAAGCAGAAAGGACATGCACCTTCTAGATGAGATATTAGCCATCCACCAGTCGAGCAAACATCTGTGGTTTTAATGAGCGGAGCTCAGCAGGGGTGAGGCATGATATTTATTAGCAGAATCAGTGTGACTGCAGAGCTCTTTTCTTCCTGAGAGAGCTTTCTTCTCAGAAACGTAGTGAGAGACAGCAAAGGCTTAGGGTTAATGGTGATTGTTTGGTTATCTCTCCTCCCTGGTGAAATTATTACTTCAGAGTCAGGGCTCTGTATGTGCCCAGGTCGGAGTAAAGGACCAGGCTTGATTGTCTGGGAGATGAGCCTGGGATGGAATTAGAGATGAGGCAATTACCTCAAAAAGAAAGAAAAGAGGAGGGGAGGAGGTGGAAGGCAAGGAGAAGAACTAAAAAAAAAGGAAAGGAGAGTTGTGAGGAGACCTAAATACATCAATTAATCACAAATTTGTTACTGTTTAATCCGTATCTAAATAATTTAGCACAGCTGCCAACAGGAAGAAATATGTTAAAGTATTACTTATTATTTAGCATACTTTTTTTTTTTTTCATTAAACATTGTCACATAAAGTGTAACTAAGTGTGGTCACATAAGCAAAAAAAAAGGTCTGTTGTTAATAGTTTAGCGATGTATGGAGCACAGCTTAATTAGAAGTGGTGTTGTTTTAGTATTGTTTATATATTATTATAGTATTTATTAATATTTCGAATTAACTTTTATTTTTACATTTTCAGTATTCATTTTAATTTTAGTTTGTTTTTGCTTTTGTCAGTTTGAATTTATTCTTGTTCAGGTTTCTAGTCATTTTAGTACTTCAACATAAACATATTTATTTGAGTATATTCAAGTATTTATTAAGTATTATTTTCATATATTATTTGAGGCAACATTTCTGATTTTGCTATTTTTTTCATGTAATATTTATATTTTATTTTATTTTTAGTTTTAGTTAACAATAACAGCACTGCACAGAAGTCACACAAAAGTTTGTTTGGTCAATGTAGCAAATTTGCTTGACCAACTTAAAATTGTTGCAAAATCTGTGTGTGGAACTCTTCCGCCCTCACATGAAATTCCAGATCATGTGGATTCCTATTGAAATGACTGGATTTCACCTGCAAAATTATGCTGAACAACAGTAAATGTGACCACACCTTTAGGCCAGTAAACCACCCAGAACTGCCTTGTGAAGGCATGGCAACACAGTAAAAACACACTCAGATCACCTTAGCACCTACATAGCGATGCCCTACCACTCACAACAGTTGTCTCTGTTCAATTTTCAGTATGAGGCATGCTATTTTGTCACAGTTGTGTCTCTATAAGGACAGCATATCTACCACAGACAGGCATTATTTTCCCAGCGCATGTAACAAAGTCAAGGAGTTTGAATTTGTTCCATTAGCATACTAATTGTTTTCAGGTCTTCTCATTTTTGTCACATCACTTTAACTAAAGCGCTTATGTCTGCCTTGAAGCATGAGCTTAATGAAATTGGCTCCAGGGTTTAAAAAAAAAAAAAGTGATGAACTCATTAGTCTGTTCATAGACTCTGTTTTGAAGGGGTTTTAGGAGTCGGGACACTCAGAGAGAAAAAGAGTGTTTGGAGAGTTACAGGGGCCAGCTATGTTTTTTATGCGATGTGGAGAGTAAACAGTCCTTGTCAGTTATTTTGTTTTGCCAGTGAGGGATTTCTTTACATGAACAGACACTTAGAGGCCTATTTAGTTGCTCATGAGAAGCACTTTACTTTTTGCTTATTGTCAACAGCTGCTTAGGTGAGTGTGTAATATCTGCACCACTATCAAAATGGTATTGCAAATTGTTTCTAAATAATCTAGTTTGCACTGTAAAAGAACTATCCTGTTATATTTATGGTTTAAAAAAAACATTTCAGAAATTCACTTTACAAAACATGGTAATATGCTGACAATGTTTCAGGTATTACGGGATGGCGTATTGTTGCCTGTATATTTTACAACTTATGCTAAATTTAAATGTAGTGATAAGCATGAAATAATAATGCTAGTGGTACAACAGAAAACCACATGATGAATCAGATTTCATTGTAAGTGGTCTGCATATAAAACACGGCCAATACACGTATATATATATATATATATATATATATATATATATAAATACTGAGCAAAGGGTCTGAATACTTAGGACCATGTGATATTTCAGTTTTTCTTTTTTAATAAATCTGCAAAAATGTCAACAATTCTGTGTTTTTCTGTCAATATGGGGTGCTGTGTGTACATTAATGAGGAAAAAAATGAACTTAAATGATTTTAGCAAATGGCTGCAATATAACAGAGTGAAAAATTTAAGGGGGTCTGAATACTTTCCGTACCCACTGTATATATAGAGGGTGCACAGGATCAGACACACGCACAAAGACAAAACACCATCACTAAAATAGTGCAATAAACATTACCTAAATTACATGAAATACAACACAAAACACCCCAATGTACATTACTAATCATAAAAATTAGAAAAGCAAAGTTATTTTGATTTCTGGGAATGCTCTTTTACTGTTTTTCTTTTCTTTTTTTACCATAAATTATACAATAATTCATAGATGTACTTGCAAAAACCTAATAAACTAATCTACAAATGGCTTAGTCAAGTCAAGTCACCTTTATTTATATAGCGCTTTTAACAATACAGATTGTGACAAAGCAACTGAACAGCATTAATTAGGAAATAGTGTCAATAATGCAAAATGACAATAGTAAACACTCATTTTTCAGTTAAAGACAGCTTATAACTGTTTCTGCATATTAAACATGGAGAGGAGAAAGTATTTTAACACGGACAAAAGTCTACTTTATCTAAAGTGTCATTGTCCTTGAAATAGCATTCAGTCGAAATTTCATAGTTTCATTAATGATTGCAGTGCTCGGCTGGCTGTCAAGCATAGATTTTTTCTTTTTTCTTTTTTATAATTTTAGAGAATATTAGAGCTTTTTGGCCACCTGTGGATAAAAACACTCACTTCTGTTAAAGGGATAGTTTACCCACAAAAAGAATATTCTGTGAATTATATCAAGAACAAACTGATTCAAAGTGAGAATAGTGACAGGAATCTTTAAAGCGTTCATTTTACAGAGCGACAGATGCTGACATATAAATCATGTAAACACACTTAACATCTGTTGAATTGGAAAATTACATGAGAGAGTAGTGAGACGCTTCCAGAGCTTTAGAGAACAGCTAGGAGAGAGTCACACGTATTACCCATCTGTTTCTCTTTCTGGTGGTTTACTTGCTTCATTGTATAACCTTAATTTTACATTAGAACCTGTTGCTGCTATCAAATACCTGTTTTATGTTTTTTTAGTAAAATATGTCAACAAAGTCAATATTGGAGCATTTCAGTTCACTCTTGAAAAAAAATTATGTACTTATATGCACAGTATGCATATGAATAAGATGATTGACTCTTAAATGAAAGACAGGACTACATTATTTACATTATGAGTTACATATTTAACCAGTGAGAAGGTGCAGTGTCAAAGCAAAGGCATTTTGTTGTTCCTTAGCTTTCTTTCTCTCTCTCCTCATAGATGCCCAGTAAGGTCATTCTTAACCAAAGCAAACACAGTGATATGAATACTAAACTGCCTCCTTAATTGCAGATTACAGAGACTGGGGATTATAAAAGAGAAAATATCTAGGCATCCTGATCAGTCCTCACAGACTGTTTGAAATGCATGCTTCAAGCCAAAAACTGTTTTGAAAATAATAAGAGTTTTTAATGGTGATGAAATATCTGCTTGGGCCAAATCACCAATGAAAAGGGAATATTTTGAACTTGACTGTCTATTTTACACTCTGCGACTATATTTATTAGTATTTGTCTCAGTTATAGCAAATCCCGGCATTGATGTTTTATATATATGGACACATGTTATTGTGTCCTCCTTTCTTAAAATCTGTCTTCTTAAAGTCCATGAATACAGTCAGATCTTGGCAGTTGCCTGGTAACAGATGTGCCTGACTGCAATATTTTTAATAATCAGACCCACGCTTGGGCCTGACCTTGTTATTGTGTGCTTGTGTGTGTGTGTGTGTGTGTGTGTGTGTGTGTGTGACCTTCACCCTGTATCTCTAATGAGTGTAAGTAGCTCTAACAGGGTTATGCTGCACTGCAAGTGCTAAAAGACAGAGAGAATGTGAAGTGGGTTTTACTGACAGGGTTTCAGAGACATCCAGGACCCAACACCCAGCACATGTTTATGCTGTTTTTTGCTCAACTCATTATATGGCTGCTCTCTGTGTCATCCTTTTTTAAATGAAAATGAAAACTCAAGAGATTGGAGCTTGCTTTTTCAGAGTAAGGGCCGCTTGTCTGTATTTGTGTCACATGCAGGGGCGTACCATAATGACTTTTAGAAATTACTAAATTTGTTTTGATCTTTTAAAGAGGTTTGTTTTTCCTAACCTCATTGAAAAAAAAAACTAGCCATATAAAACAGACTTTACAGTACAGTCAAGCATCTGGTTGCTTTAACAGTGGGCTAAATAAATGTGCAAACAGTCAAATTCAATCCCACTGTGGCTACGGCTACCTACTAATGTCCACCTTTTTTAGCAAATAATTTTTATACTGTAATATAAAAAATATTTTATGAATTATATTATTAAAACACATCATTTATAAATATTCATGACCCAAACTGTTCCTGTCATAGTTTGTGCACTGGGCCACTGGAAGAAAGTGAAACTCCTTTTAAGAGAAGAAAAGTTGTCTTGGGCAAAGTTATGCAAATTTATTTACATAAATGTTGCTTATGCTTACCATGGCTACATCGAAAATACAGTAAAAACAGTAATATTTTGAAATATTATTACAATCTAAAATAATTTGAAATATTTGAGCAATAAAATTGCATATTAGAATGATTCTTGAAGATTGTGTGGATCTAAAGGCTGGAGTAATGGAAATTCAGCTTTGCCATCACAGGAATAAATTGCATTTCAAATATATATTAAAATGGACAGTTCTTTTCAATTGTAATAATATTTCACAATATTATACTGTATTTGATCAAATAATCCAAGCCTGGGTGAGCATAAGAGACTTTCAAAAAAACATTTAAAATTCATAATTTTTCCAAACTTCTGACAGGTTTTGTGTGTGTGTGTGTGTGTGTATCATATGTCTAGTATAATTATAGAACTGTACGTGTGATACAATGCAGACAGACATTCCAGTTTGATTCCTTAAAAATGTATGTATTTTTTTATATATATAAACTTAAGGTTACAACACTTGTCATTCTATTTTTTTAACCAAACTGTGTGAATGAAATCATACATGCAGCTGTATTCTCCTGCTGTGTAAACACAGCCACTTTTCATCATTTTCTTTTTGTCCTGATCACATTCCACAGTTTGGGTGGACTGTAGGTCCAAATCTCTTTCTATCCTCAACCTTTCTGTATTTATCTGACTCGGGAGCTCTTATCTACTTCATTCCCTGCTGCTGTGCACCACTCTGCTGTTACACTTCCTGATTTGTGTCAGAGTGTCTAAAGTAGCGACCTCCTTTAATCTCCCAGAGTGCACCTGGAAACTCAAGTTTAGATCCATCAGTGTACACCTCACAGCTTTGTTAAAGAGATAAATTTATTCCCCGAAAAGCATACAATGCACTTAAAACTATTTCCTAGCCGCATTAAACAGCAAGCCATTGGTAGTTTAAACAGAGCACACAAGTTTTCCCTGTGGTTCAGGTGATTGCTGGTGCAGTGGTGATATAACTCAGTTTTAGTGCACTTTAAAGCAGCACAGTCACTGGCAGAGAGAGATAAAGTGCGCTATCGGGTCCCATTGAGACATATCATTTGTTGTAAGGTACACGATAGCATTGCAGGACCATGGAGAGCTCCATATGCGCATACGTGTTGACATCTTAAAGTGGCTTCCCAGTGCTTAATTTCCAACCTGACAGGACACAATAACATGCTGCAATTAACACCCTAAATTACCCACCACAGGCTGGAAACCAAGAGAGAGGCAGTAGGAAGGAGAAGACAGCGAAAACTGGAAGGGAGGGCAATGAAGGTTGCGTTTCAGGCAGAATCCATTACACAATAAGGCCTCCAGAGAAATTGATTTGCTATTAGAGGGTAAATGCATATGGCAGGCAGTGGGATATTTCCTGAAAGGGGCAGAGTCTGAGCCCTCATCCCATGCTCCTTTACAAAACCTTGATGGAACTGCCAACGGCAAAATTGTGTCTAATTTGATGTTGATATTTTAGCATGCACCGAATAAAAGTGTACCTTCTGCTCTTCCATTTCTGATGGATCAAAGACAATTTAAAGAGAAACATCTCATTTAAGGCTCGTAGCCTCATGCTTTCCACCTGTTTCCTGTTAACATTTGCAGAGGGAAGCAGAATTAAGGCCCTCTTACATGTTTCACGAACTTTCGCCAGTGGGCGGCAAGACAGCTAAATCCTAATGCTGTTGTGACGAGTGGGGGCGGGGCCGAGAGCCGTAGGAGTGGAGCGAGGCCGGTGGAGTTTGTGTGCGACAGTCGTCCGCGAGGGGCTGTCGCGCTATTTTGTGTTTGTTTATTTTATTAAAGTTTCTTTGGGGGGTGATGTTTAGGGACCTGCTGGAGCCCGAGCTACAGATCACTTTGATGTGGTCCCCTGTCAGAGCCTCTGCCCTTTACGTGGGCCAGGAATCTGCTGATTCTTCTACAGCTACTGATGACAGCATACAATCTCATTATCATAGAATGCAATTTATGCATGTCAGGAAATTATGGTTTTGTGGAAAAGTGGGTGTGGTCTCTCTATGACACTTTGTTTAAAATAATAGGAGGGCTTAGAAATGTCAGGTGAAAAGAAAAATTATTTTGGTGACTACAACACACACTTATTGTGAACCAAATTGTTCACAATAATATCAGGAATGTGTATCAAGAAAATAAATAGTGTATATTTGATCCTAACTTTTTTGTGTATTTATTTGTTATTTCAGATGGAGGCAATGGTTACATGGCCATGGTTCACCCGTGACATGACATAACTTTGTATGTGGGGGAATGCAATGTCCATAGAGTCAAGGTCATGATGTGGCTCAGTAATTTAACTGGGATCAATGGGATCATATGGCTGTGTGATTCTGACTGCTGAGACTCACTAATGCTGATCTGAATGTGTGTTCTACTAACACTGTTGTACAATACACACACATTTTAATCTTATCGTTACAACCTGTCGAGTACAACAGCAATAACTGTGGGATTACTTAAGTTAGAGACCACTAATCAATCCTTCTTTCTTTCTTTCTTTTTTTCTTTCTTTTTTCTTTCATTAGTTTACTCTTTCTGTCTGTTTTTCTCTTAAGTTTGTTCACTCTTCTGGTTTTTCTTTCTTTCTGTCATTCTTGTTCATTTTCCTTTTTTCTCTTTCATTTGTTTGTTCTTTTGTTTCTTTAATTTGTTCATCTTTTGTTTGTTCATTCCTTTTTTTCCTTTTGTTTGTTCATGCTTTCTTTTATTCCTTCTTTCTTTCTTTTCTTTCTAAGGCTCTGTCAAATGAAGGTGTACTGCCACTTTTTCTGCTGCCATCTCAGTGGCTATCACCTTCAGATGATATGTGATTGATTTTAGCATTTCGGCCATGAGTGACATATCTGAGCGAGAAATGATTTTACCCTTTCAGATGGGGTAAAACTAGGGATGCACCGATACGGATACTGGTATTGGTATCGGGCCCGATACTGAGCTCCTGTACTCGTACTCGTACTCACGGGCAACAGCTCTGGTGGACATTCCTGCAGTCAGCATGCCAATTGCACGCTCCCTCAAAACTTGCGACATCTGTGGCATTGTGCTGTGTGATGAAACTGCACATTTTAGAGTGGCCTTTTATTGTGGCCAGCCTAAGGCACACCTGTGCAATAATCATGCTGTCTAATCAGCATCTTGATATGATCGTGACATCTGTGTACCGTTTGGTACGTACCTCAGTTTGGGGGTCATGGTTCGATACGATTTCGGTACAACAGGGAAAAAAACAAATCTACTATGCTATGTTTCTTTTCATTTATTTTGAACAGACAGTAGTACAAATTTTTTTTAAATTCCACCTAGATGTGAAAATACTAAATATTATTACATTGTTATATATATAAAATTTGCAGTACATATATACATACAAGGAATAAATTCTTGAAATATATTTGATTTAGTTTACAGATAAACAAGAGAAAAAAACAGTGCGACACGTAACGTAGCCTATATATGCCGAGTTTCAGTTAATTTTTGACACGCTTAATTTGTTCACAGAAAGGAAACTCAAATGGCAGAAAGTGACATCCTATTTGTTTTCTTTATTTTACAAAAGCACAATGTTTTGTTTTCATTGTGAGTGTACACAAATAAAAGCAGACCTTTATACAGTGATGCATTATTAATAAGTCAGTAAGTGTTTAAAGTTGATTCTGCTGGTATAAGGAAGGCGTGCGCGAATACACGCACACAAAAAACATCAGTTCCAGCATTGCTAAGAAAGTGACATCCTATTTGTTTTCTTTATTTTACAAAAGCACAATGTTTTGTTTTCATTGTGAGTGTACACAAATAAAAGCAGACCTTTATACAGTGATGCGTTATTAATAAGACAATAAGTGTTTAACAGTTTAGTGCACAAGCCTGTAAAGTATACTCTTTTGTCAGTCTGTGTGAGACTCAATCAGAATCAGCACATGGTCACTGTCTAGTGGGCTTTGTTTTCAAGTGCACAACTCATGGCATTCGCTGTTCTTCTGCTGGCGGCCGGTTATCAAACAGCGTTGCATTGCTGCGGGTGCCCCCTTCTGGATTGGGGGTGAATTGTTGTGAATTGTGAAGTGTATTCGTTGTAAGCCCTCATGCACCGAACGGAGATGTCCGTACCGTGACGGTTCGGTACGAATACATGTATTGTTCCACCCCTAATGTACACACATGTAGCGGAATGACAATAAAGCTCGACTTGACTTGACTTGACTAAACTCCAGGGCTTCGGGTGGTCTCAAAGCCACCCTTCGATTTTACTTACTCCATAAAGCCTTCTTTAATGAACAGCATCTGACTGAATGACCCCTCAGTCTGCTGCTTCTTATAGTCTCTGTGTTCATGATGGAGTGTAGGGACCTCTGACTCACTGAGATAATCAACAATGCTGTACCGCGGGTTTCTTACGCACATCCCTTCTGGGGTAGACCTATTATTTAGAGAATGCAATGCCCCCCCCGGTCCATTCATTTCCTAGACATGAGTGGGCATTACGAGGAAATTTCCTTGCGCACACAGAGCTCCCCGGTGTGCAAAAATCAATAGCTGCGCTGCTATGCATGCAGTCTGAAAAGCGCACCACTGTAGCCCATCCATTACAGATGCGCCGCAGGATAATCAAAGCCAGACCTGATAATGAAGGAGCTCTGCTAAGGCAAGCATATTTCAGCACCAGCTGAAATGAAAATTATGTTTCCAGTGGACTGTAATTTGTGTATTAGACTATTAGTTTTTTTTGATAAATAAGAATGATTTGCCTAGAGCAAATCCAGATTTAATCCAGATTTAACTGTACCATTGCACAATTTCACACAGAGTTTGATTTGTATCCCCAAACAATACAAAAAAGTATTTTTCCCGTTAGTTCGTCATACATGAATGTATAAAGATGCTTATATTTTAGGTATGTGGCCCCTTTCCAGGCGATAATCATATTTTGGGGTTAGTGTCTTCAAAATGTCTGAAAATCTCTGGTCTAAAATAATTCCCAAATAGCTGTTTTTAGCTGATGTATTATATTTACCAACAAAACAATTTTTTCTTTCAAATAACATGAGCTGATTAATTTTGCTTATTAAATAGTAATGTGTATTAAGAAAGTAAGTTTCATATACAGTACTGTAAAGTGTGATTGCTTCTTGTGAATATGACACATAGACCAGAGTTTTTAAACAATATTCTGTAATCAGCTTACACCGGAGCAGAATCAAGAGTACTTTATTCAGCTCAGTGCTGGAATTATGTTACAATCATAATAATATGTAGCATTTAGAATGTGAATTCAAGATGAAGTGCATAGTTATGCAACAAGCAAGGTGTACTCATTTAACAAAATAGCTGTTTATTGATTCACTGCAGGAGAGATTTATTGCCTCAAATTCAGTTTATTCTCTGTTATATTTCCTGCTTAGACTCCACTGTTTATTCTCTAGCTATAGAAATTTAGATAAAACTAGATTCAGTGTCCGCCACCCTTTTTAGTTATACAGAGGATATAGGGGTTGAATCCTGCCTAGCTTTCAGCGATAAACCCGCTTGATTAATCTCCTTATTTGAAAAGCGAATTTTACAATTTCATCGATGTACTTTGTGTAAATATTTAACTGAATTAAAACTTAATATATGAACCTGGAGCTATACATGTGGCTTTGTTAACATTCTCATGTACTCTTTATCTTAAAAACATGAAAAAGGAAATGTACTTGTAAAATTGTGGCCAGCCCGGAATAGCCTATTTTTCCCCGCTCAGTAACCTGTTCTATTGCGCACCTTATTATAGTTCATTAGAGCTTTCTACCATGTTTTTCGATGCCTGCGGCTTTTTGGCACTCAATTATTGTGTTTTGTGTCTATCTTTAAGGTGTACTCCAGCGTTTTTCTGCAGCTCCATGTTGTCAAAAGAACATCAGTGAGTAACATTATGACTCAAGGCTTCTGTAACTCTGTAGCGCCTCCATTCGCCCCCACACGGGGCGAATCACATCCCTGCCTCATTATTTATCCCACACCACCCTCATGCTAACATTTCCACATCTTTGCTGGCTGAACGAGCTCACTATGTCTGCTCAGATCTCAGTATTCCCATTCTGATTTGGTTGAATGAACATTTACCATGGTAATGTACAGTTAGCCTGAAAAGGTTTCGATTCAGATTAACTGCTATCGCCAATGGATGAGCTGATCTCTATTTGTAGGCTCTGGATCGCTTTTATCAGTGTGTCCATGCAGGACCATGAATGGCTCTGGGAGTGGTTGAAAGAGCCTCTGGGATTTCAGAGGCGATGTTCTTTCACTTTTGCTGATGAGAGCAGTTCTGTGAATGTGTGACGTTGTCAGCGAAGACGTTCAGTGATGTTAATATGAAGCCCATTTGCAGCGTGTGAAAAAGCATGCTGGGGTGTGATGGGGAGCGGAAGGAAGAATAATGAAATCTCTCCTCCTGCTGTAATACTCACTCACACACACCCACTAAGCAGAACAGTGTGAAAAATGAGTGTCTTATAAGTATGAGGGCTGACCATTGATCTGTGTGTCAACTGAGTGTTAAAAATGATGGCTCTTGAAAAATGTAGAGCAGTCGTATTATAACTAAGCAGCAGTACAAAAACATTAGCAAATAACAGTTAATCACAACAGACAAGTAACATTTTTCATTACCCATGACTTCTTGGCCTGGTCCAATGATTTAGAAGAGGTTTCACATTTTAATTAAAAACACCGCAATCAATATTGTACAATATGATAGCAAGAGTATCCGTTAAAACATGCACTAAAGTTTGGAGTCATTATTGAAAGAAGTCTCTTTTCCTTTCAGCAACCATTACTCCAGTTTTCAGTGTCACATAATCTTTTAGAAATCATGCTTATTTGGTGCTCAAGAAACATTTATTATTATTATCAATGTTGAAAACAGTTGTGCTGTTTCTTTTGTAACATTACAAATGTATTTGCTGTCACTTTTGACCCACTTAATGCATCCTTGCTGAATAAAAGTATTAATTTCTTTTTTTTAAAATGACCTCAAAAAATTATTTCTTGTTGCTCAGGAGATTTAAAGTCCATATAAAATCAAACTTGACCATATTTACTTAAATAATACGCATTCCTGGTTTTATTGAGGAATTAAATGGTGCATGTTATTCTAAAGAAACAGTGTTTGTGTTAAATTCTAATGTGTAAAACCAATTACCCATTACCAAAACCAATTACATCTCTACAATTTTTCTCTTTGAAAAATTGGAATTATGTCACAGAAGTAAATGGGTTGCATATGCATTTAATGTTGTCTTTAATGGGGTCCTCAGTTATGCCTAAATTGAGTATCATTGCTGTCTTTTACAATCCCGAGTTTGAGATTGAGATAATTGGTAACTTGCAGAGAGTATAGAGCTATAGATTGAATGTGCAAAGCATAGTTCAGAGTATTTGGTCCTTGAAGAACTTTATGAAAAATGTTTGAGATCATATTGAGACCTCTGACTTGTGATCACAGACTTTGGTTTCTTTGAACGCAGTTTGAGACATTGTTGAGTCCTCGTCTGAAACTCCAGTTGTCCACTCAAAAATTTTAATTCTGTAATCGCTTACTTACCATCATGTCATCCCAAACCTCTATGACTTACTTGCTTCTGCAGAACCCAAAATATATTTTGAAGAATTTCAGGAACCAAACCGCATTGGAGTCCATTGACATTCCTCTAAAATATAATCTTTTATGTTCCACAGAAGGAAGTACTGTAGGTTGTGCGGTGAGTACATTTTTGGTTGAACTACTGTATATCCCTTTAAAAAATCTCTCTCTTTCAAACACAATTTAAATTTGCTTGTTGTGGCATTAAATGATACAATTACAGGTAGATTCCAGCATTCTGTTCAGCGACCATAGCAGTCTCACGCAGGTGTGAATTTGACAATGATCCAAAGCATTTCAGAGGTGTGAGGGAAGCATGTTTACCCTCACTGATGGCACAGACAGATTGTGTTTTTGGTCCCAGAGGAACCTCAGGTGCGTTAGATGATTTATCCCACTAGCTTGAGGAACCGCATTCATCTCTCACACAGGCAGAAGAGCCCCTGAACTCTCCCACTCTGTTAGCACAGACAGAGAAACAGAGTTTAGGTCCTGCACACAGTACCATAAAGGAGAAGACTCACCACTCTGTTGGCAATATGTATATAAACCTGCAGACAAGAGAAAGGAGAAAACAGTGAGACTTTAAAGAGAGAGTGCATGAGATTTGTGACTTCTCCAAGCAGTCTGTCTCTTTTTGCCCTCCCTCTTTCTCTCTCACCTGCTCTAGACTGAGTGCCACTAGACTGAGTGTGTGTGTGTGTGAGAGTGTGTGTAGATTATTACTGAGGGGAGAAGAGTGTGAACAGCATCTCTCTCCCTCTCTCTCTCTCTCTCTCTCTCTCTCTCTCTCTCTGACGCTGGGACTGGTGACTCCTCCACAGTGTTTACACATAATTCATACGGAGAGATTCCACTCGGCTTCACTATGTTTGCCTCCATTTGGTACGCCAAGAAGCTTGGACGCAGGCTGCTTCAGAATGCTAGGAAGGCTAAAATGCAGAAGGTAGGTGTGGGAGATTTCCATTTACTCCGCAAAGAGTTCATTTAATAGAATATGACCTTGTTTGTAGTGCTTTCTAATCTGAATTGATTAGCAAAAGGTGGATTGGAAATGGAAATGAGAAAGGACATGCATTATTGGCTTGTTTCTGGTGTGTGTTTTCATTAAAGTTTGTTAATGCTAAAAAGCAGTTGCGATAATCGTAAAGGAGTTTCTGGTTTGCAAGATTGAGTACTTCCCATTTTTAATGTTTTATCCCATTGTCTGAATCCCAGCTTGCTTTACAAAGCATTAATAATGATCTGTATCGTTCTCATTAAACGGCATAAAATCCTCTTAACCTGCTGCCTTCCTGTTATCGTTGTGTTTACCATGCTGTACCATCTGTGAAGTTTAGCAGTCTGTCTCCCTCTCTTATTCTCACTCTTTCTCTCGCTCTGTCGACTCTCATAGCCTTGAGATGTTCAGCACCATATCTGATTTGTCCTATAGCCTGCCTTCTTGAATTTTAGCTAGTCTTGTTTCTGACCAGCTCACTTCAATTCTTATTTGTCTCTTTCTATCAGTAATCCACAATCTTTGGTGCCCTTGCTGAGGATCACGGTTCCTGTCATTAGCAAGGGTCCTCATCACTGTTACTCTTTGAAGGGAAGAGGTGTGTCTGTGCTTGAACTAGTTTAGGATTTGTATGCAACCGGTTTTATTCTCTTACCTGCCTAATGTGCAAATGCTCAGAGTTTGAAATTTTTACTGGGGGATTCTCACAAAGTATGTCCAGAGCATATCTATGCTATATTTCAACCTAAAATGGAAAGAAAAATAAATTCAGTACTGTTCAAAAGTTTGAGGTCAGTAAAAAATTGTTTAAACATTTTTGAAAATCACTCATGCTCACCAAGGCTCAATATATTTGATAAAAATACAGTAAAACTGTAATATTGTGAAATACTATTACAAATTAAAAGGGAAAAAAGTTGTCTAAAATGTAATTTATTTTTGTGATGACAAAGCTGAATTACTACAGTGACATGATCCTTCAGAAATCATTCTAATATGCTGATGTGGTGCTCAAGAAACATTTCTTATTATTATCAGCGTTGGAAACAGTTGTCCGGGTTAAGGTTTTTGTGGAAATCATGATACATTTTTTCAGGATTTTTATGAATAGAAAGTTCAAAAGAACATAATTTATTTGAATTATTATTATTATAACATTATGTAGGTCTCTTTCTTTAAAAAAAAAAAACTGACCCAAAGCTTTTGAACTTATGAATACAAGAAAATGAAGCGTATTTTATAAATATATATATTATATATCACGTATATATACAGTATATATTAAGTTTTTGCACTGTATTTTTATGACAGTTAATGTTATTAATGTAATACTTTTGTTTGTTTATATTTGTTGTATAGTATTTTTTCAGTCCTCATTCTCAGTGATGTTTATTATATTCTCAATTACTGTAATACAGTAATTAAAATTTGCATAAATGGAAGATATTACATCAAATGCTACAGATATTTTTTTTAAATAATATATATTTTTCCACATTACGTTAATGAGAATCCTGAAGTGTGTTTAATGCTTAATTATCAGGAAAATAAAATAAGAACCATTTTTTGTGAGATTCACCCCCTTTGGTTAAGTTTGTGTGTTTTTGGTGCAGGCTTTGTTCTTCATGTGAGCAGCCAGCATATTGCTGCCTAGCAACCCATAACCTAGTGTTTGGGTGAAAGAATCTCCAATCTCTTTTTAATGTTCACACATTTAAACACATACGTTTTCATATGCTGAAGCCTCCGAGGTGAGGAGGAAGATGAAGAAACTGATTTAAGCACACAAAGTGAAGTGTCCAAAGGACATATCCTCCAGTCTGGAACTTTATGTCCAGAAGAGCAGAACGTGGGCGACCGTAGGCCACATAAGGGTGGATCAGTTAATGGTTCTGAAATATGCTTTAATGTGGCACAAATCAGTTTTGAAGGAAAAGTGCTAAATTGTCATGAAAGTGATTGACCGTGACATGTTCTTGATAGGTTCATAAATTCACCCCACCAAAAGCTTGATGATTGTATTGATTTTGTTTTGGCAGGAGGGTTTCACACCATGCTCACCTTCCTGCCTGTGCTGGCACTGTTTCAGACTCTCCAGCAGAGGCTTCTGGAACATCGCTGGAGTTTCTTTGAAATTTGTTTTATCTATCCACAGAGGATCCTTTGTGTGATGTTTCTTGACGCTGCTGATGTTTGGCCTGTTCTGTGTGAGGTTTTATGATCTTTGTCTCTAAGGGAAGATCTATCAACTACAGCAGCAGTTTGGTAATAATTGAAATTCTTTAATTTGGCAAACTGTCATTTGGCTTTGTGTTTAAAGCTAAGGGAACTGTATTGCAGAAGGAGTGAAACTTTGTATTATAGAGATTTATTGGGTTAAAGTGCATGTTTTTAGCTTTTGTGCTTGATTTTCCAGTGTATTTTTCTTTTGATTTATGGATCCATAAATAAGCACCTCTCACACACCTTGAATAGTTGGTGCAGGTGTGCTGAACACAGAAAATAATATGAAAAAGAAGAAAACGGTCTTGGTACACTGCTGTAGCTTTCAAGCTTTCAAAGAAATCCCATATTTTTTGAAATAGTAATGATTTGATCAAGCCTTCATCAAGCTTTTTAACCAGATTTCTGGCATTAACGATTATTCATGGTTTTGCTATTGGTGTGCTACCTCTGAGAGGGTGTTATGGATAAATCCCAGGGCTTGTAAATAGATTTGTAAATGTTTATGGCCCAATCCTTACAATGAGAAACCATTACAACCCTAGGTTGTTCCTGCAAGTTCCTGTAAGTAAATAGGCACCTGCTATATACAGTGGGGCAAAAAAGTATTTAGTCAGCCACCAATTGTGCAAGTTCTCCCATTTAAAAAGATGAGAGAGGCCTGTAATTTTCATCATAGGTATACCTCAACTATGAGAGACAAAATGAGAAAAAAAATCCAGAAAATCACATTGTAGGATTTTTAAAGAATTAATTGGTAAATTCCTCGGTAAAATAAGTATTTGGTCACCTACAAACAAGCAAGATTTCTGGCTCTCACAGACCTGTAACTTCTTCTTTAAGAGCCTCCTCTGTCCTCCACTCGTTACCTGTATTAATGGCATCTGTTTGAACTCATTATCAATATTCCTTTATATTATTAGAACATCTCAGTACACTTTCTCTACTCTTTTTTTCCCCACATCTTCAAAGATCCAATGACTTCTGCCACAGTTCATAACGCTCAACTTGGATTTGGGGAGTGTTTCTCACTTATTCGTGGCCTCACAGCACACCTACTATTATGAAGGAACCACTGAAGCGATACAATCAAATTGAAATGAACATTTTTTCATTATTTGATCAGTGGAAAATGCCCATTTTCAGCCATTTTTTTGTGTGTTTTTGAATAACCTCTGAGCAGAAGTAATTTATTTAAGTGATTTGAAGAGGCCTTGGTGTTGTACCTCTATTGGCTCTATAGCCTTTATGAGCTCTCCCAAAAATAGTGCTTTATGTCAATATTTTTGATTTCATCTCCAGAAAGATGGTTGTTTTTGGCTTTGTTTATGTAGCAGTGAGGCTCTTTGTCCTTATGTGTTCAGTTGCCCTTCATATAAAAGATGTGTGTCTGGGTCAAACCTGGACAGCATGCACTCTCAGATCATGTTGCCCGCTTGTCCTCAGACCCATTAAACTTGAGGAACAGTTGAAAGTACACAGTCTCTATCCTCTCTTTGACCTGCCCACCCCAGCAGCTGCTCTGCAAATGTATCCACACTTAAAATATGTCCTGAAGTTATACTGAGTATCTCATATTCCAGTATTTTAAGGGATCATTTATCCTAAAATCAATCTTCAAAAATGACTAAAAAAATAAACATATCCTCATCATAACAGTAGTCCACATTACTACACTATATTTCAAGACTTCAGTAGCCATTCGACAGCTTTGTGTAAGGAACAGATATAAAATTATTTTGCTACTGTATTTGCTGAAAATTTCTTGACATTTGTCACCATTGATTTTCATTATATGGAATAAAACACTTTGGACTTTTCTGTGACTTTTCATGAAAGAAAGTCACAGGTTTTTAAAAGACATGAAGACAGAATTTTCTTTTTAGGTGTACTTTCTTTTTATGGCTACTGAACAAATAAGTGAAAATTAGTGGTTATAATTGCATATGAGTGCATAAATGTGCAGTCAACACAAAAAGATTGAATACTTCAACTCATTTTATGTAAAGGCAAACAGGAGGAATGTCTAAAAGCTTCTTTTTTTAAGCGGTTTGAAGTCAAGGTTAGACTTTACAAATATGTATCTTAATATATGAAATATGAAATTTGTCTTGCTATGAGATACATTTTCTTAGGGTGACATTTTACCTATTGACCCAAGTGGTAACATTTCAACACTGTCAACCCTGTACTATAGTATCAATTCAACATTTTAACATCACACTTCATTCTGCATTCATCATCACAAACCATGGTCAAACATGGTAACACTTTACAATAAGGTTCATTAGTTAACTACTTTAGTTAACATGAACTAAGAATGAACAATACTTCTACAGCATTTATTAATCTTAATGTTAATTTTTAACATGTATTAATGCATTATTAAAATCAAAAGTTGTGCTTGTTATCATTAGTTAATGCACTGTGAATTAATGTGAAGTAACAATGAACGACTTTATTTTCATTAACTAACATTAACAAAGATTAATAAATACTGTAATAAATGTACTGTTCATGGTTCCTTCATGTTAGTTAATACATTAACTAACATTAACTAATGGAACCTTATTGTAAAGTGTTACCTCAAGTGTTACAACCTGTGTTATTTTTGCTTATGAATAATGTTAGAATAGAATAGAATTCTATTATATGGAAGAACTGGAAAAAAAAAATTATATTCCAAAGTAACATTTGTAAAAATTCAGAAACCTTTCTTTTAGACTTTTAGGTTATAGTATTTATATCTAGCAGTATATAAAACAATAGAAGTGTATGGAATGTACCCATTTAGATAGAAAAGTAAATGGGTGTGAGTGTGTATAGAAATAGCAGTTCCACCGATGTCAAGCAGGAATTGTTAGCAAGCCTTACACTATATCTTTTCCTTTATAGTTTCAGTGGCGATGAAGTTCTGCTCTAATTCTTTCTGTGAGCACAGTGCAGTCTCACATATTTCATGCCGGTCATTGAGCCCTCATAAAAAGAACTGCAAGGTTCAACACATTTCTTTTCTCATGTGTGTGTGGCCCAAAACATTATTAGATTCGGCTCTGGCTGGAGCCTTCCCCATTTGTCTCCCTCATTTGCTTCTGTAAGGTTTTATCATGCGGCGATGACTTTTTAAAATTGGTTTTCGTGTAGGGCCTGATTTATTTAATGCAACTTTACTGTCCGCATTGTTCTTCACATTCATATTGGAGGGTGGCTATTGCCTTTATGCCTGTAAAATGAGGCTTGTACATTAGCAGAAAGATTTTTTTTATTAATGTTGCTATTTAGTGATTCAGCAATGTATATGTATAGGGGCTTGGCACCGGGCCAGCATGTTTAATGATATTACAGCAGAGAAAAAAAAACATGGGGTCATTTTTATATATGAAAAGTAATAAAGGTATAGGAGCGGTGAAGTGATGTAGCCTTTATCACTATGGAGACATGTTGACATTTGTATTATATGAATAATGAATAGGCTTTCAGGAGTGGCTGGCGGTTATGTATAGGATAAGAGGAAATGAGTGGTGTTAACACTTATGCAGTGTTACCTGGAGCAGAAATTAGCCAGTTGAATTCAGTTTCCTCTTATGTGGTTTGTTTGTTCCAAAATACTCTTTCCATTGCATATGTCATAAGATCTGTAAAGACCGAGACAATACACGTTGTAACTGGCTTGTGCTATTGATAGATTCTGTCTCGCTCTCTGTACCTGTTCTCGTCTCCAACAAATTGAGGTGTCTCTTGTCCTCACTCTAGGAGCAGCAAACCCGAGAATAATTTCAAGTGATGCTGATTCAGACTACAGCCTCTACATTATTGATCATCCTGCCAGAATCTAGTCGAAAGCCTTTTTGTTCTCTGACTAGTTTGAACAAACTCCGATTTGATTTGCATCAGCCTACACTCTAAAAAAATGCTGGGTTGTTTCAACCCAACTTTGGGTCAAATGTGGACTAACCCAGCTTTTGGGTTAAATTTTTAAATAAAATTTTTAACCCAAAAGTTGGGTTAGTCCATATTTAACCCAAAGTTTGGTTTAAACAACCCAGCATTTTTTAGAGTGTACGTTAGGATGTTGATTAGATTTGTTATGTCCAGGTTTTGAACTCCGGCTTAAACCAATCCTGGTGCTGGATTGCATCCCAAATAGGGGATGTTTGCAGTTCCGCTGCGGATTAGGCAACGTGTTTTCTGAGCCAGTCCTGGTGGAGGGATATTTGACAGATGTGGCTTAGTGCCACCACAGGCTCTGCTGTGAACAGTGATACGCTTAATCACAGGAAGTTAGAGATGTCACTTGTTTTAATAGGCGGTGATAGATGAATGTGTCTGTCAGCACATGGGCTGTACACTCAAAGGCCTTGAGAGGTTCAAGTGTTGAGGTTCACTTTGTATTTTGAGTTAGAAGATTTGTTTTAAAACCTAGTGGTGCTTTACTGTCTACTGCATGCATAAACAGCTGCCTTTTAAGGCAGCATTCAAACCAAAATGGAACCTTATAAGTGAATGCTCTACATAGGTAGCAGTTACACAGTGCATACAACACAATGCAATTTGCAGTTCTAAAAGACTTTATTTTTTTAAGGATATGATACCTTTAAGTACACACATATATATATATATATATATATATATATATATATATATATATATATATATATATATATATATATATATATGTATGTATAGATGTATAGTTTAAGCATGACAATAATGACAAAGGTTAAATAATATATTTTTTTAAAAACTACATATTATTGATAAAATATGTAACACAAAAGTATACGTAAATGACTAATCAAAAGACACTAATTTCCTAACCTGATTGTCCAGCTTCTGTTGTCGGACCTCTGCGTCCTCCATTTCTTTTGTTGGGAAAGAACAATATCACAATTTTGATCACACACACACAGTATATATATATATATATATATATATATATATTAGGGATGTAACTGTACACAAACATGACGGTTCGGTATGTACCTCGGTTTTGACATCACGGTTCGGTATGGCTTCGGTACAGCAGGGGGAAAAAACTATTAAACTGTGGTTTACTGAACAAATAGCTCTTTCTTTAAATTCAATTATAATTAACATTTTCTTAGGGATAAAAATTTACCTCACCATATGCACTAAATTAGAGGGAGCCCTTTTACTGTACATTACTATACGGTTATAATTAACAACATAGCCCAATGTTAAATTTAATTAACATTTATTTTAAAATATAACAATCAACACTCAACTTTAAAAATTTTTTTATCCAAACATGTAAATTGCACATAATGCAGTTTTTAAATTAACTTCTGCATTTTAAGATTTCTGTTTGTTGAAATATATTCATTTACACAGTGACTGTCATTAATTGTTTCATAACAGATTTATTTAAATATACATTAAATAATTAAGACATCGCTAACAGGTAAAGTACCGAAAATGTTCAGTATGTATAATACATTTTAAAATATATTAAAATGGAAAACAATTGTTTTAATCTGTAATAATATTTCACAGTAATAGTATTTCAAAACCACATCTTAAAAGCCACGTAATTTTGCAGCAAACCTTTAGGACAGACAAGTGCTGTCTAAGTTGGCATCTCATTATGTTTGGGAACAGAGCTGTTGAAGCATAAAGGCAGGATGTTGGATCATTTTAGAGAAGGACTGTAAAACTAGTTAGTACCACATTGTTTGTGTCATTGTTTCTCTCTCTCAACCTCTTTTTTTAAATAAGTATGCATTGTTTAAGTGTTCTCTAGATCTGCGGAGTTAGAAGGACTTAATTAGCACTGCCTTAATGAACATCATGAGAACATTACAATGGCATTAGCAGACCGAATGGCCAGATGTTAAAGGGCTGCACTAAAAACATCCCTCTTTTTCTTTGTCTTATCGCTCAGAATAGATAAGACTGTATGCATATTCAGATTGTCTGCCACTATAATGCAATATTGTGGAATTATTATGGAGTATATTATCTTTGTTTGCTTCAGCTATTGTTTAACCATCAGCAGCCTAAAAGTTCATGCAAATAGTTACTTTGTTGTAGAGCTGCATATCTTCAAGGACATTTTGGTAGATTGTGAGAAGGAGGATGGACCTTGAGTGTTGCGTTTCAGTTCTGGCCTATAATAAGTTGTTTATATTATCATATTAATGTATTTACATTGCTTTGTTAAGATGCTTTCATTGCAGATTGATTGATAGTTATGTCAATTAGATTGTAATTAATGAATTCATTTATGAATTAATTTTCCCCACCTACTTGGCATTAGTTACATTAGCAGGAATGGTCCATTTTGATTTCATGTTGTTTTAATTTTAATTTACTGAACACATAATGCTCTAAATTGGGCAGCTCTGATTCATCATTCCATGTCAAGCTGAATGCTTCATTTAACTCTTAATTAGGAGAACAAATTGTCAGGCATTTTTTGATTCAGGAGGGGGAATTGCTGTGCATGTCGTGAGATGGATCTGACAGGTGAATTCGCCCGCTCTTCACTCTGAAATGAGACTGTTAATATTAGGATGGCTTTCACTAACACAAACCATTTCCCCCTGGGCTTAAGTCCGGAGCACGTCCCTGTCGGCTAGCAGACAAGCTGTCAGCAACTGACAGTCTATTCCCACTGCGAGAATGCTTGAAGAGGCCAAATGGCAGAAACCGTAACACAGGCTAGAAGATCCAACACCACTACCAACAATATTGTAATCAATAAAGTTGAACTTTAACTAAACAGAACCAGTAATGACCCTTAAAAGTACTGTGGTGATATTATGGTATTTCCATTGTAAATGTGAAAAAAATCATAATAATTTGTACTTCCCTTTACCTTGGTTACTTTTTTGATTACTTTTTTATGCTGTTTGTGTCACCAAAAAGAGTTGAATTTTTTTTGTTGCTTTTATTTGATGATTTAAACCGTTCTGTGTTTGTTCTATTTGTTTGTTTGTAAGATTAATGATGTGAAGTTCCAGTGATATATTTAGTGGTAAAATACAAAACAAAAAAAACAATATCTCATTAGTTGCCCCGCTGGTTTGTAGATCTAAAGGAAAGAATTATGTGTCATCAAACAGCCCACCATTACCTGGAACAAACCCAGACATAAGCATATTTCATCGTCCTGCAATCTGCACTGTGTATTTATTTTTTTCTTGGCTCTAGTCCTGAGATCAGACCATTATAAAGGCTTTAACAGTCCCAGATCAGAGCACACATGTACAGTAGCTTTTTAGCTCACTTTAAGAGTCAAACAGTAATGTCAGACTGTTGGATACCTACTTAAATAATGTTATTGTTAAAATACTTTCTCGGCGCAGTTTTATATGCAGAAACAAGTACTGTATAAGCGAATCATTCATAGAATGAGAATTATTTTAATGTATTTTTTTGTATTTTATTTTTGTATTTTAATGATTTGTTTTTTTATATTGTTTGTTTTTTGTTTTATTTTTTAGATAATTCGTTGTCTTATTATTATTATTTTCTTTGGATTTAAAAAATTAGTATGATGTTGTTTAGGTGATTATGAAGTATCAGTTTTGCCCACTCAAATGATTGTCCACAACAATTTTAATCAAAAGACTAGTATCTCTTATGATGTTCAAAGATCTTTTGATGGCCTTAGATGTATTCTGAGCAGGTACCTTGATCATTGCACAGCACTCTGAGTTCTGTATTTTGATTAATTACCCTGAAATTCGTATGCATATGGATCATTAGTTCATCTCCAGGCAACAAAAACACTGTTATATGAGCTGATGTATGTCTGTGCTTAGACATCATGTCTCCTGTTTCAAATCTCTCCACCTTTGTCTCTCATACACAATAATATTTGTATTTGATCTGTTCTTCTATCACTTCATGCCTTCTCTCTCTGCCTCTCTCCGGGAAGCCTTACAAGATGTGCAGCTTAAAACATATGTATAATAGATGGAGCTCTCGGCTGCAGGTAACAGACGGGGGGAGTTTGAGTTATGGATTTCAAAATGTCATACTGTTGATATGCAGAGCAGGGTGGATATAATCATAAGCAGAGAGAGATGGGTAAGGATACGTTTTTGAGATGAGTGTTGGCCCATATTTAGAGTGCCTTGTTTAAGGGTCTGCTTTTCTTTCTTGATCTTTGTGTATGGTAGTCACGAGGCAACCCGATTCATGTTCCTGAAGTGCTTATTCATGCATTGGTTACGTCTTGATTACTGTAATTCTCTTTTATTTGGCATTCCTGAAAAACAACTTCATCGATTACAGTTAATTCAGAATTCAGCAGCTAGGATAGTTACCCGTTTATGTACTTTCGATCACATAACTCCTATTTTTTTATGTTGCATTGGCTTCCTGTTCATTATCGTGTACACTACAAAATTTTACTTCTTACATACAAAGCTCTTCATAATTTGGCACCTCATTATCTTTCAGATCTTCTCCATTTGTACACTCCTTTGCGCTCTTTGAGATCATTTTCTGCACATTTATTGTCTGTTCTAAACTTCAAGATGAGTTCCTTTGTTGGTAGGGCTTTTAGTTGTGCAGCGCCGAAGCTTTGGAACTCTTTACCTTTGCACATTCGCCAGCTGCATTCAATTTCCCATTTTAAAGCTCAGATAAAAACGTATTTGTTTAGAATTGCTTTTAATGATTTGCTTGTTTTATGTTTTGTTTTATTGTACGGTGTCCTTGAGTGTCTTGAAAGGCGCCTATAAATAAAAGGTATTATTATTATTATTATTCCTCATCCTTGCCTATCCAACTTTATCCACTGATCCCATGGGAAAGGGAGAGAGACAGAAAGATCGTCTGTAGCGGACCAGGGGTTGGATAATTCAACACCACATAATGAATGTGAGCAAAGCAGCTTTGACCAAATTATATCTCAGAGCGAACCCTTTCTTGTTAATGCAACACAAACACCAATTTTAACACTGTGACACAGACAGCACACATTCACACCTGTAACATAGACGTCAAAAAAATACCACAGCAGCACAGTGTCTGACACAATCATGAAATAAAAAAGAAGTATAGAAGTATCAGAAAAATAATATCTACGATCATATAAAAGGCTGTTGCTTCAGCTATAGACTTTTGGCCATGTAAGCTGTTAGAAAATAAACCTTTGTACAACGCTTTTCACACTCTCAGTTTATTATTTGTCCACCAGTAATATCCAATAATTATTTTCTTATTTTCTTCCTTATTTATTTTTTTAATTAAAACATTTCCAGCACATTTATAATGTTCCGTGTCATTCTGTGATAGAAATGATGCTGATGTATAGTTATAGTTTTTGAAAAATGGAAATAATTTCCAAACAGCAAATTGAAAATGGTTTGACTTTTTGTTTTCATTATCACGTTTATGGAACATCTAATAATTAGATTTCTATGATGAATTTTCCTAGTTTAAGATTGAAAATCTAAGTCAAGGGTAAAACTATAATATCTTTATACAATGTGCTCGTCATATAAAAAAAGAAAAGTTGAATCGGTTAGTTTTAATACAAAATAAAACTGCTTGAAGTTGAAGAAACATGAATTGTCTATATGCATGCTAATATTTACAGTAGATTTGTATACAACACAGCCACATCCCTTGATTGAATCGTGTACTGTATATCTCATTGCATTTCTTTTTCGCCCGTTCAGACCAGGCTGCAATTGCTATAATGATCAAGCAGCTGTCAGACCATTTCCTCTGCGAACCTGATTAGCCGCTTGTTGTCATTTAGCGACATTTAGCGCTGTAATCAGAGAGATAACACATTTAGCCTGTCTATTCTGGGATTTCCCATCATCCCTCTTTGTCTGATTTGGCAGCATGGAGCCCAGGACATGGTTAATTGCTGTTTTTGCGCTTTGCGCATTTAATTTCCCTTTCACACTCAACATCCTGTAATGCGCGTTTAAGCCTGCTGAGGCGTTCCCAGTGTGGTGAATTTAAGTTTGGCTCGTGTCTGTGCCTGATAAACATCACTACGTATGAATGTGTGTTTGTGTTTGTCGGCTCCATTATTGATTGGCTGTAATCTGGCAGTGGCCACTCAGTGGAGTGATGTTCCCCTAGGCTTTAATTATATCCCCATGTGATTTGCATCTCAGTGCTGCCCCTTGCTAATCTCATCTCATCTACCTCCCCTCCGCCACCCCATCACTCCCCTGATTTATTGAGTTTGTGTCACTCTCTGTGAACTTTTTTCTCCCTACCACACCCTGAAAAAAGTCCAACTAAGCTTCGGTTAGCCTAGCCTACCATAGCACAGGCCACAGCCAGAAAGATCCATCTCAGCCATTCCACTCACATACTCCATCCCCTGATGGAAGGAGATACTCATCCAAGGATGAATAGACTTCTGGGACAGATGCTGTCTTCTCGAGCAGCACAATGATTTGTTTGAAAGTTAACGCCTGTCTAAGCCTGGAGTTCTAACCGTCCTAACATCCAAAGCCGCTGGATTTGGCTTCTGCTATTTGACCGACTTTCGGTTTTCTAAAGAATCAATGGATTTGTTTGTTTATTAGCCAAAAGCACTGACAAGTCAATTTTTTTGTGGTTTGGCTCCACTGGGCTGTGGATATGTACATTGTATCGGTGTTAGGGTGACCTTGTTGTGAAACTGTCCATTGATTGTGTGCCTTCGAAATGCTTTGACAGAGGCTTTTGTGGAAGTTTACGCATTGTCCAGCTTTGCTGGGCGAACAGCCATCCGCCATGAGCTACATGCTGGTGAATAATGGCCTTTTTCGGGAGAAGTTCCACCGAGGAAGCGCGCCCAACCTTCTCGCCCCACCTCGAGTTGAATCCTTACGACCGCTGCACAAACGTCTCAGCATGGAGGCCTTGAAGAGCAAAGCTCCAGACTTGGGGCCGATTAAATGGCCGTCGCTCGTCACCATCTGTAAATGGAAGCAAAATTTGACTGAGAGACTTCTAAAGAGACACCGAAGGAGTTGCAGTCAGGTTAGCAGCTCTTTATTCAGTTTAACCATCAAGTTTGAAACAAGTAGACCAGCATTCCATTACCAAATCTTTTAGACAGGGTTTCCCAGGCAATAAAAGACTGAATGGTTTTCAAAACTAGACTACTTAAGAGGAATAATTGTTCACAATTCTCCATAGGTCCTTTTAACCGCCTTCTCGCTTTTGTTAGATAATGCTATTTTAAGTTCTCTGTCTCTCTGGTGGATTTAGCCACTCTTCCAGTTTTTATTGAACTGGTTTCATAATTTCTGAAGTTGATTGCACAGGCCTGGCTCTCGACCAAATGCGTTCTGGGCATTAGCCTTTGAAACATCACCCACAGACGCTGCCAGCACTCAGAGACATATTCCAGTGGAAAAGAGACTAATGAAACTAATCAATGTAAGAGCTGTCTTCTGTCTTTAGAAGGACGCCAGAGGTGTTAAAACAATTTAAGGTTGGATGTGCAGCCTGAAGCCATATTTTAGACAGAAAATGCTCAGAATGCTATGCAGTGTAGACACTGTGAGAGGTTTGTGTATGTTAGGCTAGAAGTGCTAATGCAAGCATCGCTCTTAAAACTCTTGCAATTTAGGATGTTATTATTTTTCAAAGACAGTCCAATCAAAAAATCCCATAGACTTGCATTGAAGGAGGCACTGAGCTATATCTAGGGACCAAAATATAACAGAGATTTAGGGAAGGGGACTTTTGACTTGTGCCATCAGCACCCTAGCAACCACATAATAACGCACTAAAACCCTCTTATTTTTGCAACTGCATTGCAACAGTTGTGGTGGTGAGCACTGCACAATCAAGCACCTGCATTTTTTTTCAGAGAACAAACTTGAGTTGATATACTGTAAATAAAGTATAGTTGAGGTACAAGTTGACGAGATGGAAAGGATACGAGGACATTAAGACCCTGGGGGAAAGGGACAAGCCATTGAGGAGCTGAAACTGTCTCTAAGGAGCTTTTAGTGAACACTAATGGTGATTATTATGGAGCTGGTGGTGCTTAACGCAATGGCCATAGGCTGGGTTCAGGGAATCTCTTTTCGTGAACCCAACAAAAAGCTATTTCTCCAAAGTAAGTGTTGGCACTGCTTCTGTATCTGCAGAGCTAACCTCTCTACCCCTTGCATTAAATTATAATCACTCCCCTGCTTAACTTTACACTCTTTAAAATCTCCCTCTGCTCCTGGGTTAGCTAAACCCAGGAGGAAGTCCTCATAACTTCCAGCACTTTTTATTCCATAATTCAGTGAACTAGTGTGGTTGCTAAATCTGAGGCCAGGTCAGCGGTATGAGCTCTGACAGCTATTTTGGCAGACTAGCACTCCTTCAAGCTTGTTCACCACACAAGCTCTTTTCTAAAGCTGTATATTATTATCATTTTCTTCAATTAAAATTTTTGGCCAAAAATGTAATATTTATTTAAATATTTTGTGTTTTGTCTTTTATCAAGCTCATTTGGAATCTCCAAACCTATATCAGTAATATTTCAAATCAGTAATAATAAAAACAATAAAATCTGACAGCAATGGTACAGTGTTATTTTAGTATTATTTATATACTATTGTTGTGTTTATTAATATTTTGAATGATACATTTTATTTTTTCATTTAAATTTTTGTTTTCATTTTAGTTTTAATTTTTTATAATTTTGTCTTTTGCTTTTGTTGTTTTTATTATTTTCTCTTATATTTGTTTCTATTTAGCTCTATATTTATTTAAGTTTTAATTTAATAATTTTAGTTTATTATAGCTAGTTTCTAAGGCAACATTTTCTGAGGTTTTAATCAAGTAGTATTTTATTTTAATTCATCTTAATTTCAATTAACCAAAACAAAAATCACATAATTTTTTTAGTTCAGCAATGTGCATGGGCTTTCTAGACAAGAATCTTATGACTTCTCTAATATTGAACACCTCCTATGGACTATGGACTGTTTAGCATTTGCTAAATACGGACCAAAGTTTGTCATTTCAGTTGATGATTGTCAGACTCTGTCAAACTTTACAATAATTGCTGAGTTAAACCAGTAGTATAAACATGCACACACTCTGCGGCAGTATCATTGCCTTTAATGGGCACGAACTGACTATGTGCTGCAGTTGGCAAATGACTGTACCATCATTCCTCACTCTCAGTTCTGAGATAGAGCGGCTGTACAACAGTTTAATTTACGCATTCTGCAACATTACTATGCCAGTGAGTAAAATCATTCACTTTTCATCTGAAGTAGACACACAGGACAAAGCTTTCAGCAGAGATGCTTGTTTGATCCATCATACAGGAGCTAGAGAGAGAATGGATTTTGGCAATTTTTTTTTAAATGAGTGCCAAGATCAATCCGAGGGCCTAAACTAATTTTGTAGCAACTTGTCCTATCTCAAAGTCTAACCACAAGCCCCACCTTGTGGTGGTAAATATGAACTACAGCAACAGCACACAGAGGACAACCAGATACCCTGAATATTATATTTGTTTTCCTTTTTGCCATGATTTCCCCCTCACCCCATATTAACACTATACATTTCTGCTATGGTAATAAAATTACATAATGCACTATTTGATGACACAAAAAAGTTATCAGGTAATATGTAAAGCCTTTTCAGTGTTTATTTTCCTAAAAAGCCTATTCCTGTCAGACTGTATGTTGACTTTCTCAGCATATGGTCATCCTCTCTCTAAGGTACAGGAGAGATGGGTTCTGGACCATAATGGCTTTCACTGAAGCAATAAATGACCTGTCACACACTGACAGGACGAATCAACCGCTTAAACTCTGCCCTGCAATGTGGGTTTGAATTTTTTGTGGGGATCTTGCAAGTCTTGCAGAGTGGGAGTTCTTGTCTCATCGCGCACGCGCGCGTGTGTTTGTGTGTGTTTGTGTGTGTTTGTGTGTGTGTGTGTGTGTGTGTGTGTGTGTGTGTGTGTGTGTGTGTGTGTGTGTGTGTGTATTTAGGGTTTGAGAGCTGGGGTCCAAAATGAACCTTTGCCAAATGCCAAATGCAAGTTGGCTTTGGTGAGTAAATGGAAAAATAGAGATACTTGGCACTTAACTGCAACATGACCTGGTTTGAATTGATTGTTGGAATGATAGTCTAAAGCTCACAGGTGACATTCAGCGTTCAAATCCAAGACATTCAAACGTCTACTAAATAAAACATTTGTTGTGATTCGTACCTGATCTAATGACTTCTTTAATCTAGGACACTGAAAATCTTTTTTCTTTTTTTTAACTACATGTGAACTCATTTATTTATTTATTTATTTATTTTGGTTTGTCACAAAAATACAAAGAAATATAAAACTGCATAATATTTGTGCTATCATAACTAAAATAAAGAAATAAAATAATGTTTTATATTTATAATAATTTTCAATAAAATCATTTTTGAATAAGTAAATTAAATTAATATTATTATTATTTTTGTTGTTGTTGTTTCAGGTATTCATTAAACATACTGTATAATTATAAAATGGATGTAATTAGTATATAATTCTTACTATACAATATGAATTTTTTTTTTTTTTACATTTAATAGAAATCAGTATTTTGACCCTTTTGATCTTTTCATCTGCATTTATGTGAGTAAACAGTGGGAAATATGATGGCTTGTCATATGCTGGTTGTTTTCAGTGTGTATGACATATCCATACATATGACATATATTTCTGTGTTAATATTACATCCACATAGGTGCCATGTTCTCTCACCCTTGTGAGTGTAGCTGCTTGAGTGGGCACGACGTGTGTGAATGTCAGGGTTGACCACCTGTCACTTGATGGTCTGTCTGTTGAAAGGTGGGAAAATTTATTTGACAGCATCTTATGACATTTTCAACAGTATTATCGGTGTATCTCGGTGACGTGGAATCACAGCTTGCTGGCATTTGGCATTAGCATTTGGCATTGACACATGGCATACAACTCACACACACACACACACACATCCTGAGGCTGTCATCATTTCGAGAATTGACAGTGATAAGTCGTGTTTGTCATCATGTTAAAAGTGTGATAGAAAACACACAACACTTTTGGGAATTAGAAATGGCTGACATTTTCTCACTGGATGATTTAGCTACTTTTTAACTGACTTCTCTCACACATGTCAAGTATACAATATTCATGCATTATAATTCTATCCTAATTATAATTCTGTCCTCCAATTGGCCTTGTTAGCAATAGAATACTAGTTTACTATTTACAGAGTACAGGGCTGGCTAAGTGTCCGGCACTACCTTGTATTTTTAACTGTTGCATGCTACATTGGAGTCACATGACATCAACATATTGCATGTGAATGGTATCCAATTATCATCTATAAATAAAATAGGTTATTTTGCATTTTCAGTACAATTTTGTGTTTAAAAAAGGTTTTGGTAGTCTGATGCCTCATATTTGGTTGCAGTGGAGGCTTTCCATGAATAATTACTTAATTTCAATCACTTGGCTTTAGAGGTCATGAATCATTAATAGCCCATTTGAAGAATATCCTGGCCACTCATTTCCATACAAAGAAAGTCAAAAAGTTGAAAAAAGACAATACATTTTTGATGGCAGTCCTTTACCATCATCCCTTTACCATACATTCATGTTCTGTTCAAACCCATTAGTAGAGCTTGATGGTGTTTGTGTGCCCTGCAGTAATTAGGATTTTATTGAGTCATGGTTAATAGTTAGTTAATATTGAGAATTGGTCCCCAAACTAAAGTGTGACCACACTTTGCTGCATAGTCTGTTGGGAAATGTTCTGCTGTGAAGTCCACACCATTCCGGGCTCTGAAAAAGTCTGCATTGCAGGCACAAAGGTGATGCTCGTGAGCGCCCTTCTGAGACTAAAGTGACAAATGGGATGCTCTATGGTCTTGTCGACTTCACTGATGTACATAAGGAAAGGCCATAGAACTGCAGGTCAACATCAAGTGTGCTATTTGGGACAGGACCATTAATGTGCCTGTTTGCTGCATTGCTTGGAAATCTTGAAAAGCAAAGAGTTAGGCTAATTAACTCTTTTGTCGTTGTTGTTTGATTATTAATATGATTAAATATAACTTTGTATTGAACATTGGTTTCTTTTATAATATTGCCATTGCTGTTGCTTTATTAGAAGCAGTAAACCACTGTTTTAGTGATTTTTCAAATACTAAGGTTTTAGAACACTTATTAGTTCAATTTGTACTGTTTATGCATTTCTGTCTGCCTTCAGGCTATGTGGCTTATATCTCTACATAGCTGCGAGCTTTTCGTGTACTTTGAGCTTGCTGCAAGAGATCATTTGAATGATTTTATCATGTTGAAAAAGTGCAGCTGTCAGTTAGACATCTGTCTGTCTGTTTGGGGGGTTTGGGGTTAAGGCAGCTCAGTCCCCAGCTGTTCATGGTTTGATTGCTTCTGCCTTGAGCAGAGATGCTGTCAAGACACACCGCCAGTTAAATCATCAATTGACAGAGCTTTCTCCAATGCACACACAAACACACTCGTCTACCTCTCTTTCTTCTCTTATTCCCTCTTGTGCTCCCTCTCTCGCTGTCTTCCTGTTGTTGCTTAACTAAAACATGCCTAGTGTCTACAAGTAGCCAGCTTCTTTCTCACACACACACACTCTCTCTCTGATGCGCGCACACACACACACACAGAGCCTTCTCACTGGCTCTCTCACTGTTGAGAGCACACGGCTCAGATACCGCCCAGAGGAGTGCCGCCCACCACAGCTGCGTCCTCTGAATGCAAACCCAGAGACAGGGAGGTGAAACACACAGGGCGAGAGGAGGAGAGGAACGCGCATTTGGGATGACGGCTTACCTGAGCAAGCAGCAGAGCTGCTGTGTGGAGATGCACGGCCGTGTGGGAGATCGTGGAGGGGGCGAGGCGCCCTGCTCTTGCAGCTGGCAGCACGAACCTCAGCACGGATACAACTACCAGCCCTCGCCCTCTCTGTCCATGTCCACCCTGCCCCGTCAGAGGGCCAAACTCACGGCTTCACGCTCCGAGAGCTCCTGGAGGAGTCCTAGCCGCGGCGCACTCCGAGCCAAAGGGGGGAGCTGCGATCTGTGGACGGAGTGTGGCTGCCATCCGCACAGCTGGCACGAGCCGTACCAGGTAACCCGCTGCCATCTGGGCTAGGTACCAGGGGCGCGAGGGGACAGGTGCATGATGGGTAGTCAGATATGAGGGTTAGAATAAGAAGTAAGAAAAGCAAATGAAGTCGGGTTGATTAAGTTGTTAAGGGCTTAAAAAACCCTTTGTAAAATTGTGATTTTCGGGACTGAAAAAGATTTTGAAATGAGAAAAAATCATGGACAATTCATAGAATTTAATGTTAGGGTCAGTATGTTTTTTCATATTAATACAGCATAACTGTTTTCAACATTGATAATAATAAGAAATATTTCTTGAACAATGGCATAGTAGAATGATTTCTCAAGGATCATGTGACACTGAAGACTGGAGTAATGGCTGCTTTCCATCACAGGAATAAATTACATTTTATAATAAAAACAGTTACTTTAAACTTGAATAATATTTCACAATAAAAGTTTTTATTGTTTTTTTTGTTTTTTGTTTTCAAATAAATGCAGCCTTGAGCATAAGACACTTTTGTCTGTCAAAAACATTAAGATATCTTAAAGACCACAAACTTTTGAATGGTGTATATTTAATCTTTATCCAGTAATCACAAACTAAAAAACTGAAAAAGTCTTGGAAACTGTAAAATGCTAGCTGGACCGAGACTATTCTGCTTTTGAATGATGGTGGTTGTTTAATATTTGGTGTCAGGGTTTTTTTTTTTTATAGTTGAATGGTTGTTGTATATGTTGCTGTAGCTGTTCTCCTAAGTGCTTTTTGCTCTTCAATAAGCATGTATTACCACTGGAGCCCCTGTTCTGACATGCTTGTTGTTCTTGTTGCTGGGTGTGCTGATATAACTTTGTATCGCATGAACAGTTCTACACAACATGGCTCTCAGATCACAAATACTACAGCAGTGATGATAACGTAATCTGTTTGTTCATGAGCGAGAGAGATCCAGCTAAACGTCCTAGATCAGGCCAATGCATCACACCCCAGAGTGTACTAACACAGCTGGATGCTGCACTCCAAAGACCCTCTGTTTATGTGTTTGTGTGTGTGTGTCACTTATTTTGTGATTTGTCTTAATATACAGTACATAAATAGCAGTGCAGGATTTTTCTGTCTGCTGATTGGTAGATGATCATTTGTTTTGACCCATTTCTCAGCTAAAGTGCATGTCAGTAGCAATATAGATGGTATATACCACTGAAATATGGAAATTGGTCCTGTGATTGATAATGTGATAGCTGACACGAGAAGGCTTGGGAGAAATGACCATGTGGCTCCGCATCCATCACCTGTCTCTGCATGAAAACACCTCCACACTTCTCATCACTGGTGGTCCAGTGTGATATACAGTGGGTACGGAAAGTATTCAGACCCCCTTAAATTGTTCACTCTTTGTTATATTGCAGCCATTTGCTAAAATCATTTAAGTTATTTTTTTTCCTCATTAATGTACACACAGCACCCCATATTGACAGAAAAACACAGAATTGTTGACATTTTTGCAGATTTATTAAAAAAGAAAAACTGAAATATCACATGGTCCTAAGTATTCAGACCCTTTAAGGGGGTCTGAATACTTTCCGTACTCACTGTATATGGCTAAGGGGCTGCTGTGTGCAGGCTAAGAGTGGTTTTCCATCACATTTCTGCTCAAACCGTTGACTGGACATGGTTAGACCTTTGATCATCTTTTTTTTTTTTTCAGAGAACGTCATCAAGGGATGCTACTAGTCAGTTGCCTCACTATAGAACCAATGGCAAATGAATGTATATCTTGCTTGTTTATTTATTTGTGTGTTTTTGTATGTATACCAGCACACACTAATTTGTATATTAATATTTAGTCAGTTGTATAATAAAATAATAATAATAATAATTCTTTTGATGTATTTTAAGCAGCCATTACTCTGGTCTTCAGTGTCATATGATCCTTCAGAAATCATTCTAATGTGCTGATTTTGAAACATTTATTATCATCAATGTTGAAAACAGTTGTGCTGCTTTTTTTTTTCTTTTGCTTTCTTTGATGAATAGAAAGTTCAGATGAGCAGGATTTATTTGAAATGGAAATATTTTATAGCATTAGAAATGTCTTTACTGTCACTTAAAAACCCCAGCACATGTATTTGTGTATATTGCGTCTTGGTAATATCTTTACCAGCCCTTTATAGTCTGCTGCACTTGAATACTTCTTTGAGTTGCTGTCTCTATGGTGTTCAACCAAGGCTGTTGTTGTTGACTTTTTCTTCTTGTGCATTATTGACGGTGGTGTGGTAGCTCTATGTATAGTTTCTGTGGCCTGAATTATTGAGAGCAGTAAAGTGGGACAAGAGCAGAGGACCTCTTTGAGCAGCACATAACACATCTGCAGACCAATCATTATTTATCATCATATGTAACATTGGATAAGCAAAGTGCAAACTATGCAGACTAACTGGCAGTCACTTTCTATTCTGCTGTATATAATACCATTTGCTGTTGTACTGTTTTCCAAAGGACAAACTGGACAAGATACTGTAGTTATTTATCTTCATTCAGTTATATTTTTAAATGCTCATGACAAGTCCTTTTGTTTCACTAGAACATATTTTTAATCTGGTAATGTGACATAACGCAAATCGATTTATAAATGTTTGATGAGTAGTTCCATTGAAGTTTACATTTATCACTCGTGCAATTTTATTCACAGAGGTGCGGTTCTCACAGCTAGGGTGAATTGCTAGCATTCATAAGGACAACTGTAATTATTCCACTGTGCTTATTAACACACATTAATCTTAGTATTGTTGGGTTACTAGATATGCCACACTGTATTAATCTTGTTTTGCCTGAATTGCAATGCACTTCATATGCATTTTTGAGGCGACAAGCCTGTTTGGATCTCATAAACATCTGCACAAAACACAATGTTAAAATGTGTCTCAAAAGACCCCCACTAGCTAGAAAAGTATTAGAGAAATCTGATGTGATGTTTTAATTACATAATGTAGCATAAACTCTGGGTTTAAACCCAGGCACTTTCTTGATCTTGTATTAGCCTGCAACTTACCTGCCCTAAAATGCTGATGTGTTGAAAACAGACACTTTTGTTTACCAAGTCCTTTCCTAACTCTGCAGAGGCATGAAGATGCTTGAAGCAGAAAGTCTGACCCAGTTTGGCTCCACAATAAGCCCTTAAGATGCTTGTGTTTGTGTTCTCTTTCCCAAACACTGCAGAGCCGGTCTGTCCTGCACCACACACACACACTTTTCATATTAAATGTGGTTTCAGACACAGCATCTTATCTCTTTTTCTTAAAAACTTTCTCTTGCATCTTTAGTCTTAAAAACACCATGGTATACTATGATATGCTGTTCCATTCTATACCATGCCTTACCATTTTTAATGTGCACACACATAAATTATTTTTTCCCCTTAATGTTGATTGAGAGCTGTGTGTGCAGTTGATTATGTAATGCCATCACCTCTGTGCTCAGCTGGGCCACGTGAGCACTGGCTGGCTGAAAGAGGCCGGTCGTGCTCTGAATCAGTGCATTTGCAAGCACTTCCACACAAATAACATTGGAAATGGGCAACAGCCACTTCAGCCGATTGTGTCTAGAGAGTGTATTAATGAACACATCAACAAAGAGTCTGTGTGCCTGTTGAAGCGCTTTTTCCACAAAGATTTATTCAAATCTGTACTTTCTAAAAGTACTTGCTATTTTGCAGTGTGCATTTACATTGAGAATAGATGATGTCTGTGTACATTGAGCTTCTCTATTTTCTGTCTATTAATGCTCTGGGGCATCATTTATAAAACTTTCCATAGATTTAATCCTAAAAGTGTACGTATGCACAAAAGCTAGATTTTGCGTATGCACAAAGCTAAACCTGTAGCACTCCTCGCTGTCTTTAAAACATAGCATGCTATAGGAAAAGTTATCAAGCGCATCCACTACAAAAAGCCTATGTCTATTTAAATTCATATAACTTTTGTTTAACTTCTGCATAGTGACTTTATGTATTGTCAGTGCTTATCTCCATTAATGAGAGTGGAGTATTTAATGTAGGCCTAAATGTGTATACCAAAATGAAAACTTATACACAATAAAAAAAGAGTTTAAAACCGTTGTTTACTTCATTACTTTTCTTACTCAAAGAAAAAGGGTTCCTCAATAGGCGGCCCGCAGGCCACATCCGGCCCGTGAGAGAAAAAGGTTTGGCCCGCGCTAATTTCAAATAATGTGGCATGAAAATTCAAACGCTGCATCAGAAAGCTACATTAACTTACATCGTGTCTACACCGGACGCGAGCAGCGCGGAGCGGCACGACGCAATAAAATACAATAGAACTTGTTATAATCAGTGATGTTGTCTCGGATGCGGCGCAACAATCATTCTATTTATAATGCACTGACACAACGTTCAAATGATATGCAATGCTTTGTCGCATCCAGTGTAGATACGATGTGACAGCAAAAACATGGCGAGTGTGTAGAAAAGAAAAGTGGACACGGAAAGTAGATGATTCAAATGTGAATGGACTGAACAGTTTTGAGTGAGTGAGTGAGTGACTGATATCTTTGTTATGGAATACACGTGTTGGTTCACAGTGAGTTCAGTTTTAACGTACAAGTTTGCTTTAAATTATTTTATATAAATTATTTATTTTCAAGATCTGAGGTAAAATATCTATTGTTGCTATTGTTGGCTATAAAGATAACACAAAATAATATTCAAACTCACATTAGTCACTTTTAACATTGAATAAAGCACATAATCATTACCTGAGATTATCACTGTCATATTTTGTATATTGCTCTTTCTGCGACGTAGCAGAAAATAAAAACCATTGTTGGCTATAAAGATAACACAAAATAATATTCAAACTCACATTAGTCACTTTTAAAGCACATAATCATTACCTGAGATTATCACTGTCATATTTTGTATATTGCTCTTTCTGCGACGTAGCAGAAAATAAAAACCGTTCCTAAAATAGAATCCCATGTCGCTTATTGTCAGGTGTCGCTGTCGCGGGTGGTTAGGACAAAAACTACATGGAAAAGATACTTTTTATCGCGTCGTGTCTGGTTGGGACACACGGTGTTACAGTTTGATCCCCCCCCAAAAAAATCTAAGCATAAAAATATTAATACTGACAAATCTAATAATTGAATCTGCAATTAGGGAAAGTGGAGAGAAGAGATGCAGTCTGGGAATGAGCAGGAACAGTTGATTTGCATGGCAGACACGGAGATCCAGATTTTTTGTTTGTTCATTTCTTTTTAATATTCAACAGGCAAAGTTCTTATATATAATTGTTATATATAATTGTTATTATTATTACAATTATTATATTATTGTTGCTTTTGTTAAAATAATCACAATTATATATATACTGTACCTTCACTCGCGTAAGCCTCGCCCACTCTTGACAGCAAAATGGATAGATATATTTGAATGACTTTCTAATATTTACAGATGAAAAATATACCTGTGACATGTCAGTTATTCACTGAGGAAAATACAACGTCTCAAATGCATTAAACAGCACAAATTATTTCGCTTTTTGCCATGGTGGATCGATTTGATCCATGATCGACATTAAGGGCTGCTTAAGAATAAGTGTACACAAATTAGTGAAATTGTGTGAACTTAAATAGTAATTTATGGAACCGCTTTAGCCCCGATTTATTTATTAGGTTATTTCAAGTAAGGTTTATGGACTTTAATTTTTACTGATGCAAATATGTTAGAAACAATGCATCGCGATACAAATGCCAACTTGTAGCCGATGCATACTTTTTTAATATCGATGCATCGCATCGTTAACTTTTATGCCGATGCGAATCTGTGAATCTTTCCATCCCTAATGTTTACACATAAGAGGAATTTGTTTTGGTGACAGAAGCTTCCACAGCACAAAAAGAATGACAGTGACAAGACAAGACAGATAATAAAAAGAATAAAAATAGGATAAGTAAATAGCAAATAACAATATACAAAAAATGTTTAAAAAATGCACAACATACAAAGTAGACAATAGATGGTGTGTGTATATGTATATATATATATATATATATATATATATATATATATATCATTGTACAATGATAGCACCACAGTGCTATTTTGTAATGATTACTTGCTGAAAGAACATAATAACTACTACCTATCACTATCTTAAATTACTCTGAACCATATTCAGTTTCATTGTGAGGTCACCAAATACTCCAAAACCTCATAAAGATAAAACGACTCATCATTTCTTGATGTCATCTTTGCTCTTCAGTGATAATCAGTCAAGGTTTTTATATTTATCTCTGCAGAAAAGTTAATAGACACCCACATCCATAGAGTTAATAACATACTGTCAGACAGAGTGCTGATGAACTTGTGGGTGTCTGATGTTAATCTAAAATAAATCTGCATATCATTTGCATATTGATGAATGCAGTTGTATTTATTTATTATACCACCTCGGGAGCATGTAATGTTTTAACAAAGACAGATTCAAATTAAAATATGGCTTTAGCATTATATAGCTCAGAATATCAACATAACATTCATGATAATTTAATAGAAATCGAAATCTGTAATATGCAAGAGCTGTCTTCACATTTATGAGTAGTAGTTTCGCAGTGTCATCCTAGTTGAAAATTGGAGTCATCTTTCTGAGTGTATGTGTCTCAGAGGATGCCCTCTTTATGACTCACTTTCTGAAATGGCCAATATTGCTCTTTGTCATTCAGGGAGACATTAAACTTCGCTTTTGCTCAATTACGTTCTGTTTGCTTTTTATTTCGGACCATTAAACTGTCATATTTTGAGATAACGCTGCAATTATCTCTTTTATCTCTTTAATGTTTGTCTGCCACGCCGTGATGAACCTCTTCAGTAGATAATAGCTCCAGCTAGATGGCACATTTCTGTTATTGATCCCACCATGTCATTCATTACAAAAACACCTTGTGTGGGAGATGCCCGCAGTGTGTACTTAAAAGTTTTGCCACTAAGGTTTGAGATGCAAACATTTTGTGTTTGTTTGAACCCTGTAAAGACTGACATATGATCTACAGAGAATGGTCAAAGTGATGCAAATATGCTGACATATTATGTGTGTTGTGTTCGACTTGAAGCAGCACTCCGCAAACCGATCGGTGTTAGACATCAAAGTAACGTGAGAACGATTCCGAAGCATCTGCTCTTTATAGCTCTCACGGTACTTTGATGTCATACACCAACCGGTCTACACAGCGCTGCTTCAAGTCGAAAGCAAGTATGAAAACAGGAAAACAAAGCCAAAACCTGGATATTTTAGGCAATATAGAAATCCTGGCCAGGAAGTGTCTGGGAAAAAGAGCACTTATGGTCACCCAACATTTACTAAAAGCCAGTTTACTTGCTAAAAAAAGTATAAACTATCAATCAGATGACAGAAGGCATGTAGTAGATTGTTTTTGATCATGTTGATAATTTAGAGGCCTTTGCACATCAAATATGATACAGTAGGCTTTATAGGGTCAATGAGGTTTTTGCCATGTGCTTTTCAACATATCTCTGGTTCTCCGACCCCTCAGTGACTGAGGCTATAGATCTCAAGGCGGGAGATGTATTGATGTAATTAGAGACAGTGTGCAGTAAGCAGGGACAGCCTCAATCTCTGCTGTCGATCGATCTTTAGTCGCCGGCTGCATCTCCCCTGGGGATTTGTGTAGTAGGTCATCTCTGAATGCTAATGCGTCTGTGATAAGCCTCACGGCCTCCAGCTGAATGAGTTTGTGTTGTGTGCTAGCCCACCTTTCATTACTTGTTAAATGTTGTGTGCCTCTAGTGGCAACAAACAGAATTACAAAAATAATGACTTTTTTCAATTAGGGTTCCTAAACACAGGTCTGCCATTGGTCAGATAAACAGAAAGCCTGCCATTAGTTGAGCATGTGCTGCTTTGATGAACTGTGGGACTAATGCAAATGATGCAGGCTCGAGTGCTTTCTGAGACTAGTCCCTTTCCTCTATAACTTTGTCATTAAATAAATCAAAATGAACAATAGAAAAATTTTTAAAAGACATTCAGTTGTGCAGGCAAAGCATATAATGAACTGTTTGGTGTAAACACCTTTCAAATGTGAAATATTAGTACATCAAAATGTTTAGAAATTGTTTTATTTTTTATTATGTATTAAAATATGTATTCCTATGGTGACAAAGTTGAATTTTCAGCAGCCATTTCTCCAGTCTTCAGTGTCACATGATCCTTCAGAAATCATTCTAAAATGCTGATTTGGTGCTCAAGAAACATTATTTTATTAATATAAATGATGAAACAGTTGTTCTGCTTAATATTTAACCATATTAACCCTGATACAGATTTTTTTTTTAATCAGGATTCTTTGATGAATAGAACGTTCAAAAGAACACCATTTATTGAAATAGAAATATTTTGTAACATTACATATGTCTTTGTCACTTTTGTGTCTTTGTCACTTATATCTGAATTTGGTTCATATGGTTCATATTTGAGGTCATATAAGGTCCACCCAAATTGACTGCATATTTACCCATTCAAATAATAATAATTTTTAATTATAAAAAATAATTGTGTCTGCGTATCATCATATTTCTTATATATATATATATATAGTTTGAAAAATGTATTTGTCAGGTTTTGTTTTGCACTTTGCAGTAGTTCACATGATTTATTCTTGCCTCCAGCACCACAGATATCATTATTACCTATAAAGGTCAAATTTAGCTTAAGTATGCAGTTATTGCACATTGAATTGTGCAGCTGTACATTATGCTGTGTAAAATGAGCTAATATTTTCTAATAAAGGCTAATGAAGGGGTTACACTTCACAACACTCAATAAAATTACAGAGAAGGTACAGAATAGATATCCACCTACCGAGATTTCTGGCCTCGCTGCTGTGTGGGAGAAATTAATGACTTTGTGTTGTCATCAGAAGCTAGCAAAATAGCGCCAGAGAGAAACAGGGAGAGACATAAACAATTTCAACATTCATAAGAACTTTTTTTTTTCTAGCAATGATCATACTCCTAAATGATGCTGTTTTTTCATCCTTCATCTAATCGATCTCTGTGTGTGTGTGTGTGTGTGTGTGTGTGTGCTGTAAATACGTTGTGTTCCATCTCAGTGGGTGTTGCTGTCGACTGTCGATTTGAAGTTGTGTTCTTCATCATGGCATCTGTGAGCTCAGCGGTGCCCATCATGCACTGCTGTATCCCTTATTAAAATCTGGGCCAGTTCATGCATCTCCAATCCACTCTGATCTTTATCTCTTTCTGTTTTCCTCTCCGTCCATCCCTCTTGCCCACCCTTTCTCTCTTTTCACAGGCAAGTCCTGCCCCAATTATTGTCAACACGGACACTTTGGAATCTGTACCATACGTGAGTTTTGATTCTTCATTTATTTATTGCATGTTCATGACATTATGCACTGCTGTGACATTGCAGATCACCCACTTGATCAGATCAGTGCCCTCATAGACTGAGTGGTGAATGAGTTTGACATCCTTTTTTTGCGTTTCATAAATTTAGTGTAATTTATCACTCTGCACAAATACGATCAACATATTCAATGAATGATGGCGTTTCATAAATCAACCAGATAAGGAGGCCACTGATTATCAGCGGGTTTAGATTAGCACAGGCTTTTCTTTTAGGGGTTTGAAATATTAATATATGGAGTCAACTGTTTTTTTGGTGGAGCATATGAGAGAGATTTGATGAATGGTTTAAAACAGGAATTGGATCAAATAAACATATTTTGCTTGGTACCTATGTAGATTATTCCAAATCAGTTAATTATAAGATGCCATTTCAGTTAGTATGCTGCCTTAGGAAGTCGCTGCCTGTTCGTATGTTTTAGATCAGAGTGAAGGAGGTAGATAAATGCAGAAGAAACATCACGATTTGAGCATATGACAGAACAGGTGATTGAAGTGAATGAAAGAACACGGAGGGGGAGAGCAGTGTTGAATCAGACACCAACACAAAGCGATAAGCACTCGGCACGAAGTGCATAGAGTTCGCAGACACAGACACACTAACAACACAGCTTGACCTTCAGTCAACCTTCAGTCAGGTTTTGTCTGTCTCCTGCAAACTCCAAAATAATCGTCTGTGTTTTTTCCTGTTTTTGCAATGAAGTCATTTGACCATGTACAGAAATGGCCAGCCATTTATGAACAACCCAAAACATTCTTTTTTGTTCTGCTTCAGCTTGTTTGTTAAGCCCATAGGAAAGATAAATCACAAATAAGATAATTTTAACCACTCAGTTGTTTCTCCTAAACGGCAATGAGATTAAGTGACGATTTAAAAGGTCTCTTCCTCTGTTACATCAGGGAAAATATCTCTCTATTGCTCTGTTTCATTAGAAGAATCTCCTCCGTTGAACATGCCTCTTACACACACCCTTCACGTTCACTGAGGATAATTTCATTTATTTCTTGTTTCTCTGCCTGCATCTCAGTAATGAAATATTAACATCAAGGCATATCCAGATCACTGTGGATGCGCCGTGTTTTAGTCAAAGCGCCGTAATTCCGTCAATAACGCGTGATCGACCATGACATCCAGTATCCAGCAACACACCTAATGCTGTTAAGACGGTTTAATTGCTTTTCTCCCTTCTTTTCCCTGCTGTTCTCAGTTTAAAGCCCACTGTGGGCATGTGTTGGAGTATGTGTGAGATTACGATGATTATGAGCTGCTTTAAGCAGCAATCTGTCTCTGATAGACCTTCTCCTAATATCCTAATACAAGAGAACAAGCAAGAGAAGATGGAGTTCTGGGAAAAGAAAACACTGATGGATTACTCCAGTAAAGCAGGTGTTCACTCTGAGTTTAGCCTATAAACACACTGTGTGCGTGTGTTCTGTGCTCCCAAAATGTAAATATCTAAAGTAGAACAGATTCACTGACCTTTTTTTTTTCCGCTGAGAACTTGAGAAAAGTCATTACTACAGTATTTAGTGTGCTGTAAACCTAAAATGTTTGATATGACTTCACTGGGATTTACCATATACTGTGTTTTAGATTTGCATACTTAATCTTCAATCTATCTGAGTTTTGTTTTCATACAATCTCTTTACAATCTGTGACGATTTTATTTAGGGGTGGACTACACATCGTATACACTCATACAAATTCATCACCTTGTAAAATAGTTATCAAGTCATCTTTATGGAGATAAAAAGACTCGACATGACTCCAGAGACAAAAGAGAGAGGTGCTGCAGTAAAGACCAAATCAAGCTCATTATGCATGTATTCATGCAATACATTTATTCCACACACACACATACACACACACACATTCACTCACCCTGCACAGTATCTTCTGTTCACTTTATTAAAAGGAACCTTGGTTGCTTTAGTGTAGATTTGCCTTAGGTTAAATGTTACGTGGGCTTTGTGCTGTTTATCAAGGAATTGTCAAGGCTAGTTGAAAATCATGCTTAAAAGACAGATTTTTCTTTGGAGTGATGAAAAAAATGAGAAATGTCTCCATCTGTTGATGATTCTGTTGAAGAAATGCAAGAGTGTGTGAAGCTGTCAGATGTAATAAGGTACATAAAGGAGTGCAGCAGACCTTAGTCAGAGAAGATTCCATATTTAATTTGATGACCATTACCATGTAAGGGAAACAGGTCAATTTAGCTCAAAGGGAATAATTTAAGATTTTAAAGGGAACTCCACCAATAATATGTAAGGGAATTAGGACAGAATCACTGTTTTACGGCTGATCACTGAGACGTATGACATCAATTCTGCAATGGATATTTGTATCCAACATATAGTGAAAACACTATTAATTAGCACGGTAACAAGGTCGGCAGTTTATACATAATATGGAGTTATGCGTAGCAATTATTAGTTGGTCACCAGTCCTTTTAGTGTCATTTAGATACATATTTACATGGAAATGAAGTTTCTTTGGCATTCTGTGGACGTAAGGATACGTTCTGTGAAGACCAGAGAGTTTAAAATGTCTGTAAGGAATTTTAGTCTGTTCTCTGTCGTGAGGTGGGGGAAGTCAATTTACGGGGCTCGTGACTGCGTTTACTATCACGTGAGGGTCATGTGGTCATCTCTTTGACCATTTAATCTTGATTACTTGCTCCAAAATTGACAATCTCCTTGGAATTGTCAATAAGTGTTCTTTTGTTTAAATGCTGTGAGCTACTCAAAGCTGCTAGTTGGTTCAGGCTTGGGGCCAGGATCTGATTTATGAACATCCTGTTGTCTTGGGCCTCTGTGGAATTCGTCTCATGTTTCAACCATGTTTTGACCATATCTTAGATTGTCTGATTCGGTCTGATACCCTACAACCAAAACGTGACGTGTAAACTCTGCTGATCACGGATTGGCTGGAGAGGTTCGTCACTACCTGCATCACTGAACTTGCGACACAAACTCAACAGAACCACTAGATTTAAATCAGCACAGCCAGCGAAGGATCGAATCCAGCGAGCTTGATAGGGCGACGCGGAATGAAAAAGATTTTCAGGAGTCGCAGCAATAGATTTTCAGGAGTCGCAGGCGGTGGAACTATAACGACATGGGAATAATCCTGCCCACTCTAAAGCTGTACTGAACTGCAGTGGAAACGCAAACCGAGCTGAGCCGAGCCGTGCCGTGTCGTACCGTACTGAGCCGTGCCGAGCCGAGTCGTCCCACATAGTGGAAAAGAGCCATAAGATACCTTATTTTGAGCAAAATCTAAGGCAGCGTTTATAATAGACATACACTACATACACACTAATGGTACACTACCATTTAAAAGTTAATGTTTTTTTTTTGAGGGGTCATATGATGCGATTTCAATTTTTCCTTTCTCTTTGAAGTGTTACAAGCTCTTGGTGCATAAAGAAGATCTGTAAAGTTGCAAAGACTAAAGTCTCAAATCCAAAGAGATAATCTTTATAAAAGTTAAGAGTCAACCACGCCTACCTAAAATGGCTCGTTCTAACATGCCCCCATCTACGTCCCGATGTGGGAAGATTTGCATAACGCCGCCCAAATGTTCACACAAATAAAGAAGGTGTAACTTTGATTCTCGCTGTAGTATTGTTGCTGCCATGTTGTGGAGATGCTTTGTGTTTCGTTATGAAAGTGAAACTACTTTGTTTGGCCTTCCAAAAGAGGACACAACTAGAAATCAGTGGCTAAGTTGTATTTATAACACTGTTCCGGAACAGTTCAACCCAAATATTCAGATGTGTGCAGCGCATTTTTTGGAGGACGAGGACGAGGACTGTTTCCTGGGAGAGTATAGCCTACAATGCCGGTGTCTGTTTCTATAAAGTGGGGCAATTCCAACTTTGCAAGGACAGTCTGGGCTTCTGACACACAGCCTGTAAGTACATTTTCATATTTAAAGAATTTGCCACTGACGATTCAAACGCAAGTTTTGAGCAGTTGTAGAGTAGCACTTGTTGTTTGTCGTTTCTCCGATCACAAATGCAGACATGGTTTTATGTTTACACGGCGTGATACGCAACGCATATAAAGACAGTATAAGTCATTATAATCTAATTATGTCCCCACTGGATGCAACAAATGCCTCGTTTGTAATGGGTTTTACTGGTTTTGTCATGTCGTGCCCGGACACGGCATCACAGTATGGTAAGGGGTGTAACATTTCCGTCACACGCTTGAGGTATTCGGCCAATCACAACACACTGGATAGCTGGCCAATCACAGCACACCTTGCTTTTCAGAACGATGAGCTTTGTAAAAATCGACGCGTTTCAGAAAGGCGGGGCATAGAGGAGAAACAATAATGTACAGTATGTGGAAAATAATGTGTTTTTTTAACCTTAAACCGCATAAACACATTTCATTACACCAAATAAACCAAATAATGTTCTTTTTAGCAACATCATATGACCCCTTTAAAGAAATTAACACTTTTTTTTCAGCAAGAATACATTAGATCAAAAGTGACAGTGAATACATGTGTTAAAAAAACTTATATTTCAAATAAATGCTGCTCTTTTGAATCCTGAAAAAATGCACCACTATTTCCACAAAGATATTAAGCAGCACAACTGTTTTCAACATTAATAATAAGTAGAAATGTTTCTTGAGCATTAAACTATGACAGGAATAAATTACATTCAAATATATTAAAATAGAAAGCAGTTATTTTAAATTGTAACAATATTTCACAATATTACTGTTTTTGATTAAATCGATTCAGCCTTGATGAGCACTTCTTCCGTTTTCTTAAAAACATAAAAAAATCGAATTGAAGGCGTCTTTTATTTGATATCACAAAGTATTAATAGATTCTCTTAAGTAAAAACAAATGCACTGTTTTACTGAGTATTTGCTTGTGCATTTTGTGTACTTTTTAGAGTATTGCATTGTTAGCTTAGCAACATGTTAACATTAAACTCAGTCTAAAAAAATATAATTTGTGTAATTCCATGATGTTGCTTTAGAAAATGGCTGCATATGTAGACAATAGATGAAAAGACAATTCACTCATTTTGAAACGGAGTTAAAATACTGCAATTGGAATATGCACAAACAATGAATATTCAGTAGACACTACAGTTTAAATCTCAACCCACTGTTGCCTAGTTTTAGACCTGTTGAGAAATCTGGTTAAGTGCTGTTAATTATGAAGCCTCCACTGTGCTCCCTTTGTAACTGTAGTGGGAACAGAGCTCATCTAGAACGAGTGCTAAAGATAATCAAGGGGGACGACAAGATTAATAAAGCATTACTGAGTCAGTGTAGCTGTTAAATAACATCCGCCTAGCTTCAGCAAAATGACCCTTTCTGCCTACTTTTAACAACGCCTTTTTTCCATTAGCTGTCAGGAATAACAGTGGTTATAGTCCGTAGTGCTAATTAGTCCACGTGGGTGTGTTTTGAAGAAACCGAGTCTTATTATGTCGCGGCCCAAGGGATATTCCGTGTTTAATCACTGCGATGGGCGTAAAAATATGCCATTCCATCAGCCAAAACTCTATAAAGGGAAAGCTTCTGCTTAAAAGTGCCCAGTTCCTGCATTGTAGTCAAACAGTCGTCATGGAAACATGACCCGCTCTGCATCGTTTGCACAAGCTGTGTGGATGAACGCGCTCAAGCACATCGTACATTCGCAAGTTTGTTTGGTGCCACATTTGCAGTGACTCACCAGTTTAATGTGAGCTTCCAAAGGCCTGCTTAAGCCAGCATGTCTGCCCCAGAGGCCTGGTCCCATTGTACAAGCAGGTAAATGATTATGGATTATAGTGTCCGAACTCACATTTAGACAATTACAGCTCATGCGGTGAACTGAATAGATACGAGGCTCAACGTCTGCTCAAGATGTATGAGAGCCCCGTTCCTGATTCATTCAAGGAGAATGAGTTGAATGCTGATGTTTTTAAGAGGTTATTTGACATATCATTAATCTCAGAGGTTTCAATTTAGTCCTTTAGCTCTCACAAAATGTTTTGAACTGTTATGAACCTCTTTCCACACCATTTAGCTGTTGCCGGTTTAGGATGTCATTGTGGCATCACAGTTAGATATTTCGTGTGACGGTTAAATGATTAATACCCTCTTTGAATTGCATCTCCGAACATATCTAATGGGATTTTTTTCCCCCTCCAATAGGTAAATGGGACAGAAATTGAATATGAATTTGAAGAGATTACATTAGAGCGGGTAAGTGTCTGTCTCTCTCTCTCACAGTACACATCCATAGATACGTAGACTCAGAGTTGAGTTGAGCACGTCATATTTTATGCTTGTGTGGATTCTTCTGCCTGATAATCCAGTCATTCACAGCTTGCCTTGTGAGCATGATCTTGAAACATAACCATCAAACATGACCAGTTACAGAATGATCTTAGTTTGTGATTAGTAATGTCACAAAAGTCACTATGTGGAAAAGCTCTCAAAAAAGGGAAATTGCCTGACCATAATATTAACAGTCTTCTGTCAATGCAATACTTCATCTAAAATGTTTTCTTCGAATTACTATTAGAAACTATTACTGAAGCTTTAATTTGGACAGATTTCACAGAACCCTCTTAATTGGGCCACTGTATATGCTTTATTTGCAAGTGAAAGCCTGGGGTGCACAGTAGAGGCAGTGTGAGAGAGGGAAAGAGAGAGCGAATTAGACGGCTGCAGATGACATTCTGGCAGCTGCAGTCGGATCCACATGACTAGACACAGAGCACGGACAATAGCAAAGGTCAACTAGACCAGAGGGAGCGCAGATTTGTCCGACCCTGGAGCCAGGAGGCTGAGAGTGTATATTCAGGGGCTCCTGCAGACACAACTGAGATTACAAGCTAGAAAATTGGATACAAGCTGAGGCGATAACTCTGCTGCTAGGGCTGATCTGTTATTGTCACCCATTTCTCTCTCTCTTTCTTTCACTTTAAAACCATCTCTCCACCCTGATGCTAAAGTTTTGGTATTGCATTTTCGTAACTTTGCTGTTCTATAAAGCAGATACAACCTTTGCTAATCAGCAAAGATGAATTCTCCTTATGATCCACTTTGTTTAAAGCTTAAAAGCCTGTGTATTATACCAAGGCAGCACCCTGGAGAGTCCCATCATAAACAATTCACTTCAAAATATTAGCCTGTTAGTCTATTTACATCTCAGAGATGTTAAATGTGGCTGTAGCCCACAGTTGTGACAGGTTTTGATTTGTGAGTTTGTGCTGCTCAGAGGCGCATGGCGTACCAAACTGTAAACACTGATGAGTCATGGGTAGCAAAGTGCACCTCCTACAAAAATAATGTTCTCTCGCTTCTCTCTTTTCGTTCATTCTATTGTGGTTCTGTTATTCAGGCTCTTTTCACTGAGGCAAAGGTCTAATATAGGGCCAGTCCATCTTTCATATATTCCTCTGTGTGTGTGTGTGTGTGTGTGTGTGTGTGTGTGTGTGTGTGTGTGTGTGTCTCCTCAGGGTAACTCAGGGTTGGGGTTTAGTATAGCAGGTGGAACAGATAACCCTCACATCGGCGATGATCCTGGGATCTTCATCACAAAGATCATCCCTGGAGGAGCGGCGGCTGAAGATGGCAGACTCAGGTGGGCTAGTGTTTCGTAGCACACATTTGTTTGTTGTGTTACATGCAAGTTTTGTATGTCAGTGCTAAAAATATAATGCACACTTAAAAGTAAAGGTTCTTTATTGGCATCTATGGTTGCTTGAAGAACCTTTGACATCCATAAAACCATTCAGTTGTACAAAAAAAGTTATTTTTAGTGGAAAAAGGTTCTTTAGACCATTCAGATGTTCTTCACACTAATAAAAAAAGTGTTTCTTTTAAGAACTGTTCACTGAAAGGTTCTTTGGGGAACCCAAAATAGTTCTACTATGGCATTGCTGCACAAAAAAAATAAAACTTTTGGAACCTTTATTTCTGAGTCTATGTAATGCACTTATTTTATGTCCATTATTGAAGTGATAATGAGTTTATTTTTAATTTTTTGATCAATTGATGGATGGTCAGAGGAAATAATACTGTTACTAAGATTTAGATAAATTCAGTAGATCACAAAGTAATTTTCTTTTTTTCTAAACATAATGACCTCGCTTATTGCTCTGGCTTCGTAGAGCAATGTCTTTCTCTCCTCCTCCCTCGCTCTGTTTCCTTCCCCCCCTTTGCCTCTCGCTGCTGTAAATGATTGAAACATGGCTGTTTATCACAGTCCTAATGTCTCTCTGGAGAGCTGAAGTACTTGAAGTTTTCTGCTGTCTGCCACACACTCTGACCACGAGGTACTTTAAAAAAGGTACCATCTGCGAGGTCTGAGGTGACGTGTGTGGGTATAACGCATAGACCTGACCAAATCACTTTCAGATCATGTCAGTCTTCCACAGGGTAAAAACAAACAAGTATGCATTATCCATTTTATGTCAATATTCAAGATTTAAAGATTATTTTCTTGATTTTGTGAGAATTTATTTTTAAAGAAATATTTTTGTGACACCTTACAGAAGGAATAGTAAATGAAAGCAATGAAATTAAAGGGATAGTTTACCCTAACAATTTGGATTGTATCGTTTACTCACCCTCATGTTGTTCCATACCTGTATGACTTTCTTTCTTTTGTGGAACTTACAAGATATGTGACCCTGGACCACAAAACCAGTCTTAAGTCGCTGGGGTATATTTGTAGCAATAGCCAAAAATACATTGTATGGGTCAAAATTATAGATTTTTCTTTATGCCAAAAATCATTAGGATATTAAGTAAAGATCATGTTCCATGAAGATATTTTGTACATTTCCTACTGTAAATATATTAAAACTTAATTTTTTATTAGTAATATGCATTGCTAAGAACTTCATTTGGACAACTTTAAAGGCAGCCTCAGATTCCAGATTTTCAAATAGTTGTATCTCGGCCAAATCCTATCCTAACAAACCATACATCAATGGAAAGCTTATTTATTCAGCTTTCAGATGATGTATAAATCTCAATTTCGAAAAATTGACTCTTATGACGGTTTTGTGGTCCAGGGTCACATATTTGTATATTTTGACAGTTGTCTTTGTTTTTTGTTTTCGGTTTGTTTTTTGGCTAAGTTTGCAATCAAAAGTTTTGATGAATATTAATTTAAATATTTTTCATTCCACGAACACTAAATTATCTGACACGGTCCACATACATTTTTCACATAAAGGTTTAATTGATATTGGTGAGCTGTGGAGTTTCTGTTCCTGGCTGGATGTGTTTGAAATTTATGTCAGGGCCTTTCAGGAGTTGATTGAGAGGGTTGTTTTATTATAGGGAAGCATAATTAGATTGTGCTGGAGAGATAGCATATCTTCCTGTGTTTTGTATGCATGTGTGTGCAGCGCTCCGAACAGCAGCTGCGTGTGACAGCCCAGTCTGAGCCTTTTGCCCTGCTCTGCTCCATGACTTAGCTGTTTTCTTTTATCCTCTCGTTCTCAATCAGATCTGTCAGGGCTCGGAGCATCACCAATCCTCCTCTTGCTTGTTTTCTCTGGGCAAGTTGCGCCACTTTAACGTTCAGTATTCTGCCTTATGCCCGCAAGCGTCTTTCTCTCTCTTTCTCTTTCCATTCCCCTTCCTGTCCACCCCATATTCTGCATTCTCTCTTTTAAAAGAATACGACACTTTGAACATTCGCCATTAAGCCGTGATAGATTTATTGTGAGTTGGAGGTGAACAGCATTTAGAGAAGCAATTACATTGTGTATGGGGTTTTTTTCAGCTCTACCCTTGTTTGACTTTGGTAGTGTTGGAAGCGGAACGGTCTTTGGATAAATCATGCACGCTTTAAAGATTGGAGGTGCAAAGGAACAGAAAGTTGTATCAGAGATTCTATATCGGATAGAGTACATTTATGATCAGACTTTAATGACCTAAATTGGGACCAGTGACAGGAATAAGCCATTTCTGTGCATAGTTAGAGGAGAGGGATGCATGGGAAAACGACAGGATGCTTATGTTCAACAAAAACAAAGAAACGTAATTTAAAATATATATAAATGTATTACAATTAAAACTTAAATAATTTATTATATAGTTTTATATTAAAAATAATATAATAATTAACTAAAAATAAAAAATCATATTTGATAATATGTTTGTGTATGTTATTTAAGTATTTATATACTGTTATAGTTTTTATTGATATTTTGAATTAGCTTTTTATATATATTATATTCTGTTTTAATTTTGATTTGTTTAAAGGAGACATATTATGCCCCTTTTTACAATATGTAATATAAGTCTCTGGTGTCCCCAAAATGTGTCTGTGAAGTTTCAGCTCAAAATACTCCACAGATCATTTATTATATAATTTTGAAAATGCCTATTTTGAATGGAAGCAGAAACACGCTGATTTTCGGGCCTGTCTCTTTAAATGCAAATGAGCTGCTGCTCCCCGCCCCCTTTTCCAGAATAGAGCTGCGCTATTACAGCTGGTACCTGCTAAAAAATATCTGTTTAGGTTCTGATTAGCATGTTTATTGCGCGGAAATCATGTGTTTTAAATCATATGAGTTTAAACTTCTGATATACGGTTTTCTGGGTGCACAGCACACGGACAGAAAGCGGCTGTCACAGCATGTGAGTACTAAACTAAGTTCTCATTCACACACAGGTTTATGTTAAAAACACACATGAGTTACAAAAAACAGTCGGTTATGTCTGTGAAGGTAAACGGCTGGGAAATAAATTGCATGTTTATTTTAGATCTGTGTGGCAGGCAGCAGCAATACACATTAAAGGTTTTTTACCTAGGCTTGATTGTGTTTATGGGGTGCAGTCTAACGTGTTAATGCTTCGTTTGTTAAAAAACGCATTATTTTTCACAGGCTCTGATTGGTTAGCTAGCCCAGTGTGTTGTGATTGGCAAAACCGCCTCTAGCACGTGTCTAATCGTCCCGCCCCTCAACATAGCGTGCTCTGGTTGTATTATAAACAATGACGTCGTCTATATTGCTTATCAATTTGAGCTCGATTGAGACGCAGAGGATATTAGTGAAGAGGATCGCGCAGAACCTGTGCAAGCACGGCTTTTAATGGTAGGCCTAAGATTTTTGTTTGTTGTTGTCTCATACTTTTAGATACGCTGTTATTTGTAAATGCTACTGCTTCTGTTAGCTTTTAATATACGGTTTTATTCTGATTAAAGCTTTAATACAGTTCTGCAACCGCACGCGCGTCCATGTATAACGCTTCTCATAGCTATAGTATGTGAAAATAAGTGTATTCACTGAGCTGATGATCTGAATGAGAGAGAGAGAGCGTGTGCAGAGCAGGGCGACGCGAGGAACAGTATTAAGAACCGCTGGTTTTGAACATTGATTTTGAAACTTGTGAATCCATTAGAATCGTTAGAAGACAGAATCGCGATTCGTATATGAACAGGTTTTTACGTGCACCTGTAGTTTTCTCTTCCTCTTCTCTAAAGCAGGGCAGCATGGCCCCGGCCCCTTTGCGCGTGTTCCCGAAGGCGGGGTTTATGTAAAATTCTGGGTTCTTGACGTAACGGACCCAGGAAGTAACTCGTTGTATTCCCTTACCAGTCGTTTTTGTTGGCATTAAACTGCCAGGATTTTAAAAGACGATAACTCCGTTTGCATTGAACTTTCAGCTTTGTAACTTTGCAGATACTGTTTATGATCAAACAGCAACATTTCACACTAACTAACATTAAAAAAGTGAAATCGCAATCAACCACCCCTTTAAATAAATCAATAAATCCACTGCTCTCTTGTCTCCTCCGAGGCTGGGACTGTAAATAGTGTTCTGTGCTCATCTGTGCAGCCAATGACAGAGCAGTTAGTGTGTTTTGCTCAAACTTTCACCATGGCATTAGAACTGGTACACCGTTGTTGCTTGCGAAAACACAATAACGGAGCCGTGTTATTAAACTTAAACTTACAGATTAAGGTGTGGTAATATTATAATGAGATCCCTTTGCCACGTCACCAAGGGAGCGAAATCAGATGCGCTCGTTTTCTCAGACGCTTGCAGAAAAAGGCTTCCCAAAACAAAGTTACTGGGTTAATCTTATTCACTTTTTCATGATATGTCACCTTTAAAGTTCTAGTATTTTTGTTATGCGCTTTTGTTATTTGTATTAGTTTCTGTTGTTTTTATTTTTTCAATATTTCTGTATAGCATTAATTAATTTTTTATGTTGGTTTTAGTGTTTGTAATTTTAATACTTCAACTTCAACTTTTTATTTTATTTTACCTAAAAAAATAAAATAAAATTTTGTTTTAGTTAAAAATAGCAATACACTAACAACACTCATATAAACATTTATAAAATATTAAAATGTTAAAAATTGTCAAATTAATGTAAAGATCATTTTTAATATCTATCGTATTTAATTCATTATTAGTAAACATAATCATAATAGTTGCCATAGGCATCATGTTAAACTGACTAAATTGAGTTGTTGAACACTATTCAGCTTTATGGTGAGTCCATTGTGTATATATTGCATATATACATGTGTGCATGCTCATGGTTTGGTTGAGTGTGTGTGCTTGTTTGCTGGGTCTCAGCTGCTCTATGTGAGCATGCCCCAAGAGGCGGCTGTCCTTGGACCACAGGCTGCTGTGATCTGGAACTCTCTGCAGGAGGCTCACCACACACTGAGGACTCCTGAAAACTCACTCCTCGCTCTTATTTCTCTCCGCAGAGTGAATGACTGTATTTTGCGTGTGAACGACGCAGATGTCTCGGAGGTGTCTCACAGTAAGGCAGTGGAGGCTCTGAAAGCGGCCGGATCGATTGTGAGGCTCTATGTGCGCAGGAGGAGACCAATGCTGGAAACCGTCACCGAAATCAAACTCATAAAAGGACCAAAAGGTTTCAGATTTACAATTACCATAAAACCCATCTGTTACCTGAGCTGTTTGTCACATTTGCATTAGGGAGCTGTCACGGTCGTTGACTGCTCTGCAAAAAATCATTTTTACTTTAGTTTTGTTTGTTCATTTGTTGCATTCCTAGTTTGCATCCAATAATTTTTTTTTCTGATTTCTGCTGTTATAAAAGAAAATAGGCTATTACTCATGTACACATTCATATCTAGGGTGCGGAGATAAATGTAAAACAAATCAAGATTTGAAACTCCACTGAGCCTGAGAGTTACCACATCCTCTTTTTCTGGTTGTTGTTTGGGTGGAGCAATAAACAGAACTATATCCTGAGAAAGACAGCTTTGATGCATTATTTAGAGCACATAGAGGAAGATGCATCACACATACACATACACACACAGCACAGCAGCAAATTTGGAGGAAGAGCTTCGGGCACCGTAGACTCCTCAAATCCAAAACACTCTACAGTACAACACTTGTTGTCACCTTTAGGAAACTGAGAAACTAGATTATGCTTGAGGAAAGTGCATACAGTTCTATCTGCTCTGAGAGAGTTTTGAGTACTGTTTATTACTATTAGTCAGTTAATATGAATTTCTGAAAGATTCAGCATTGCTTCTGTGTGAAAGAATGACATAGGTTTAATTAGTTAGATGTAGTCTGATGTTATTGCATCTATTGGGACACAGCTAACACTTTTAATTTGTGTCCTCTTTTTCTGGTTGTCGTTTGGGTGGAGCAATAAACAGAACTATATCCTGAGAAAGACAGCTTTGATGCATTATTTAGAGCACATAGAGGAAGATGCATCACACATACACATACACACACAACACAGCAGCAAATTTGGAGGAAGAGCTTCGGGCACCGTAGACTCCTCAAATCCAAAACACTCTACAGTACAACACTTGTTGTCACCTTTAGGAAACTGAGAAACTAGATTATGCTTGAGGAAAGTGCATACAGTTCTACCTGCTCTGAGAGAGTTTTGAGTACTGTTTATTACTATTAGTCAGTTAATATGAATTTCTGAAAGATTCAGCATTGCTTCTGTGTGAAAGAATGACATAGGTTTAATTAGTTAATGTAGTCTGATGTTATTGCATCTATTGGGACACAGCTAACACTTTTAATTTGTCATTTCTCAAAATCCTATAGGGCTTGGCTTCAGTATTGCAGGTGGTGTGGGAAACCAGCACATCCCGAGTGATAACAGCATTCTTGACCACTAGAGCGTAACTGTTTACGTAACTCTGGATTGCCCGCTTAACACATCTTGTGTGTTTTCTCTTTCACCCAGGTGAATAACTACACTCTAGAAGAGGTGACCCATGAAGAAGCAGTGGCCATATTGAAGAACACGTCAGATGTGGTATACCTTAAGGTTGGGAAACCCACCAGTGTCTATCTCTCAGACCCCTATGGGCCACCTGATATCACACACTGTGAGTGATTCTTATCATATTCACCCTTCATTATGTAATACATATGCTTTCTTAAACCAGAATAATGCTAGAGAAAAATGAATAATGCTTAGAAATTTAATAGTAAAATGGAAATGTTTACTTTTTTTTAAAGTCAGCATTATGATTAGCTAGTGTGTGTAACATACACTCTCTCTCTGTCTCTCTACAGCATTCTCACCCGCTATGGAAAATCATATCTCTTCCCCTGGTAATAACGGCACTCTGGAATATAAGTCCAGTCTTCCGCCCATCTCCCCTGGCCGATATTCCCCCCTGCCCAAGCACTTGCTGGGGGAAGAGGACATTAACAGGTTGGATGGTTTTTCCTTCCTACGGTAATTCCCTCCCTTTCTACCAGACGCCACTGCCCGCAGGTAGACTGTGTAGCCCCCTTCCCCCATGTGTCCCATGGAAATCCAAAAGACAATCAAGCAGCGTCATCACACCTAGTGATGGGATTGTTTTGGGATTTACTGTCCCATCCTTTACTACTATACATAGACACGTTGGTACAGAATATCATAGAGATTTAAAGGTGACCTTTTTTCAGTAAGAAACTACCAACACCCTAGCAACCACACAGCATAAGCATGTCCTGTTAGTTCCGTTCTGTTTTTATGTTCCTGGATTTTTAGTGGTCCTTGTTTGTTGTGAATTTGTAGAACAACATAGGCTCAACATAGGCTCTACCTATTTTTTCCTTTTCACACAAATTATGATTACAGTGGCAGATTATCAATTAATAATTATTTACAGTTTTCGCATGGTTTTTTGCACAGTACTTTTTTTTCATGATTATCATAATGCGTGATTTGTAAACAAATACATTTTACTATTTGCATCACATAACCAGCTCTTGTTTGTATGGCTTTTCTGACATGGTAAACTTGCTCAGTAGCTCACCTGGTGCAGCATTGCACTTGCGGAGCACACAGGTCTGAGTACTACGAAATACATCACTCGATAAATAAGCTCAAAGACGCAAAGAAGCAATTAAATTGGTGTGGTTGCTTCAAAGTAATGCATATTTATTTGAACTTTTCTTAGTTAACTCTATCGGTTATGTTTTGGGTAGGGTTTATCCTAGGTAGTTCATTATTTTTAAATGCAATAAAGCATTAACATTTTACTGCCAGTCACCGGACATTTAATTTCCAAACTGCAGTGATATCGATGTAACCATTGGCATATTCACATTCATCTGTTTTGTGTAAACCTGAGCAAAGCAATGCAATATCATAGACATGTTGGTACAGAATATCATAGAGATTTAAAGGTGATCTTTTTTCAGTAAGAAACTACCAACACCCTAGCAACCACACAGCATAAGCTGTTTATTACAGAAAAAGGACAGAAAGATCATACTGATTCAAACTCTTAAATCTGTAATGATATCAGTGTGTGTTGACAGCATGAGCTTGTTTTAGCATGCTGGCTTGCTTTTAAGGGTGTTTTGGGAGACATATGTTCAGGACTGCAGGGCTTGGGATGTGTTTGGTACACTGCAATGCAACCTGAACCTAAGAGTGATATGAATACTGAGCATCATCCCTGGAGTTTTCTGAAGCACAGAACTGAATCTGAGGACTTATCAAACTCCATGAGAACTGTGAATTTAGAATAGCAAAGAACGTCACAACCGACTTCGGTTTTGATTAACTCATCTCACACTCTTTCTGTCGGCTGGCTTCTTGATGTGTTAATGTACCCTGCAGTAGTTTTGGGCCTCTGAGGCTTTTGATAGCAATGTTATGAGAGTCTAGCAATTGTCGTTTAACAGTATTGGGGCTGTTTCCTCTTGGACAAATGTTGAATTTGAATCCCAGAATTCCACTAGCCTTATTGGCTTATGACCACGCTCACCATAATAAGCTTCATAAATCCACGGAGGAAGACATTTTGTTTTCCTGCCAATCCAGAGTATTTTAGATGAATAACTAATTACTAAATAAATACCAAAGTTCAAAACTGCCTCTGTAATTTCTCAACCATGTTTTGTCCATTTTAACTGACAGCCTTGATAACGTCTCCCACTGTGAAACACAGTTAATGTCACCCTGCTGTGAAAAATTCCTAGTTTCACCATGAATGCTAAACGTGCATGCAAACATGCATTCCAAACAAAGAACGTGACCTTTCCCAGAGGTGAGAGAAACAGATTAAACCCCCTCTTCTCTGTAAGAGGTTTACGTGGTCTGTGTGTTCGAGGAAGCATAAGCTCATCTGGAAATTCAGCCCCCTTAAACTCTACTGTTTACCACAGGAGAATCTGAGGGAATATGGCAGAATATTGTCGCCACTAAATATTTTTTTTTACATTCAGACACTCTGGAATTGATTTGAAGTGAAATATAGAATGGAGCATTTCATGTATGTGTGCATAATTGTGAATAAATGTAATCTTACATTATCACTCACAAGTTGAATAATTAAATAGGTGTGACATTAGGCAGATGTTCGGGGGGGGTTTGGGGACATGTTTTTGTTTTTGCATGTGTCATTTTGGTTTAGGGGAACAGAGTGTGAAGATGCAGGGTGTGTAGGAGTTGGTTATGTTGCCGCAATCTCCATGCATCGTTAGAGGAAAGTCATGCACACAAACATACACCATAATGTTATACAAAAATTTTTAAAAACAATTGCAAATGCTTTACATACTTATGTGAGGCTATAGGACCGCAAAAACACACACACATACACGCACAGCCTGGTCATTCAATCATCATAAATAATACAGCTGCAGAAGTAGAACATTTCTTACTTCCGTCATGTACATACACACTCAGCAGTGCTACCTTGGGTCAGTACTCAATTATTACTAAGCACACCTGTAATGAACTGGACATTCATGATTATTAGATGTGTAGGCAGAGAGTTCTTATGCAATATGTGCTCATCTGGAAATTCAGCCCCCTTAAACTCTACTGTTTACCACAGGAGAATCTGAGGGAATATGGCAGAATATTGTCGCCACTAAATATTTTTTTTTACATTCAGACACTCTGGAATTGATTTGAAGTGAAATATAGAATGGAGCATTTCATGTATGTGTGCATAATTGTGAATAAATGTAATCTTACATTATCACTCACAAGTTGAATAATTAAATAGGTGTGACATTAGGCAGATGTTCGGGGGGGGGTTTGGGGACATGTTTTTGTTTTTGCATGTGTCATTTTGGTTTAGGGGAACAGAGTGTGAAGATGCAGGGTGTGTAGGAGTTGGTTATGTTGCCGCAATCTCCATGCATCGTTAGAGGAAAGTCATGCACACAAACATGCACCATAATATTATACACAAAATGTTTAAAACAGTTGCAAATACCTAACATCTTTCTGTGAGGATATAGGACCGCACATAATTCTGAGAAACTCATATGTACATGTGCTTATGGACACGTACATCAGCATCCTTTGTTAGTACCCCCTCTCCCCATCTCTACTCCCCCGTGGAGTTTGATAAAAGCCCCATGCACTCAATCCCCCACTTCCCTCACTATCACGTAGGCCTGCTCCCTGACGCCGAGATCACCAGGTACTGAGCACAGCGCTCTGCATGGGACATGAATGAGGAATGTGAATGAAAACTCTGTGGCCACACCCTAATTTATGCTCACTTGCATGCCCAGCCCCATTTCAAAGTCACCTGCATGCCCTGCTTATCATGTACTACTATCATGTGTCTTAATATACCTCATTCTTTCCTTAGTCTTTTTTTAAACTATCTGCAGAGGTTTGATACAGTGAAGCGACATGCTTTGAGAGTACCTTCAAAAAGAAGCCAAAGTGAAATCAATTTACCTTGTTTATGTTTTTAAGAAAATGCACTACTGTCTAAAAGTTTGAGGTTGGTATGACTTTTATTATATATGAAATATACATGAAGTAATTCTCTTATGCTCACCTAGGCTGCATTTATTTGATTAAAAAAAAACAGTAAACAGTAATATTGTGAAATATTGCAACTATTATATTATAACAAATATTGCAAATTATATAATTAAATTTGTTACAATGCCATTTATTCATGTGATGTCAATTTTCAGCAGCCATTACTCCAGTCTTCAGTGTCACATGATACTTCAGAAATAATTCTAATATGGTGCTAAGAAACATTTCTTATTAATATCAATGTTAAAAACTGTTGTGCTAGTTAATATTTTTGTGAAAACATTTTCAGGAATATTTGAAAAAATATACATTTCAAAAGAACAGCCTTTATTTGAAATACATTTTTTTGGAACATTATAAATGTCTTTACTGTCACTTTTGCTCAATTTAATGTATCCTTGCTGAATAAAAGTACTAATTTCTTTAAAAAAAAAAATATTTCTGACCCAGAACTTTGACAGTAGTGTATGTCTGATAATGGAAGAAAAAAGGTTGCGAATACAGTTTTATGCTGACATGCTGAAAAAATATTACCTTGATTACTGTAGATGAGCAACTCCAACAGCTTTGCATAATTATCTTTCATTTTTATTCCTCATACTTCATTTGACAATGATGCAAAGTGCACGTAGAGGACACAAGCGTGGCGATTGGTAGTTACCATGGCAGTTACCCGTGACAACAATATAACTGAATCACGTCTCTGCTGCAGCTGTCCACTTACTTCCTTCCCTTCCACAGCCACTGTCAATTGTCCATATTTTCATTTGTTAGACTGTATTGCTTATTGACAGCTTCCCGATGAAGGTCAGAGCTTGGCCACTGTCATCTATGCGGTTTGCTTGTTTCCCTGTTGCATCCATCTGACGTTAGTGCATCATAAATCAGAGAGGACTGATTTTTATCTTCCTTATTTCCTGTCTAAGTGATTTCAGTTTAGGTTCAGGCAGCAGCTTGTATCATTAATTGGATAAAAAAAAAACTTTATTAGCAATAATGAAACATCTCTCATCTTGCTGATTAAACGACTAGGCATATAAATGTATTAGTGTGGAGATGAATGGAGTGTAAACAGTGTCACAGAGGAAATGCTCTTCGGGACTCTCTGGCACAAATGGCTCAGTAATGTTCCACTGTTATCCGAATCTGTGCATAATGCCCTCAGTGTGGGTGTGCTTTGTTTACCGGTTTGTTTTGATTTAGATTTTTAAGTTCGTTACTCTATGAATTATAAAGCTGCGCCTAATTGGCTTCTCTGGGATTTGAGTTGATTTGCCTTTCAGAACGCCACCGCTAACACCTAATGCATCGCTTAAATCCTCAGGACTTGTGGAAAAGCATTCATGAAAATGCCAGTCATAATATCTGTGATTAATGGATTGCTGTCTCTCATGTTCAGGGTCTGCCGGTTTTTGGTGATGCTCTTCAAGGGAAAGCACAGGCAGCAGTTCTGTGAAAATGGCCAATTCTGTGTGAGCGAGCATGTGAGATTGTCAGTATCGTACCAAAAGGGAACAGTTCTCATTTTATCACACATAAACACCAAAATACTCTGCCTAAGAGCGCTGTTACTTCACATTAGCTGTGTTTGAGTAGCTCCTGACAGCTGCCAGTAAAAAATTGGCAGATTCTAAAATAAATCTCATGTGGAGCACTAGGAATATATAGTGCAATGGATTTGACTGTACCCATGTGCCATTTTAATGGGATGTATGGCTTAAGTGATTGGCTCAAAACCCTGGATATAGAAATGTGGTCCATTAGCTGATAATTTCAAGAATTTTTCTCAGGTATTGTTGACCCATTTAGGCATCACCAGGAGATACTAGCATACAATTTGCAAAATTATGTTTCAAGCGGACTCTTTCTTGTTCAGTGTAGTCATTCTCTTTGATTTGACTAGAATTCAGATGTCTTTGATGTTTTCTTAATATGTATTCACTTGGCAATAGTACACAAAAATTAATTTGATCCTAATCAACAACCTCAAGTGTGGTTCCCAGAGAGAAATCAGATCTGATGTATTTCAAGTATTTCGGAGGACCTCAGAGGATCCAGATCTTGTCATCTCTGAATCATCATCAGTCAGGAGGGAGATTCCCTCACATCATTCAATTTGGATCCAAATGGATGAATCCGATTGGCTGAATTGCTCTTGCTTTCCAGGCTCTTCTGTAGCTTCGAGGCATATGCGTTCGATGGGGGTCGTGTCCCCTACACCTCACTGATCTGAAGTGATAGTTTTGTTTGTATCATGATTAATAATTTTGTTTGGGGCTAAAAGCGAAGGATGCATACTAATTGCGTTTTGCTGATGTGGACAATTTTGCAGTGACATGAACCATAAATCACAGTTCCCACAAGATTTTGTTACTTCTAATTTGTATGACTTGTGTTCCTTTTAGAGAAGGATAAACTAGCTTAATCTAGTTTGCTGACAGTTTTTTAAAATACGCTTCTGGAGAATGCAAATAACAAATGTCTGAAATCTTACACCATTTCTAACAGTGACAGGTGTTGTTTATGTATATTATCATGTTTCCTACGAGAAGAATACTAATTCTACTGGAGCGTTTTAATGTATGCCTTTTCATCTTTTATTCATATTATCAGGGAGGGCATGAAGATTAAATTAGCTTAATTTATTAGTGGTGTTTGCTAAGACAGTCTAGAATAAAAAGATCTGAACAAACCACTAACCCTAAGTATTAAACTTTGGTACATGACTTGTACTAAAGTTTTGACTATGCATTTTGAGGGCTATTTTATGGATTTATTAATTTAAAAATAAAAAGACATTTCATTATGTAACTAATTAAAACTATTTTACTTATTTACTTAATGTTTAAAAATTGTGTTAAATTTAAGAGTAAAATAATACTAGATTTTTGGTGGTATTTTTCCTGGTAAAACTCTAGTGTCCAAAATAAAATTGCGAGGGGAAAAAAAAGGCAAAACTAAAGACAGATACGGATCTTGTACTGTGTTGTAATCTGTGTATCATTAGATCATTCATTTTTTGGTTTAATATTCAATGGAGAAAAATGTGAAAACGGCTCCTTTTTCGTTTTTTTGTTTTTTTCCAAAAAAACGAAAAACAAAAATTCAGCTTAAATTTTCGTTTTTCGTTCATGGGTGGAAAAATTAATAAACAGCTTGAATATTCAATTTCTACACGTGGGCGGGAATTAAACACCCCTTTCTGCTGATTGGTCAGCTGAAGATCAAACCGTGCCAGTGTTGCCAACTTAGCAATTTTGTTGCTAAATTTAGCAACTTTTCACACTACCCTAGCAACTTTTTCTTCCAAAAGCACCTAGCAACAAATTTAGCTGTTTTTAAAATTTATTTGGCAACTTTTAGCAACTTTTGATAAGTGACTCAAACGATAAAAAGGCACACATTTTCCATCTAAATCACACAAAATAAGGAAACCAAAGATGCCTAGCAGTACACAATTCACATGAATTAAGTTATTGCTATTTGCAATTGTTTAATTTAATAATAATAATTGAATATTTGAATAATTGTTCATTTATGATACACCTTGTTAGTAGCTTGTACCTGTGATTGTTGTTTAGTTAGTACACTGTAAAAAAAATATCTAGAAAAATGGAAAAGGTACTAGTTATTTTCCAGGACATTATCCGTTATCCATTGTTCATTATCCATTGTAACCCTGTAACCCGAAAACAAAATGCTATGCGTAATTTAAAATGCAGGTAAAAAAAAACCCTGAAAAATCAATATGGAAAACTCTTTCATATTAACATAGATTGTGCCCTATTTTTATACTAACTGCTAATACACTGCTTAAAACTATAATTGTTCAGAATGTGTAGTTTTACTAGTTTACTAGCTAATAAAAAAAACTTA
>NW_015505211.1:1701457-1709675 GCF_001515645.1 Sinocyclocheilus grahami
CGCCCCTTTCTGCTGATTGGTCAGCCGAAGATCAAACCGTGCCTTCATCAGTTCTTCTGCAGTATCACGCAGCAGAATAATAGTCCTCCGCTGCTACAGTTGTATGGATTCTTAATGCATTTATTGCAACTACATTTAATCTTTTTTCATCAAACAAACAGGCTAATGAATAGCTGGACAGAACTCATACTGGGTCTAGACAGGGCTTTCTTCTGTGTAGATATAAATTCTATTCATTGCATCAGCTGGGCATGGCAGGGTATTTTTTTTTTTATTAAGAAATTAATTAATTAATTAGTTTCAAAATAAATATTTGAAACACTAAGACAAAAAGGAAAGAATAATAAATTTGCTTGGGTATAGCCTATATAGGCCTATGTTCACGCAAGTACTGTCATTCTGACTGACAACCGGAGAACAACAGATATTAAAAAGCCTACTGTTAGAGTTATATTAATGTAGACTTGTGTTTTATTAAAATTGATTATAATTGATATCTCAAAAGGATATGCACTTGTGCGCAGCGTGAGCTGTGAGAACAACATTAAGGTGAGTAGTCACTCTAGTTCACACAGTTCCAATAAATTGTGATGGGTTAGCCTAATTAAACTCAATAAGCAGACAGACGCGACTACAGTCAAGCGCAGACCAGTATTGAAGTGCACAGGAAATAAGCAACAGTCAGTCCACCCATGAACGAAAAACAAACAAAAAAACGAAAAAGGAAAAAAAATTTCTACTTTCAATATTAAATCAAAAAACAAATGATCGAATGATACACGGATTCGTTGTGATCAAATTAATGATTTAATCATTTTGCTTCTTGCCATAAAAATGTCTTAATGAGCTGGTGTTTATATTTAAAGTACTCTTTGGCTGTTTACTCGGAAGCAAATTGTGCACTATAGATATTAGATTCTCTGCCAAGCTTTTTAGATTACGGTGAAACTGCATCCATTGTTTGTTCTTTATTCCCTAGATGTCCTTTGCAATGCATTGTGGGACATGTGCTTCAGTGAACCAGCAAATAATGAAACCCTTTCTTCTTAACCTCCTTCCTCTTTCTTACTGATAGTTGACAATACAGGTCCATCTCATATTGATCAGTGGTACAATTTTTGTCAAAACCCCAGTTTTGTTGTGATATACCAAGCATTTGCCAGTTTCCCTTGGGAGAAAACATTGATATTTTTAATAACAAAAGTTCAGTGTTTACAATTGTGCCCTCCTTACAACTTCCCTAGGGGGGACAACTTGCCCTTTACAGAAAATGAAGCAGAAAAGATTTGATTGCATCTGCTGAGTGTATTGGAGTTTACTCTGTGATTCTGACAGTCAAAGGTGCAGAAGAGGCTGCTATCTGGAGACTCCATTGAGCTAAGAAGTGAAAAGGCCATCCAGTTCTCTTGCTGAGAGAGCATTTTTGAGAACGGCAGGGAGGTGCACATATCAATACATGTCTTAACATTTCTGCTCAACAGCTAAATTGCTCTGTTTTCTTTGAATCTGTGAATCTGATGACAGTCTATTGATTGTGTTGAGGGGTATCAGATATGTTTGAGTAGGTTGATCGATCAGTGGCAGTTATAGATTGGCACCACAGAGAAACCCAACAAAGATCATAAGGTATTCATGGTTTTATTTCAGAGATCATAGTTGTTGTCTCTGCTGTGGGAAAAAGGGGAGTGTGGAAGTATGAGGGTGGATGGATGGATTGATTTTGAATGATTCAAAAAAGGACCAGCTCAAAAGAGTCATATTTTTATGAATTCAAACTACAAACATACTACTTTTTGTGTAGTATGTTTTTGAATTGCCAACAAGAGCTGGTTCATTACAGTTCATTTGTTTGAGAATTGAACATCCTATTCAAATGTAAAGTGAAAGTGAGGTGACATGTGGCCAAGTATGGTGACCCATACTTGGAATTAGTGCTCTGCATTTAACCCATCCAAAGTCAAGTTAGACCAACTTGTGTGGGGGGGGGGCATGTCCTAAAAGGTTGAAACCCCTGCTCTAACCCAGTGGTTCCCAACCCTGGTCCTGGAGGCACCCCAACACTGCACATTTTGCATGTCTCCTTTCTCTGACACACCAGTTTCAGGTGTTGGAGTCTCTACTAATGAGCTGATGACCTGAATCAGGTGTGTTTGATTAAGGAGACATGCAAAACGTGCAGTGTTGGGGTGCCTCCAGGACCAGGGTTGGGAACCACTGCTCTAACCATTAGGCCACGACTTCCCCCCATTATTATCATCATACATCATTGATGGTTGAATTCTGTGTGTACAGAACAAGATTAAGCCCTCAGAAGAAGTGTGGCAATAATTTTTAGCTGCATTGCTGGCATGGCTGATGTGTGTCCAGTAGATGACATGTATTGTGATTAATGCTCTTTACAGCACACATTTAAACAGTTTGACTGACAAACTAGAATTTGTTTCAAGTTACCAAGTCCAGGCAGTGTGAAAGAACAAGAATTCCCACCTACAATTCCTGCCGGACCTGAGACTCGAACCCGCAACCTTTGGGTTACGAGGCCGACTCTTTAACCCAGGGGTTTTCAACCTGTGGGGCAGGGCGCCAGCACCTGTCAAGGGGGGCGCGAGCATCAGTTAATTCAGAAACGTTCTCTTGAGAATTTATGAATGAGTTAACATCTTTAGCCATCCACTAGGGGGCAATCTGACTCCCACTGCTAGTCGACAGTTAGAGCAGAGTTGGCTCGAGTATCAGTCACGCTCAGTGTTGCCAAATCCTGGTTTTCCCGCGGAATTGGGCTACTTTAACACTTGCCGCGTTTTGTAGTTTTGAGTAGTAATTAGGCGGGTTTTGTTGTTAAAACCTGGCAACCCTGGTCACGCTTATTGACAGTGTAAAATGATTAACGATTAGCCATGTCGGAAATCCAACCACGGATTGGCATGTTGTTATCTCAGAAACAGGCTCAGCCATCACATTGAATCAGGTAAACTGGTTATATATTTATGTTTCAGTATAATTACGCACGCTATACCAGGGGCGGTTCTAAACCCTTTTTAGGTGGGTTTCAGCCCCCCTATCTGGCACCTTAGCCCCCCAAAACTATCTTAACGATCAGGCCAGTGCTGCTTCCTCGAGAAAGTTTTTCATTCTCACGTGTTTGAAGTCTTGTCAGTTTAAACATGAAAGTAATTTTAAGCCATTTAAACCCAAGACATCTCAGTGCGGTACTCACGCACTGTGGTAGAGCGTTTCTATGCGCACCGCTCGCACATCTGAAGTGCACAAACAGATTCTCAGACAGCAGGTGAATACCAATGGCTGTCTTGACAAGTATCCTTGTAAGCACAGTCGGTTGTTTTAAGTGAATGTAAACAGTAAAGAAAATATAATATGTACATCAGCCTAACGTGTATTTCTTATGTAAATAATGTTAATCAGAAAGAGCAAAAGAAAAATTGTTCGCTGCTTTAATAGCTTTAATGGATATTTGCTTTTATGTTAATTTTGGTTTGTTTTCCCATTTGGCTGAGCTTGAACTTGAAATGATAAACAGTAGCTGTTTGTAATCTGGGATCGAGCTGCTGAGGGAGGCAGACAGGAGCTCTATCAGCATTTTGCAGCCTGTATGTAGAGAGAGAGAGAGAGAGAGAGAGAGAGAGAAAGAGAAAGGGATGAAAGGGAGAGAAAGAGAAGTTTGGAGGATAGAAATGTAAGTGAAGAAAAAAGACTGAGAGAGTTTAATGAGGGTGGTTACCGGCGGGGCGCTACAAGCAGTCAACCCACCTCTGAGCCAGCCGTTACTCAAAATAAATCTATATGCAGTGTCAAATACATAATGATCAGCATATCATTAGTATCAGCATGCATCCTCAGACGCAGGATCAGCTGTCACGGATGCTTCTCTGAGTGGCAAGTGGCAATTTATGTTTGTATAAATTAGAATAATGCCGGGATCAAGCGTTTCTTTTAAGCTTTCTAGAAAAAAAGTGCTTATCCAAAAAGTCAATATTGTTAAATAGTGGCTATTATTCATGAAATTATGATGATTTTTTTTTGTTTGTTTATTATAAATGATTTATGATATTTTTCTTTTCTTTTTTTTTATTAACATGCCCTTGGAATCATAAAAATTATCTTTAAAATAATATTTAAAATAAATTTAACTAGTCTATAACTTTATCAAATTCTGTTTCATGCAGACTTGCATCTGTAATCTTAATATCATTTTTATCAGTCATATCATTATTATTTACAGTTTTAGAATTAGTCTAATTTATTTCTGTCCTATTTTCTTCCACTTTTACCATTAAATTGACCACTGATTAAGATGAATAGAATCAGAGCCACCTTAAACTTTATCGTTGCATTGTCAGACAGCATGTGTCTTGTCTTCTGTCAGCTGTGCAAGACAATTAACAATTAGCACATATGCCACCTCTGTGCCTCGTTTAAATAGTCTGTCAGCAGTGCACCTTTTCTGTGTTGCATTTGCAGTGTAAAGACGGATTTAGTTGTTCGAATGCATAACCTCGTGTGACTTTTCAGTAGTCCCAATTATCCTTGCGCGTACGTTAATGGTTTATATACCTCATCCTGAAGCATAATGTGGTTTGAATAGCTTGAGCAGTGTTCAGTGAAACTTTTGAGTGTGAAACTATAAGATAAGCCTGTTTGAGTGGATTTTCAAATTTGTGCATGGTTTTGGAGAATTTGTTGTGTGAATTTGTTGCTTTCTGTAGAAGTAGTGTGCAGTTGGGATTCAGGCTAGATTCTGTTTTCTCTGGATTCTATGGGTGAAAAAATGTAATAGTGTGCCATCTAGTGGTAAAGTGGCCCACTTTCACATCTTGGCTGTATTACAAAGTGCAAAGAGAATAAGAGCTGTTCTTTGCTTAAAGTCTTTGCAGGTCATGTATTTTTAGTTCATAGCTGCACTCATTCATTAACAATGGGCAGCATTATTTTTCTAATGGGTACTACTAAACATGTGAGCTCTATTTCTGTTGCATCAGACAAGATCATAAAATCAGAATATGGGATGATCTTGTTCTTATGTATCCAATTGTATAGACTAAAGGTTATTTTTTTAGGCAGCCTTGTATCAATAGCCACCAAAACCACAAATTTAGAGAATGTAAGTGGATATTTCCTCAGAGAGCATGCAGTAAATATCTATGGATATCAGATATGTACTTTATTGCAGAGATTTAGGCAGAATGTAAGTTGTTACACATTGTCAAAGATGTGGCCTTTTATAATTTTGCTGTACATGAAAACATCTCCAACAAATCTTGGATGGATGAATACTTAAATAGAAATTTCTGAGTGAAACCAACACCAAATATTTATCAGCATGTATGCCATAGTTGTCTGATGAATGAACAATTTATCAATGAACAACTGATTGACAGTGGCCAGAAACCTTGTGAGTCTGACTCATGAATATTAATTAGATTGTTTACCATTGGCCAAGCAATCTTAACTGATTTGCTGAAAAACAGGATTACTGACACAATCGGGATTACCACTTACTGGTTACATTGGTTGGTTTGATCAACTGCTGATGCAACTGGTTAGCAGAGCCTTCTGTTTGGTTTTAATGCCGTTGTTTTATGTGGTCTGCTACAGTTTTCTTCTTCACACTGTAGCCAATCCAAAAAACAAAAAAAGCTCTTAAAATATAATGATTATGCCCAAAAAGTGTTTTCACATTTCATGGGATGCAGCTTGGCTTAGTTTCTGTTTATGGCCTGAAGAGCATCATCTCTCCGAGGCGAGCCAAGCAGATGCACTGGGAGAGAGATGAAGTGATGGAGAGAGAGAGGATGGGCCTGCCTCCTCCTCACAACTAGGTCAGAGAGAAGACAGCACTAACAGATTAACCTTCTGTTCTAAAATAGCTCCATCTCGGGTATCGTCTCTTTGCATTATCATCTGTAGACTCAGATGATTGTGTATCTCCACATTTGAAGTGTATCTGACAGAAGTGTCACAGCTCAAGATATCTCTTGGTTTGATTGGTCACACTTGATAGGATGATGCCTCAACTGTCAGGATCCTATGACTAACTAAAAGGGCCCAAGCTAAGTGGATCAGACTTTTTGGGATCATTTTAACACAATCTGTAATGCATTTCAGCACAGCTTGGGATTCAAAATCTGATTTAAACTCAAAAATAAATTGATATTTTTAATTTCAGGATTTTCAAGAAATTAAAAGGAAAGAAAAAAGGTTTATCCTTTGTAGATGTTTTAGAATCTACACTGTTTGCCATTATAATTCATGTTACTTCTTAAATTAAACTTTTCATTCAAATTGTTATGCTGACATTTATTATTTTTATTTAAAAACTTTTCATTTTTGTTTTATTATAAATTATACTATATATATATATATATATACACAGCATGAAGTGACTTTGTGTGCATAGGAGAGAGGGGGATGGGACAAAAAGCACATAAGTGGAGCAGTCCCCAATAGGTGTCAGCTGTTGTGCTCGATTTCATTGTAGATCGTTTGGACCGACCCAAGAGTGTGGATGTGTGCGTGTGTGCGTGCACGCGTAGATTGCATGTCTATGTTTACAAAGTAGTGTAGCGCGTGTCAGTGGAGATGCTGAGCCCTACGGACTCTGAGCTGATGTATTACCTGAACTGTGTGTACAGGGAGCCCAGGAAGATCGTTCTGCACAAGGGCTCGACTGGACTGGGCTTCAACATCGTAGGAGGAGAAGATGGAGAAGGCATTTTCGTCTCCTTCATACTTGCAGGAGGGCCCGCGGATCTCAGCGGAGAGCTGCGTAGAGGAGACCAGATCCTATCCGTAAGTGGATGTCCCGAAAATACATAAACCATATATTTGAGGGCAAAATGGCTAAATAATATCACAATGATCATAATAAGATATACTGACCTTTATGTTTGTTTCATGATATAAACAGCTATTTATTGAATTGTATTGTATGTATTCCAGTTAAAGTATCTGCCTCAGAGGTCATGAATAGATGTCATATTTTGCTATTATATGCCGTAAACCACCATAAACATTTAGAAGCACATGTCCTCCTTAATATTCAAATTAGTAGTTGATAAATCTTTTTAAAAGTTTAATGACCTTGTTTCTTTAACTTTTACATTTAGGTCCCCAAATCATAGTCATGCATGGTTAAAGAGACCTAAATGTTATAAGGAGTCATTTGAATGTTTTTCAATTTTTGTTTTCAAATACTAATTATGTTTTGATTTGAACAAACATCATGAACGTTATGTTTTTATGTAGTCATTCATATTGGTATATAAAATTCTCAGAGTAGTGCAGAACCTGTACTGAACAGGAGGTGGCACCATCACATCATTCTGTGAACCTACAAAACCTGTGCCGAAAACGCTTTTTTTGTTTGTTACCTTTTTTTGTCTGTCTAGTCACTACTCAAAACTCCACCAGTTCCAGGTTTCGTTTATTTTTTTATTTTTTCATTATAATTTAATCAGTTTTCGGGCACAGATACAGTTCCGTACCCTTTTTTGCGGCATGTTAATTGACAGCACAATTAAAGCTCTCATTGAAACAATCCAGATCAGCGATCCACTCGAGAAGCTCTCCAAGCTGATTTGCTGTCGCTGATCTCATCATTTATGGTTATCACAGCTTCATCAGGGCTCACTAGTCGTAATCAGACCCCTCCATCCAGATCCCCACCACAATTACTTTCAGTGCCACTTGAGCCGAGAGCAATCACGGTCTGCCTCCTTAGGACACTGATTAGAACGAGAGAAAGAACAAGGGAGAGGAGAGAAATAGGGAGGGAGGGAAGAGATAATGGAGTGCTGGCCTGATTTGGATTCTAAGAATAGCTGTGGTGTACATTCTGAGTTCACACTGTTAAATGAGCATTAGGACACGCAGCAGGCACGCTAAGACTCACATACACAAACACCTCCCCTGCCCCTCCCACTGTGCTGTGGTCTCATGTTGACTTCTTCTGTTTGTAGTCCTAAACCTGGTGTAGCCCAAGATCCTAGCCCCCTGCATAGACCGGTTCCCCTGGACCCCAAAGAGATTACATTGGCTGAAACTAATTAGAAATGGTAGAAAATTGTGTTATTTAGTCTTAATCATGAAAATATGTGAATGTATTTTAATTTACATATAATATTAATTAGATATACTGTATGTGTATATATATATATATATATATATATATATATATATATATATATATATATATATGTGT
>NW_015505211.1:1709907-1727032 GCF_001515645.1 Sinocyclocheilus grahami
ATATATATATATATATATATATATATATATATATGTGTGTGTGTGTGTTTTCATTTAGTCTTCGATTAGTAATAAGCTTACTAGCTTAACATAATGCTAAACACTTAAAAAAAAGCTCTTTTGATTAGCTAAAACAGGAAGTCACAGTGTTGTCCAGGCATTGAGGCAATCAGGCATTGAGAAAAGGTTGTAGGAACTTTTATGGAACCAAAGGAGAGTTGATATTTCGCATTTTAAGAATAGCACTTTTCAGTTTATGAGCAGCATAAGGTCTGTGGTTAACATTACTTCATTACTTGAAGATACTTTCACATTTTGTTCTGAAACATAAATTACAGTCATACACTACCATTCAAAAGTTTGGGATCAGTAAGGTGGGGTTTTTTATGATGTTACAAAAGATTTCTATTTCCAGTGGGTTTTTTTTTAACTTTCTATTAATAAAAAAATCCTGAAAAAAACATTATTCCCCAAAAAATTCGAATATTTTATATATTGCTTTATATATTACTTTATTATTGAATGTATTTTTGATCAAATAAATACAGCCTTGTTGAGCATTTATTTCAGAGACTTTCTTCAAAAACACTTTAAAAATCTTACAGACTCAAAATTTTTCAAACTGCTTTGTGCTTTAAAAATGCTTGTTGCTAACAAGCTGCTACTTAAGGACTACAATGGTTGTCAGCCATGATTAATTTATTCTACAACTGAAAGTGGGGGATTTTAAAAGAAATAATATTTGCCTGATCATGTGATCTCAACGCGGCCACATAGACTGTATAAAAACGGTCGGCCACCATAAAACAGTTTTTTTTAAGCCACTGATTTGACTGGAGTATTCTTGTAATTTTTATAGATATTTTTCACAATTACCATTCATTTAGTTATGTGCAAAACATTTTAATGGGGAAAAATTAGTGCACCTTTACAAATATTTTGACTGCAACACCTGCTTCAGGTTCATATGCCAAATGAGTTTCCTGTCCTCAGCTGGTCCCAACCTGCTTGAACATAGACTTTCAATGGCTTCATTTGGGTCATAGAACTGATGATGCACACAACTTAGCCAAACTCATATTTTGGAGGAGCACTGATTACTTTGTGGTCCAGTTGTTGCAGACTCTGGTCTACAGGGTACAGCCGCCTACTGCTCCTTTACTGTAGGCTTTTCTTGAGCCGAAGAACTGTGTATCTGGATGATAGCAGGCATTTCTTGTGCCAGATCACTCCAGGCTGAAAGATACCACATTTTCTGAGAGTCAGGCAATTTTAAATATGAATTCGTTAGCGAGCTTTGACTGTATTGCTGCCCGTTCAATGCTTACAATTTGAGCCATTAATTTAGGTAAGTTGATTAATTAGCTTTTATTATCACATGCTTTATGTATACTTGCTATGTATTTTGTTACTGATAATAAATTCTAGCCTGGTTGATTATTTAATTAATGTTTCTGGTGAGTGTTATTGATGAAACATAATTCACAGACAGATGCTATTGATGTAACAGCTTTTGTTGTGATTGATTTCAGGTTAATGGAATCGATCTGCGAGGTGCCACTCATGAACAAGCTGCAGCTGCGCTGAAAGGAGCGGGTCAGACGGTAACCATCATCGCCCAATACCGGCCCGAGGGTAAGTGTCCGTCAGCTCCTCCTGACCAAACACCGTTGCTGAAGTTCACATGATTCTTACTCACAGAGCCACTGCAGAGGTCGCCTTTAGCTGCAGGCAGGACAGAAACACAACTCACCCAGACATTTTTGGGCCAAGCCCAGCCCGGTGCGCTCATTATTCCTCCTGACTGTTACAGAATAGCGCATGTGCCCTTGGAGTGTTGAGGTGCCATGTTTGATAAGTGTCAGTTAGGAGGTTTTGCTGCTCTGGACTCCAGTGACCCATTCAGATGGGGTCGAATGCATCGCCGTAGTCTGAATGTTTTCACTGGCTTATCTTACTTAAAGATGAAGTGTGTCATTTCTTCCATGTGACAGTGCTTTCTCCTGTGCTAGTTTAATGTGCAGAGACAACTTTAAAAGTAAACCCGGTTTCATGAATTCCACAAAAATATTTTCATGGTTTCCACAAAATATTAAGCAGCACAACCATTTTCAGCTGTGATAATAAGAAATGTTTCTTGAGCACCAGATCAGCATATTAGAATGATTTCTGAAGGATCATGTGATACTGAAAATTCAGCTTTGCCGTCACAGGATCAAATAAATAAAAAATAATACAGTCGAAAACAGCAAAAACAAAAGTTATAACAGTATTTTTTCTCCCCTTAATATTACAATTTTTACTGTACTTTTGATCAAATAAATTAAGCCTTGGTGGCATAAGAGACTTATTTCAAAAACACTGAAAACTTTTTTAAATATGAGTTCCTTAATTTTTTTTAAGAGCCCCTTAAATGAGTTTCAAACACAAAACACCTACAGTACTTAAAAAAATTATGTAGACTATAATCATTTTGAAAAATGGAGAAAGATGCTTTGTAGATGCAGTTGGTGTAGATGTGGCATCTACCAGCAGGGGCCAACTGAAACATGCTAACCACCAAAACCTTGAGATGTTTGGGAGGTTTGAGATGAGAATTCCTGTTTGTCTGAAGTAGAGTGTTGCAGGGATGAGGTAATTTTGTGTGCCAGCTCTCAAGTTAGCACCACCCTGGTTCCCTCTACAAATAATTTTGAAGCCTAAATACAATTGCTAGAAGTAAAAAAGTTAGGCTATAAACAAACTACACCGCAGTCAGAAAACTTCAACATCATCATCACTAAGCTAAGTAAAGTACTTTGCCCAAGCGTGAGTAAAAGCAGACTAGTGCGTAGATTAATTTTTTTGTTTGGCGTGATGATGTTTATGTCCCTGTCTCTGACAGCCTCTGTACTCCCATTTATTGGCCTTTTTCAAGACCTTGAAAAAACTGGGTAATTTATTATATCATAAAATAAAATGTGAAAATATCTTGACCTTGTGTTAACCACAGACCTTATTTAAGACCTTTACCCTAATTCGGAAAAAACAAAAACAAAAAAAAACATTGACTTCCAGACAATGGAACTTGAAGTTTAAAAATGCTAACTGAGTTTTAGGACTAATTCCTCCAGAACTCCATATAGGTAACATGCATTATTTTTCTAATTCCAATTGTTGCTACTAGGGGTGCCAGAAATGACACACTTTACCTTTAAATTGTAATCCTATTGTCTATGATATTGGAAACGGTATATGAGGTGTGCATAGCATGAGCTGCAGGTGTGTGCTCATACAGTCTGTGATAAGGTGAGAGAGACAGGTGTGGCAGCATGATCAGGTGTGTACTGATATGTCCTCTCTTTTTTCACCCGTCAGAACTTGCCCTGTGCTCCCCACGCCGGGCCCCGCCACCAACTGCAGGTTTGTGCCATGTGATCAGCACCTGGGTCAAGAGCAGTACCACACAGACAGACTGCACAGAGCTAGACCACAACTAAAGACTCAACTGCTAGAACTGCAGATTTTACAGTTCCTTTGTTTTGCCTTCCCACGAGGCTTTGGGAATTCCAGGACAGTTGGGGCACATAGATCTGAAGTTTACTGCTCAGGTTCTGTCTAACTCTTTGCAGTCTGGCTGAGGAACGTGGTCTTATTCTTGCCCCAGTGGCGTCTCTGACCATGGGCCTCTCATTCAGGGGAAAGGAACAGAGAGAGACCTTGCTCTCCTGATAATCCTGTGTGCATCCTTTATTCCCCCTGCCTGCTGCCTCACTTGATAAACTCCTCGGCTCCTGTTGTGCTTGTTTTTGGCTCTAACCCGCTCGTCCAACACAGACAGCTGCTGTTCAGTACATACACATCCAGATATTCATCCTGGGAGATCCAAGACATTTTATAACATTTACATTTTTCCTTTTAGCAAATTTAAATATAAATGGACTTAGAAATGAGGTACATAAGCGATAATCATAAATATTAGAATATATTGAGGTTGATGAGATTATTATTATTTTTTTTTACGTTTTTGTGTCTTATGCTCACCAAGGTTGCATTAATTTTTATCAAAAAAAGCAGTAATAATGTTAAATATTATTACACTTTTTTTATTTTTTATATTTTTCCCATGATGGCATTTACATTTATGCATTTAATGTGCTTTTATCCAAAGAGATTAACAAAAGAGGAGGAACAAAGCAACATAGGAAAGCTGATTTTTTTTTAAATTATCAATGTTAAAAACAGTTGTGCTGATTAATATTTTTGTGTAAACCATGATAGATTTTTTTTAGGATTCTTTGGTGAATAGAAAATTGAAAAGAACGGCATTTGTTTGAATTATAATTTTTTTTTTTTACTTTATAAAAGTCTTTACTGTTACTTTTGATTAATTTAATGTATTCTTGCTGAATAAAATATATATATAACTTTCTGACCCCAAACTATTGAACGGTAGCGTGTATTTAATTGTTATAATCAAGCATAAGGAAGGACTGATACATAAGAATTACACAATTCAGTATGAAAGTGTATTGAGTATTATTATTTAGTATTATTATTTTACACAGTTAGCACTGTTGGAGCTTCATTTTATTTGTTATATTTAATTCTAAAATAAAATACAATATTTTATGTTGATATATTGCATTTCCTTATATTTTATCTTATATATTTGGATATATATATATAGGCTCTTATTTTTTGGTCCATTTAAGAAAAGGCTGTGCATATTTTATGATTTAAATTTGCCCACTTTTTTGTACACTATCATATAAATCAGTGTTTCTCAACTCCAGTCGTGAGGGCCCACCTCCCTGAATGTTTTAGATGTCTCACTAATTAAAACAGTTGATTCAATTCATGTGTGTTAAGTAGTGGAGACATCTAAAACATTCTGGGAGGTGTGTTCTGAGATCTGGAGTTGAAAACCACTGATAAAGATGGCCTCAAAGCTAACACACATAGACTAAAAGCCACAAAACCCTTTTTTTAGGTTATATGTTCTAAATTAAGAGTTCAGCGTCAGGGTTCGGGTCAGCAGCATTGCTTGTCTTACTGCACTGCTCACTGTCTCCATTCCTCTCCTCCTCTTCCACCTTTGACCCTCTCTCCCAAACTACCTCCTGCCCCCTGCTGAAACCAACACACCTTTACCAAAACACACACAGATCACACTCACAGAATGGCAGCATGTTAGCCCAATCGCAAACACATACTACTTTTGGTCTATAGCAGTTTTCTAAACTAATATGTTTGAACATATTAGTACAGATTCAGTCTGTTTGCCGATTAAGTTTGCAGATGCAGCTGCAGTATTTGTATTTAATGCAATAGCATTTGGACATTAAGTGTGACTTAAATTTCTAAATATTTGTTGGGACCGCTGTATATATTAGTGTATATATTATTTACCAAAACACACACAGATCACACTCACAGAATGGCAGCATGTTAGCCCAATCGCAAACACATACTACTTTTGGTCTAGCAGTTTTCTAAACTAATATGTTTGAACATATTAGTACAGATTCAGTCTGTTTGCCGATTAAGTTTGCAGATGCAGCTGCAGTATTTGTATTTAATGCAATAGCATTTGGACATTAAGTGTGACTTAAATTTCTAAATATTTGTTGGGACCACTGTATATATTAGTGTATGTATTATTAAAAATTAACACTACACATGATTGAGTGTTCTGTAACATTAAAAATAATAACCATAAGGCATATGACTGACACATGATGGTTTATTTTAGCATTCAAACATCTTTCTGATACTGTATGATCCTCTGCTGTTCCTCATCTGCTTTGAGTTGATATTATTTGACTTTAAGAGAGCAGAGGCCAGCTATAATCATACTGAAGATAAGTGTTAAGATTCCTGTCATTCTGATCACTGTAGTGGAGTCTGACCAATGATTTTCTAACCTCTGACACCCATCCAGCATATATCATTGGATGAGATCTTATATTGAGCAGTTAGATATGTGGAGGAGAGACATAGTTAAGGTGACAATCTTTGTTTGGCAGGAGCTTAGAGGGGCGTAAGTGCTCTGAGGGAATGAATTTGGCAAGTGCATAGGATTCCCCATTCATAAAAAAAGGTCTTGAAGACTGCTTTAGCAGATGGAGGAAGTGAGGATGGCAGCAAGAGACAGAGTTATCAGAGGTTTCTAGAGCAGCTCCCAATTTGACATTCTGTTTTATTCCTGAACCAGTAACTCCCAACTTTCTCTGAGCCCTCTTGCATTGTTTCCTAAATTGTGGCTGAGTTGAATGATAATGTTGAACTTCAAGCCTTTGTTATGGGTATTGTGAATCTCCAAAAATCGATTCTCTTTGCATTATCATTTAATTCTAATGGCAATTACCTCCGTTTGCAATATAGCTGTGCACCCACTATGCAAAACTGTTTAGTATAGATGTTTTGTGGGTTTTCACAATAAGTTTCAGAGGTGCTTTTACAAGTTCGCAGTAGTCAGCATTATTAGTATTTAGTCATAGAGTCGTGGTTCCAACTACACTGGTCTTTCTCTGTGGCTCAATCCAATTCCCCTGATGCTCTCGGGATCGATTCTGGGGAGGTTGAGCTCATTAAGGTGCAGGGATAAATGCAAGCTTGCACTTTCTGTAGGGGTGTTGTGGGACTGCTGAGATGGGCTTTCCAAGGGTCCTTTTCATCAGCAACTCCCGAGTCATAGCAATACGACATTCTCACTGTGTAGCTAGCAACACAAAAAATGTACAATTCCCAGAATACTGAAGATGGATTAATAGTCAACCAAAATCATAGCGAAGCTAAGTTGACATTCTTACAGTAAGTCTGTCAAATCAAAACATGAATTAGACTCATGTTTTTATTCCTCCTCAAGTATTGAGTGACTATTTTGTAAACCTTGAAGGGGTTATCTCATACATTTAGTTTTGATTTGGCGATTTTCTGTGATAATTAGGACTAACGATGGATAAAAATTGATTGCATAACATTTACTGAGAAAAGCCCCTATGTGAAGATAATCTAAATCTGAAATTGCACTTATAGAAGGAAAATCACTTATTTAGGAATTAAAGTAAAGGTTGGGGGCATGATTAAATGAGTTTGATTTTTACAACATTATTTTGTTGTTCATTACCATTTTGCAATCTCTCTCTGAATTTTAAATTAAAGTTTTTTTCTTCTCTGCCTTCAAGACTTTTATGTAAAAGTCCTTTTTTATGTTTTGCAGAGCCACATATGCTTTGAAAAAATGGTTTTATAGCTTAGTTTTAATAAAATTGAACTACAAAATAAAATAAACACTTGTAATTAAAAAAGATTTTTCATTATATGACCTCAGTTAGAAAGGTAGAGAGAAGGTTGACAGATGATTGAAGCATGGTCAGACAGCATTGGCTAGCTTGTGTACTGTCTCTGGGGAAACATGATTACATGCGATTTTAACAGAGTGCCCTCAGGTACAGCAAACACTTCCTGAACCTTGGTAATTTCACAGAAATAAGTTATACACTGAAACTCACACACAGATCCTCAGATTGACTGACAGACCATCTTCTCTTCCATGAGTGAATGAATGGATTGCTGAGATTTATTTATAGTTTTCAGCACCATTGCTACAAAAAATACTTTAATGTCTCATGGCTGTCCCTCAGTGCTAGCCTACTAAAAATCATGGAATTACTCTCAGAACACATCGCAATTTTTAGCTGCCAATTTGAAACCGAGAACAATAGGCCTTGAAAAGGTTTTTCAGAACTGACATTTTCATTTGTGTGCGTGTGTGTGTGTGTGTGTGTGTGTGTGTGTGGGTGGGTGTGTTTGTGTGGTTCTGTTAGTGTGGCTTTCTGGTAGACAGGATTGAGGCCACTAGTGGGGACATAGTGACATCACGAGTGTGCATACACTAAACTCAACAGACAGCCAATGGTCCCTTTTCACAAGACTGTGATGACGCGTTTCAACGGTCATCAGCATCGTAAATTCTCAAGTTTTTTGTATTTAAATTTTTTTTTTAAATGTATGTACATTTATAACACTGTACTTTGTATTATATTACCTTTGCATCAAATTACAAGGGTGTTTCTAATACAGCGAGTGATGGTAGAATTTGACAGCGTTCTCTCTACTGACTGCCGTTATCAATCTCTCTCTATTTTTTCCCTTTTTTTTTGAAAGTCATAAAAACACTACCATGGAGTTTTTCTTTTGCTATGTGAGCAAATGGGAATCCAAAAAAATATATTTGTGGTAGTCTCCCATTCACTGCTATAGAAGTTTACCCAACTATGACGCCTTCTGCTGCTGAGAAACCCGGAAATGTGAAAAAGGTCTATGACGGGCCAAGAACACCTGAAGGAACTCTATACATACACTCACACACTTTTAATTCGCATCTAAATGAGGACATACCATAGACTTCTGTTGTTTTATATAAACCTAATTAGAATTAAACTGCAAAGCACCCTCGGGGACATCCTCAAAGTAACATTTTGACAGAATTGGCTAACATTTGGTTATAGCTTAATAAACACACACATTATTACAAACATGGTAAACTACTATAAATTTATTTTCACTGAGAATTTTTAATAAAACTTTCCTCTTGTGATGTGTAAGTAAGCTAATAATGCTTTCTCCATAAATGTTATGTCCCTCAGATAAAACTGGTTGCGATCAAAAATCCTAATGTCTAATGTTTGTGTGTGGAGAGAGAATGCAGTCTGCAGCTAACAGGCCATTAAAGGGTTAGTTCACCCAAAAATGAAAATTATGCCATTAATTACTCACCCTCGTGCTGTTCCAAACCTGTAAGACCTTCGTTCATCTTCGAAACACAATTTAAGATATTTTTGATGAAATCTGTGGGCTCTCTGACCCTCCCATAGACAGCAAGGTAACTACCACGTTCAAGGTCCAGAAAAGTACCAAGATGATCGACAAAGTAGACCGTGTGACTGTCCATTGTCATCACGCCGGATCTGGGTCAGCGCCGCCACACGCTCGCGTCATGGTACTGTCCACAAGTGACGCTAAAGACGTTATTTTAGTTTTCTTTGTGCAAAAAAGTATTCCCGTAGCTTCGTAACTTTACAGTTGAACCACTGATGTCACACGGACTACTTTGTCGATCATCTTGGTACTTTTCTGGACCTTGAACGTGGTAGTTACCTTGCTGTCTATGGGAGGGTCAGAGAGCCCTCAGATTTCATCAAAAATATCTTAAATTGTTTTCCGAAGATGAACGAAGGTCTTATGTGTTTGGTACTTAATGTGAGTAATTAATGACATAATTTTCATTTTTGGGTGAACTAACCCTTAAATGATTTAGCTGGATAGCCAGAGCTCTATGAATGAGTATTTTACTCTAATATTGTGTGTTCCGCTGATTTATGACTAACCTCTGCACTCCTCCATCTCATTCTTTCTAATGAAGCCCAAACATCTGAAGAACTTCCACAGAGAATGAATCTTCTACACTACTATTGTTTTATTGTTCTGACAGACTGTACCACATTCATGCGAGTTTTGTGGTGTTACTAATTTAAAGAGCAACATTCAGAGAGGAATTTTTCCAGAACATGATTTATAATATTTATAACCACATTCTGGCTATTTTGTCATGGACTGTACAAAACTAATTAGCTTAACTTTCTGAGAAGTAATTTTAAGGTCACACAAGGTTATCTCTCCTCCTCTCAGGAATATTATTAATATTCCATGTCTATTAATTTCAGTGTGTGACTCGTCTTGGACATGAATTATGCATCAGATTGTGCAGCTTGTTGAGGAAAGGTGCTATTACGTTTAGAAGAAATCTGACCATTTTCACCTGGTGGGTGAGAAAAAATGAATCGCACAGACTTTGAAGGAAGAACCTGAGCCTTATATTGACCAGAATATCATAAAGACAACCACGTATGTCTTTTCAACTACTCAGAACACCCTAGCAATCACTTAGCAACACACTAACAACCACTCAGAACACCTTAGCAACCACCTAGAGCGCCCTTGCATTGTTTTGCAGGTTAAGCATAACATTTCCTTCAGAAAGTACAACAATAGTTGTCTTTGTTGTTGTTTTTGGACTTTTTTTTTTTAGAACACCCCTTTGGATTGTTTGCTAGTATATATTTATTTAATGGGCTGTGAGGTGGACATTTGCCAGGGTTTAGCCACTGCTTGGCCCTGATCCCAGATACCCTGTGGCTGAGTTTCTCTGGCTAAGCCTCTATTGGCAGATTCTCAAGAGGATACACAGTCTCTGGATTCAAACATACATGAAACATGACCATCATGCCTGGACTGTAGTTTACACACACTTGTGTTCACTTAGACCAGGCATTCATACCACTCTATTACTTTTAAAGCGCCATCACATTAACAGTTGCTCTGCAAAATTTCACATGTAAAAGCCAGTCGTTTCAATAGGAATCTGTGTAATCGACAGTTCGAAAAATTTCACCACACAGATTTCACATGTTCAAGTTGGTCATGCAAATCCGCAACACTGACCAAAAGAAAGAAGCTTGGTTTAAAAATGGCTGTGTCCAAAATTGCATACTGTCTTGAGTAGGAACATCTTTTGAAAAAGTAAATACTTTGTGATTGCTAAAAAAAATTATATATAGTATGAATTTGTGTAGTATGAATTTAATTTGGACGTACAACATTCGGCATGTTGTTATTATAACATGACCTACCAGCATCAGTTATGTTGCTTTACTGCCATTTACAAATCTTCTCCCGTGGCCTCATGGGATAGTAAAGTGTCCTTTGTATGCACAATTCATCTCTGGTAGCTTAAGTCATCCAAGTACTTTTTGCTCCTTTAGTACTGTGCATTCTTTTCACGTTTTTTTCACCTACTTTATAGCAGGGAAGTATGCGATTTTGGATGCAGCCCATTACTTCTTATTAAACAGTGCTACATACATCTCTACACTACTGACTATTGACCTTTGCACTCAAAATTGTCAACATTACAATCATCGCTCACCACTGTCTTCCTATCTCAGCGCTGCAGTCTGTAGGTACAGTAGCGTTATTTAGCTAAAAGCTCATGCACATGTGTGTGTTGACACATTACTGATGATGTTGGCTTAATTTACAGTCTCTACTTCCCTGGAAATGTCACACTGCTAGTTCTGTAACTCACACATTGTGATTGTACCTTCTGGCGCAGTGATGCTCTTTGTGCAGCTGTTGTGTTTTGAATGCACCCATTTTAACATGCATGTTTGATAATATAAGTGCTACAGTTTCTTATTTTTGTCTCTGGATGTGTGGTAATCCGTCATCCCAAACAGCCTGTAATCTTCCTTGAATTTCTGAGCTTGAATTGCAGGTCTGGGACAGGCAGAGGTAGAAAGCTTTTCATCTGTCTAGAAGGTTCCATGTGCAGCAGATCCCTGCTGCTTTTCTAGGGAAAGGTGCAATTTTTGTGAATTACAGTAGAATGCGAATAGAGTCCAGGGGCCTCATTTATCAACAGTGCGTACACACAGATGTGTGCGTAATGTAAGAACAGTTTCACGCAAAGTGTGGGATCTACCAACTTGTACTTATACGTAGAAATGTGTGTAAATATAAGCACACCTCTGAGCATGCTTACGCAGAGAATCTAGTGGTAGAATAGCAACACTACACATAAAAAGCATTTAAGAGTGTCACAGTATGTATTAAGCAATCCACATATGTCCTGTGTTTCCTTTAAATATAAAACACTCAATTTATCATTTGTCTGACTTTAAACAGACAATTTGCGTAATTGGTGTCAAACCCTATAAAAGACAGCTGTGACAAATGTTTGTCTCGGTGCAATGGCTTATCTTGCGTTATTGGAAGACTTGGCAAACAATGCGTTCTGTAGAGAACGTGTTTTCAAAGACCACGCTGAGAGTGAGAGCACAGAATGGCTTCTCAGTCGGTACTACTTTCTTTGCCATGATTTCGGTGAGGACACATACATTCACGGGATTTATAAAGGGAGGTGTTGTCACCATATATGGTTCATTGGAGGCGATTCCGAATGCAAATTACCTTGAACGTGAACTAGTATGTTACTTACGCACATGTGGGATTTATCAACAATTATTGCTTACTCATGTGCGTAAGAACTGCGTGCGCACGTTTGATAAATACAGATTTTCTTATACTTGGGCACATTCTAAATTTCATTCGTAGGACAAAATATAGAAACTTTCCTACGCATTGTTGATAGATGAGTGCCCAGGAGTTCAGAGATTTAGATTTAGCCCATATATATATATAAGGTGATCTCCTCGAAAGCAATTAGATTAAATGGAGATCAAATTGATATCTCTTTTCTCAAAAAGAGAAGGTTCTCTGAGGTTTGCTTGGGTCTCCTTCCCCCTGAAGAAAAAAAAAGGAAAGAAAAGAAATTTGCTAAAATGTAAAAGGTCTGCAATATAAAATATAATGTAAATTATGGCAAAAAAAGTTTTAATTTTTTAATTACATTTGTAAAATGTATACAGTATATGAAGAGTTTTGTTCCAAAACGCGATAAACGGCATTTAAAAAAAAATTTGAGTTTCCACCAAAATCAGTATTGTATCTGGTCGGTATTGAAAAGTAAATGTTTAATTTTACACAAAATACGTCTGTCATGTTTTCTCCCTTTTTTCCAAACTGCGACAAATGCCAGTCTCCCTTCTCTGCAGAATGCGATATATCCGCTCAACCAAACAGCGCACCATTCCACGCACTCTAGACAGTAATGGCGGTGCTTTGAATACACCCGGCATCCTAGTTTTCCCCATCTACTTTGTACTTTGTGATCAACAAACAAACTTAGGGCTGCACGAGATGCGCATGTGATTGCCATGTGCATCTCGTCAGTAATGCCGGTTCTGTGATTAATAGTAAATCTCCATCACGTACTTTCAGATGGAGTGGCATTTAATACACAGAGCCGTAGATCACTGCAATATCGCGTTCATAATCGCAGATGAGTCGCATTCATTTTTATTTATGCCATTAATGTTTTTGTTAATACAGCGTATAGCACTAGTCAACTAAATGAATGTAACATGGCAAAGATGAATGCACTTTTGGAAGTTGAATGTAAGGGAAATGTCATTTTGGAATTTCTGTGGTTTAATGTGATATTGTTGTTCATGTATGTTCATGATGAAATTTTCTTTTATTGCTGTAATTAATTTATAGCATTAACAAGATGACCCGTTGAATTCATTTTGGGAGCGATGACTGATTGAATGTATTTTTAGTCCAGTGCCTGCATACAAGTTTAGTATTGACCAAGTTCAGAGGCTGTCATACGTGGATCAACTTATGACCAACTTATGACTCAGGGTGCGAATTACGGGGGGGTTTGGGGGGGTCTGACCTACTTTAAAAATTGTAACATGGGATGGGGCCCTGGGTGTGGTTTGAAAATAAATACTTATAAAACAAATAACTCTGGTGTTACATTTCTTTATGTAACTATTGGTTTTACACAACACTTATGGACGGTGCCTCCCTTTTATGTAGTAATTTCACGTTTAATTCCAAATATCCCATTAAAATGGGATCTTTTAATTAACTGTTGTAAACTCAAACACAACAAATGTGAATGGGAGAAATTATATACAATTTACTTAAGTAAACTTGAAATTAAAAGTATTCAGTATAGACAATTAAATATGAAACTAAAATAAAAGCAAATAGTTAAACAATATACACTATAAAAAGCAGTTTCAATATAAACCCTCTGTTCAACTGACACCAAGATAAATGAAATTGAAAATCAGTAGAAGATCTATGACATTAAATTAAGTGGGCCAACACACATACATCTGTCTCTTGTTCACTCAGTCTTAAACAAAATAAATTGTTGCAGGCCTGGGACGTGGATTGAGAGTGTGGTGGCCAAAAACAAAAACGGTCCTCTACACTTTACAAGCAACACAAAATGTGTTTAACTGCACGTACTTTATAGTACTCACGACCTGAGAGGCTGTATCTAGTCCAGTGACCACGAACAACAGGCACAATTGTACAGGGCGGCAAGTTCAGCAAATACGGGATCCAGTGAAGAGTATTCAGCGTCACAACTCGTCAAAGAAAACTTCTTTTTCCATGGATCAGGAGATTTTCCCAGTCAATAAACAAATGGCTAAAGAAACAACTGTCTGTTTCCTTTAAACAAGTAGATAAGCATCCCAAAAGAGCACAACGATTTGTCATCCATATTACTGGGTGTACTTTATCATATTTGTAGAGAACTAACGTGGATTGCAAGTTCCTTTAACTTTCTCCTTACAAGCTGCAATTGCTGCGCACATCTCCTAAGCCCCGCCCACTCAGGAACAGTAAACACTGAAAATAACCCAATCAGAGACCAGTAAAATGAAGATGAGCAGGTTTCTAGTGCAAACAAGTGAGGGTGTATGAACCCATGTAAATTTTAGTACCTTAAAACTTAAAACCTTTTGCAGTCTGTATTTCTATATGCATATGAATAAAATCCCATCTGGGCTACATACACCAAGCAAGATTGTGGCTGAACTTGGCAACCAGTGATCACTGTGCATTTTCACTGTATGGAAAAGATCAACTTTTTGCTATAATGCATTTTGTGTTCCACAGTTTGTGAGTACGGTTAATAAACTGAGGGGACGGATTGCAAAACCGTCGCCACGGATTGTTTTTTTTCTCCTACAGGTGACTTCCCGGGCTCCGTAGTTAGCAGTTAATAATCAATTGATTTCTCAAGTCACATGTGCTTACTTCACAAGCCTGCTGCTTATGTGCATAAATTCCCTTCATATGCTGGTGGAATTCGCAAGTTTTGAAGGACAGTTAAAGCTGAAATATTTGCTGGATTTGTGGCTTGTTTACCTTTAAGCGAGCTAATACGCTGCAGATTGAAAACACAAAGCTGACATCAAGAGAGAAAATCCAGCATGGCTTTTGATCTGGACTACTTTAGGGGGAGGAGGGACTCTAAGACACTCAACCCCTGCCCACTCTAGAGTCCCAGCCAATGAGAGCAGGTCTGGAGAAGAGAGTGTGTGTGTGTGAGAGAGAGAGAGCGGAGAGGAGGTGGTAGAGTGGCAGTCTTTGCTTGTGTGTAGGGAGCGGTCAGTCTCTCACGCTGCTGCAGTCTGCGAGCATCCTCAAGAGTGAGAATCTCTTTTTATTCTCTCTTTCATTCATACATTCTTTCATTTTTCCTTTATTCCATCCTGTCTACCAGTCCCCTCACCTTTTTTAGCTTCTCTGCTGTTGCTGATTCGTTTCTGTTCAAGTGAGAGTGTATTTGCAAGCACACGTGTGTGTATGTGAGTGTGTATTGCATGTTTAGGGGGGTCTGTAGCATTCAATTTGATTTATTTATGTTATACTTTAGAAAAGTGAAATTTATGTTGGAACTGTGCATGATATTGTTATTTTGGTATTGTGTTTCCTTAAGTGACAACTTCCCTCTTGAATAGTTCTCAATGCATTAACTTTTTTTCAATCTTTATTTAGAAAAGAATGTCAAATATTTCTAATGATGTTCCCAAAAAACATCTCCTGAAGGTTTGTGTGCTCAGCAGTCTTTTTTTCATTTGAGTGGATTTGTTCGGGATGAGTGCATCCCTCACTGCAGGATTGTTTTGGGTTCTCTACTTTATCCTCTGTCTGAGCTTTGCACCTCTCTGAGACTTTTTAATCTGTTTCTCTTTCTTTCTTTCTATCTATCTATCTGTCTATCTTTCTTTCTTTTTCTCTGGAGAAGAAACATCTCTTTGTTTCGTTTTTATTCTTTGCGGTTTCTCTGTCTTTTCAAATAACATTGAGGCCATTAGAGAAAGAGGTAGAGCTTAGTTTCCAGAGGTGGGAGTGATTTGTATAACGCCTGCATATTTCATTGGGAGGAAATGCAGATATATTTTGTGAGTCAGGTCTTTTTTTATGCTTTTACTGCACATCTCTAATTGTATTGTCATCATAATTGTGCTCTTCCTCTCTCAGCCTGCAGTCTAATGACAAAATTGACTTGTCATTTGACCTTTGAGTTCCTGCAAGGACAGACGGGGCTCTCAATCAGCCTTATTGCATGTAGACCCTTTGATGACCCTCATCAGAAGCTGCTCAAACCATCTAGTTGATGAGTTGTTTAGTTATTTGCATAAGGTATTTTTAGACCAATTAAATGTGTTAAAACAAAATGAAAGAAACTGAATAAAAAAGCTACCAGAAAAGGATCCAAATCAGCTGTAACATGTTACTCAGGTGTGGTAGGTGCTCTGTTGGGGCTGCTGTGCTGGTTTGGGTGGTCTAATGGTGTTCAGGCTGGGCTTTGGGGCATTGCTGAGTGCTCAGGTTTAGCACACGGTGTGTGTGTTCATTGGTCAGCATCCACAGCAGATGTAGTTCTCTGCTGAAACAGGGCTGAGGTGTGCAGCACCCTCAACAAACTGCCAAGCCATGCACTAGATTACATGCTGAAAGAGCATGAATCCTGTTTTAGGAGGGCAAATCTGTTTTTTTTATCATCCTGAAAAATACACTACAATGTTACACTACAATACACAAAAGAAAGCCAATAAAACAAATATTATTGGACTATGTTTTACAGGAAAATACTATTTTGGTCTTTGTACTTTAAAATTTGATGTTTAATTCTCTGTTATTTGCAGTTTCTTTGTAATTAATTGTGAAATTTCTGGGTGAAAATAGTTTCTACACCAATTCTTTTTTAGTGGGGTTAGTAAGGTTTTTTTAATGCTTTAAAAAGTCTGTTATGCTCATGGGAATCAAGAATATAGTAAAAATACAAATATTGTGAGACATTATTACAATTTTAAATAACTTTTATATTTTAATATATTTTAAAATGTAATTTATTCCTGTGATGGAAATGAATTTTCAGCAGCCATTATTCCATTCAGAAATCATTCTATTAAGCTGATTTGGTGTTCAAGAACCATATTATTATTATTATTATTAATTTAGAAAACATTTGGACAGTTCTGTTTTTGCAGAGGTTTTATGAATCAGATGTAGTTAAAACTATCATCATATTTTTTTTTAAGTATACGGGATGTTATTATAGCTGTGAAATGGGATCTTTGTTTTACTTTTTGTTTTTGTTTTTATACATTTAGAATTTTTTTTTTTTTTTTTGGGGAGTATG
>NW_015505211.1:1727106-1727409 GCF_001515645.1 Sinocyclocheilus grahami
CCCCAACCCATCCCAAAGGAAGGTGAAACAAAACACAACAATAGGGGTTCTTAAAAAGTGCATATACTAAGTAATGGATAATATACAGTTAGCTGGTTATTATCTTGCAGAATGATGAATATTTCAATTCTGCAGGAATCTGTGGAGATTCAGTATCAGCCTGCATATAACAAAGAGACAGAAGTGGGATGTTATGGGATATCATACGTTTGTACCACAGTAGATACATAATGACTTTAACATCTCTCTCTCTCTCTCTCTCTCTCTCTCTCTCTCTCTCTCTCTCTCTCTTTTCTTTCCTTT
>NW_015505211.1:1727631-1729918 GCF_001515645.1 Sinocyclocheilus grahami
TCTCTCTCTCTCTCTCTCTCTCTCTCTCTCTCTCTCTCTCTCTCTCTCTCTCTCTCTCTCTCCTACTCTTTCTTCTACATTTCCTGTATTGACTGTTTGACCTTGTGCTAGAAGTCAGCATAGAACAGCTACTGTAGATTGTATCGATCGGAGCTGTCATCTCAGACACTAAGTCTCTACAACACCACATCCTTTCTAGACAGCATTTATTCCGAGATATCTTTTTATTAATTCTTTGGTTTGAGACTGTTTGTTTGCATGTGCTCTGTTCTGTTTTAGTGATTTTAGGGATGTCATTGCAAAGCTTGATGTTTGATTTGGGGGAAAAAATTTTTGCATTATGTTTACGCTTGCTTGGTTATGTTTGTGCTTACAGAATACGGGCGTTTCGAGGCCAAGATTCATGACTTACGAGAGCAGATGATGAACCACAGCATGAGTTCTGGGTCGGGATCCCTCAGAACCAATCAAAAACGGTCGCTCTATGTCAGGTAGACCTCATCTATATTTAAACATAAATTCACATACACTAACACAGAACTGCGAGAATTAATTTAATTTTCTTTGTTTCTCAAGTCAGTTTTATCTTGTTCACATATTTTTACTGAAAAACAGATGAACATTTTTTTGGTTGTGAATGAATGTTTGAATGAATGATACTGATTTCCCAGCAGCCCCCTGATCATGTAAATATGGCGTTAACTGTCTTTCCATGTCACTCTTGTTATGTGGGACTGATGTTGGATTGATGTGAACATTAGTGTGGTCTCTCTGGGCAATGAGACATGTTTCTAGCCTGGAGCGAAATGTTTGTTGTACACACAAGCACACATACACATACTTCAGGGGTTTGCGTGTGAACCTGCAGGGTATCTGAGTGAGTGAGTCAGAATTCATCAGTGTCCACTTCGCCTTTCTAACACACACACACGCACACACACTAAAAGGAGCACATGCTGTCTTACATGTGCGCTCTAATCCTAGACAGAATTGGGGATCATATTGTTTTACATGACATTTAGAAGAGCTATTGCTATTTAAAATCAGTAGGAAAGTGGCAACAGTGACCCATTATAAGATGCTCCAAGAAACCTCTCTTTGCTCACCTGCTCTCTGTTCTTAAGTCAACATGAAACCAATTTTATTTTACAGTGAGACATACTGTGTGTGTGTGTGTGTGTGTGTGTATATATATATATATATATATATATATATATATATGCACAATTAATATATTAATATATATGTATAATTAAGATATAAAATAACATTTTTTGATCTTAATGTTTTGTAATTAGAAATTCTAATATGTATTTAATATATAATATTTATCATGTAATTATATGTAATTAAAAAATATTTAAAATTTAAATTAAAAAAATGTTTTTTAAGAAAAAGCCAACATGATAATAGTTTGAGCCCATTTCCAGGGGCTGCTAAATATTTGTAAATATTTTCAAGAAATTATGAAGATAAAGAATTAAATCATGAGACCTAAGCAATACATGGCTACTCTTCTGAACAGCTGTTATGATTCTCCCAGATATGTTTCACAATACAGTCAACAGAACAGAGATTAGCTCCTCATTAGCTGGTAGCGACATGGAGCTGTAGATTTGAGATCTGAGTTGGCTTTGTTATTGTGTGTTAGATGGAAAATTTCAGCAGAACCAGTGCACCTGTGGAGATCCATTGTGATAAATAGCCATCCTGTCAGCAGTTATACATATACACACCTCCTCTCCTCATGATGTACAGCATGCACTGCTCCCCCAGCATTAAAAAATGCTCAATATCTCCTTCCCAGCTGCAGTCTAATGTGGCAGGCCCCTTCTGTGGGTGCTAGATAATTGTACTGTGCCGTAGCCAGTCCAAAGAGCTGGTCGGTTTTGCAGAACACGGATGCTGGGAAAAGCTGAGACACAGGAAATCAGACCTTATAGGGAGACATTTATTTGCTGCAGAACACATCAGCACAGATCAGCTCACTGAAGTCTCATTTTTGTGCCATTTTACTAATGGTTAAGATAGGAGTCATATTAAGAGGGTTATGTCTTGAAAACTGGATTTTGAATTTCCCTTCTCATCAAGGTATTTGCATTACAGCCATGAGCATACAGTTACAGGGAAAAGTATGTGAACCCATGGATTTCTGCATAAATTATTATAAAAATTGCTCATTGACTGCTCACAATAACAGGCAAAAACACAGACGCAATAAACTCGTACAGATTTTAAGGGTGTGTAAGTGATAACAGAATTTTTTTGGGGGGGGGGGGGGGGGGGG
>NW_015505211.1:1730060-1733384 GCF_001515645.1 Sinocyclocheilus grahami
TGAACTATCCCTTTAACAATAACAACACTATTGCAAACTGCTGAGTACCCATATTTACATTCAGCAACTTGGCTGATCCTGATGAAAAACACTTATCATTTACATTTAGAAGCCTGTAATTGTGAGGGTCAGAGAGAGTATTGCAACTTGTTTTGGTAAGTGCTCATGTCATGGACTAATATAAGTGTATCTCAGGGGAAGAAACTTGAATAAATATACATATACAATATGGCCCCTGTTGTACGCAGTACTGTAAGAATTCTGCAGCTGAGGAGTCTCCACAAACCTCTGCTCAGTCTGTAGAGGGAAACAACATTATGACAAAAGTATAATTTCCAGTTGGCCTCCGCTGAGTTCTGGCGAGATGAATGCAGAGGTGTGATCGCTGTTGGCTGCATTCTATGAATAGAAAACACACGTCAATGTAAAAGCAATGCATGCACAACTCCATTCAGTTAGGATGGGATATGAGTCAGTTATTGAGTGATTTTCCTCAATCAGCAAGTTTCAGTGTTTCTGTCACAATGAATTAACATCACAATTTCTTTAAAGTGGAAGTGTGCGTGTGGCTCTTGTGTGTGTGTGTGTGTGTGTGCACTGCTTATTTACCTCCTCAAAGCATTCTCAGGGTCTCTCTCTCTCTCTGCGGTAGCATTTACACGTAGCCATAACAACACCCTTCCTCCATGTGATCGGAGAAAGAAATATACATCTGTTTATCCTGCTTAAGCAAGAAAGTCCAGTATTTGTGTAATTTGTCCAGTGCAAATGTAAATTTCTGAATATAAATTGCAAAGATGTCTGGTTTAATTTATTTAGCGAGAAGTTGGCTGTGTTGTGTCTAGGGACTGCGACAGTGAGAGAGCTACAGTATAGAGATTTTTATTCTCTTATTTATTTGAAACGCTGCAAAGAATATCATGAATATTGATGTTATGTTCGTGTTTTTTAGTTTAATTTTCCAAGTTTATGTTCAGCAGGAAAAGACTTAGATCTTATCTTATCTTAACATGCATTTTAACATGTTTAATAAGCCAAGCTAAATTGCACATGAACACCCTAGATACCTCACAGAACACCTTAGAAACTGCATAGCAACATGCAAGTGGGGTCTTTTAACTTGGGCATGTAAGCAACCATTCAGAACACAATATATACTGCTTAGCAACACCCTGACAACCACCTTGAAGGTTGGCTCTTTTGACTTTGACCAGTAAGTGAGCCCCTCGATAGCAACTATTGCAACAAGCACCTCTCACATTTTCTTCCCAAATTGTACAAATGTAGTAATCACATAAAATCTTCAGTTGCTGTAATGTATGTAATTCATTCTTGCAAATGTCAGCTCGGGTCCTGTTATTTCACTAGCCCAGGCTCTTATCGCTTATCGCTGATCTACACATAAAAATTCCACTCCACTTTACTCTCAGGGGGATTTTAAACACCACATTTCTCTGTAACAATTAAAAGCACCGCATTATCTGCACCTTTGCCAGCACTCTGACACTTTTTTCTAGTTTGCATGTTTGCTTTTTTCCCTTTTGCAATGCTGATGGTTTCAGCTTTTATCTTGCTGCTTAGTAATACTACACAAATTTTTTTTTTTCAAGGACTGAGGCAGCACTCACTCTTAATAAATTATGTTACAGACTAGGGGTGTAACAATTCACTAGTTTTCTCGATGCATTGATTACAAACCCTGACGATGCATATGCATCGATCTTTAAACATGGATTTTTGAATCGTGAATCGTCGATTTCGGACAGTAATCGATTTAAAATGCTAAGAATCGAATGAATCGCGATTTCTATAGCGATTCCATGCTTTCAAAATATATACACATTAAATTACTGCAAGCACAAGTTAATGAAGACCTTGAACAGTGTTCCTGCCCTCGCATCTCTCCTTCACGCGCTCCATTTTATTTACCGCCTGCGACTGTCACAGGATTGCGCTCGCGCTCCGTTCGTGATGTGTGATCTCTCCTTAGTACTCGTGGCCAGTTATGCTAAAGTGAAGTAGTTTTGTTTTTCTGTCGTTTTTCAATGGCTCTCAGTCATACCGACGACATTACCCGAGCAGTCGAAGGCTGCGCATTTATTGCATGGACGGAGCAAAAATGTAAGTGTCTAAAGCATACGCACAGTTCCATTGAATGATAAATGTGTTTTAACAATGTCATTGAACCAAATGTAAGAAGGAAACTGTTAAAATAACCACAGCATTAACAACAACCTTGAAATAAGAGTGCGAGGTTTATCTGATAATCTGAGGCATTAACGTATAATTTGTTGCTATAGCAAACAGACATCAGCCGCGTTTTCTTTCAGAATCATAATTCGCTGATGGAGAGGAAAAGTTAAATACTATTGCATTTTATTTTATGAAAATGAGATTAAGAAGTTTTCACACTGAAAAAGAAGTGATCTCACGCTCAAAGAACTTAAAACAGCACTATAACTTTTTCTGTGTTCAAAATTTGTAAAATGTATATAATGAGCGAGTACATCATGAATTCATCTTCCAAACTGGGATTGGGTTGCAGAACTAATTTTAATATTAGAAACAGTAGTAATATTACCTATAAAATAAATATATTACCTACTAATGGTATTAGTTACTTGCCACATATATTAGCATATGTATTTTTAAGCTATGATTCTCCCATGATTCTGAAAACAAACCAGAAAACCAAACAAAATATGTAATTTCCTTGAATTTCTGACTAAATGTTTTATTAATGCTATAGTAAATGAGTCTATTTAAAAATATTTATACATTTTAACGAATTAGCCTAATTATGTAAAAAAAAAAATCATTTTAAATAAATGAAGATAAATGAAGACTTGTTTCATTTTGAAACACTTGAATGAATGATTCAGACATCAAATACATTTAACACTCACTGTTCGCCACCTACTGGAATAATGTAACACATGCAATCATTATTTGCAGCGTATCATTACTTTCAAAGACCCATTTTGATCGCGGCTCCCGCAACATCAGAGTCTACATAAGGACTTTAAACTTGCAACACAGAAATGTAGCCTACTGTGTAAGTAGACTGTTTGTGAAGCTGTTTCAAACAAAGCTTTACATGATGAGCGCTGCTCTCTCTGCATCAGCGGCTGTGCAAAAGCAGATTTAAATATTCCGATGTGATTGGATTTCAAAGGTTTAATAGACATAGCAGAATCACCGTCATTTAGTAATAAGATCGCGTGTGTTTGAATCAAGATCACAATCTTTTAATGATTAAACATGCATACATAGGCCTAGGCCCGGGCGCCCCCCCCCCCCCCCCCCCCCCCCCCCCCCCCTCCA
>NW_015505211.1:1733442-1762890 GCF_001515645.1 Sinocyclocheilus grahami
GACCCATGCCTATACATAATACTTTTAAAGCTCTTTTTTAAAATCTTGGCTTATATACATTTCTACATATGCCATGTCATGCCATAGCATCATTAAACTAGCATCTAACAATGGACAAAAGTTTTTTTTTTCACTAACCTATGGTTCTCTAACCATAAAGGCTGCTGTGTAATTTGCCCCTCGACTAAGCATTTAAAGAATTTAGGGGAAGCATTTAAATAATCATGTGAATGCACTTAAAGAATTCAGAATCGAATCGTTAATCGAATCGAATCGAATCGAATTGAATTGTGAATCGAATCGAATTGTTCAGAATTTGCAAAAATCGTTCTTGAATCGAATCGAAAACCTATGAATCGTGAATCAAATCGATTCGCTGTCTACCCAAAGATTCACAGCCCTGTTACAGACATTTGCTCTAGTGGAAAAATGCTATCCATCAGGTTCATCACCCATGGATGTACCATTTTCTGCTGAGCATTGTATATTACACACATACTCTACCTGTACTGTTTCTGTTGCTGTTAGACACAGATTCAGCCCTGCAGCTCTACTGCAAGATCCACACAATAAATCACTAGAAAACAAAAATACTCGGGCGCATTCACTAAACAGTTTTGGCAATTTTGCATGCAGTATTTCAGTGTAAAAACCTGCACTAAGCCAGATTCACTGTTAAATTTATATTAAAAAGTTTAAAAATCTATAAATAAAATATAAAGATAAATTAAATATAAAAATGAAAGGTAATTCAAAATATGAATAAATACTATAATAGTATATAAATAATGCTAAAACAGTACTGACCTGAATTGACCACTATAGCTACAGCTCTTGTGGTACATAATGTTTTGGTTCTTTCATCAGGTGATCTATCAGCTTTATCAATTTATCAGTAATTTTATCAGTTGAATGGTTTACAGACAAGAATATGTTCTATTTATTATCATAAGGGCACATAATGGCTGCAGAGGGGAGCGCGCATTATTCAGTATGTGTCATATGACAGTAAATTTTGAGTTTTTGTCAGCAGGTTGCACTTGCACATGCTGTTTTTTGGAAGAGTCTTGAGTAGCATCACTGTTATAATGATGCCATGGAGGAATGAATCCACTGAAATAAGCTGAGAACCTGCCAGCATTCAAACATATAAAAATATTATTTATCTCCACTGTACTGCACGTAGCTTGCAGTTTCCATAACAACCTTTAACGTCTTTATTGGCCGATGAGAGGGAAGATGTGCTTTTTTCCCTAGGCATGTGTTCCAATGTGTATGTGTGAGTGTGTGTGTTTTATCCTTTAATGAAGCAAGGGTTAACGAGGACGTTGAAGACAACAATTTGTTCGTGTATAGTGTAGATGATTGCTTTTTGCACTCAGTATGGTTTGTAACAGATCCGTAATGGTGACTAACCACCATTATGCTGTATATTATTGCCTGCTTTATAAATAATGTTGCACTGTATTGACCCAAACAGACCCATTTGCACCATCACATGACTATTAGAGCATTTTGTGCTAAAAATACAGCTGAAATGCAGATCAGTTGTCTTAATATTGTGTTTGTTGTGGAATAATGCATGCTTGTGAAATGACATCTGTGAGATTCAATGTTCCATCTATTAGAGCAGCATATGTGCCAGCCATTATGTGCAACCCATTAATTTTGTCATGTAGGTATCTGCTCACAACAGTGCAGTATGGGTAGCTTGTGTATCTTTTCATTGATTTCATCCTTGGGATGATATTGATCACCAACACATTATGCAAAGGTTTGGGGTCAGTAAGGTTTAAATATACTTTTATATTGCAATAATTTCAAATTCAATCTTCAAATTAGTGTAGAAACAACAAAGACAATATACTTTTAAGATTGGTTTAAAGGCATCTTTTTTATGACTGAAGGTGAGGATCACTGATACTAATACTACTGATACCTCTATGAAATTGATTATCCCCACTAATAACATTACATTACAATTGAGCGCTATCAATTTTAACATTTATTAGACTTGAAAAAATAATTAATTTAAGTGAACTTAAAGCAATCATTACATAAACTCATGATAATAAATGTCATATTTAGCTACCTGTGCCCTTCAGCAAGTAGGAAATATTCAGAAACTGAATAAAGTTATCAAACACTAAATTCTAAATTAGATATAGATGAATCCTTAAAGCTACAAAAGTTATTGATTTCCTCTTTTTTCTTTTGTTCTTTGATTATCAGACATCACAGCAGCTGGGCTATTAGGTTATTTTGGCTGCTTTAAGAGCTGCTCCTGCTGAACATGATGCAGATCTGACACTAAACTTTTTAACTTTTCTGACTCACTTCAGGTCTTAAATACTCTACTAATGGGCTGATGAGTTGAATCGGGTGTGTTAGATGAGCTGGGCTGCTCCAGGACAGTTTTGAAAACCACTGCATTTCAGAGACACATTTTTAAATCTGACTTGTGTAACAAATACTTACATGCATGCATGTTTTAAGGCAGCTTTGATGTGGTCGTAAAGATGTTCTGCGTCTAAATAAACTAAATTCTTGTCAAAAAAAGAGACAGAAGCAGCAGTTGTGAGTGCTCCACCCCTGTGCCAATTGCGTAAAATATTTGGACACATGGACACATGGAAATAATTATTTAAAAAAATTCATAAAAGTATACATGTATGTGTGTGTATTTATATATACATAGAAATATACACAGCACACACACATATATTATGTAAACACAAACTTTTATTTTGGATGCGATTAATCACAAGTAATCATTTTGACAGCCCTATTTAAATATATATATATAGACAGTTATTTCAAACTGTAATAATAGATGTCAGCATTATATATTTTGAATAATTCAGTAGTACTGTTTTTACTGTATTTTTAATCAAATAAATGTGGCCTTGGTGAGCATAAGAGACTTACGAAAGAGACTTTCAAAAACATTAAGAAATATTATCGACCCAGACTTTTGGTAGCGTATATAATCTAACTTTTCATAAATAATTGCAATCACAATTGTAATACCTACCTATTTATTTCCACAATAAATATAATATATTTTAAGATATGTACATGATATAACATTTGATGTTTTCATTTTATTTGATTAAATCTTTAGCCCCTTCATTGATTTTAGGCTGTGTTTGTGTTGTCTACATCTCATTTGTTGCATCTGCATCATAGGCTTCCTTTCCAAAACAGATGTATTGTCATGGTTACAAAAGGCAATATTAAGGAGAGGTAATGTGAGTGCTAGCAGTGAACAGAGAAGACTAGTATCACCTGTTTGTTTGTTTTTTGTTTCCCAAACTCTCACACTTTTATTCAGGAGAGCCTCGTCTTATCTGAGAGCTTTTATCAGGGCTAAAAAGGTGTGAAGTGCTGTTTAGTGTGTGGTGTCATTGCAGCATTTTAGGAACAGCATGTTCTAAAATGATAAATCTCTTTAATATATGCCTGTTTTTGTAGTTACATTTACATCAAGGGGTCAAAGTTTGGTTTACTTTGGCTTAGTTATCCTCTGATTGCAATTCATTTTGAAGTTCATTTTTTTACAAAGTCAATTTTTGTAAGCATTTGCCGTTAGGAGGTGGGTATCATACAGTGGGACTCCTTTGTTTTCACCCAAACAGAATAAGAAATTGTATAGACAATAGAGAGAAACATGAAATGCAATAACACTTGATTCAGCTTATCACAGGTCTGCATTGAAGCATTTTGGCTAGGCTTGCAGTGACTAAATGTACCTGGAGGAACGAGTTTAATGGGCATTATTGCTGTTATCTCTAGTATTATGTTCTCAGTGGGGCTGGCCTGTCTGTTCTTTTGTGTGCGGATGCGTCTTAGCTATAGTGCTTCCTTTTACTGTGCTTCACCGCTTGATCATCCACACTGCCCTGCTGGAGGTAGATAACAGTGAAAACAGTATGGCTTTAAAACTGTGTTTTTGCTGGCACATTTTGAGAATATCATTAAAAATACAAAAATAAAACAAAACAACTATTACTTCTCCTGCTTATTTTTGAAGTGCACACTAAAGATCAATGGGTGACTCCAGTCCACATGCTTCCCTCAGACAGTTCAGGTTTAAACACTTGTTTTCATCTGGTCTTTGAGTCTACATCATCAGTATAAAATCTGCTCTTTAAATAGAGTGTTTGTGTCTCTTTCTAAGGATGCGTATGTGAATCATGGTTATTTTTGAAACGATAGCCTGTTTCTCTGGATAGTGCTCCTCCATATGAGGATGAATGAGAGGTTTCTTCTGTCACTGCATAGTGATTCACCCACTTCAGATGGCATAGTAAACTGTGATCGCCTTTGAAATGGCTTCGTATTTCTGATCTCATCTGTGCTTCTCTCTTACTGGTTTTCTATTATGTGGAGGAGCTGAGATTTCTCATTCAAAATGATGTGAAATTTATCATATAGTAATATATTTTGAGGTTTGCAGCATCTAAGAAATACCTAGTTTCCATGTTTACAGACTGTCAATCAGAGGTTTAAGGCTGATTAGATTTTTTGTTTAAAAAAAAAGGGATCTTATGCTATCCAGTGTTGCTTTTATTTGATCAAAAATACAGTAAAAAAGTAATATTGTGAAATATTGTCACAAATTAGAAAGTAATTTATTCCTGTGATGGTAAAGCTGAATTTTCACCAGTCATTACTCCAGTCTTCAGTGTCACATGATCCTTCAGAAATCATTCTAATATGCTGAGGTGAAATATTTCTTATTATCAATGCTGAAAACAGTTGTGCTGCTTCATATTTTTTTTAGAAACCATGATACTTTTTAGGATTCTTTAATTAATAGAAAGTTGAAAAGAACAGCATTTGTTTGAAATAGTTTTTTTTTTTTTTTGTAAAAAAAGTCTTTACTGTCACTTTTGATCAATCTAATGCGTCCTTTTGAAATAAATGTATGAATTAAAAAAAATCTTACTGACCCCAGAGTTTTGAATGTATGCATATTTTTGTAATATTGTGTCTGTTACAGTATATGTTTTCCTTACAGCAGAGGAGACAGGAAATGATAGGTAGAAAGGGCAGAAATTTTCTGAATTAATTCATTGTTTAACTGATACATTTTTTAAAACAGACCAGAGATTGGCGCACTAGTTGTATCCCACAGATATATTAATTTAATATGATGTTCCCTCCCTCCCCAAACTTGGCAAGAAAAGTGACGGCAGCCGCTTATAGATTTTCAAGGCAGTAGAACAAAGCTTTCCGTTGTCGTCTCAATCCATCATATTCCCATCATACCATCATTATACACAAACACTCACACACAGTTATGAGGAGTGTGTGCTACTCTATAATATGTGCTGACTGTGGCTAGTGGCACTTATTGTACCTTTTACAGCTGTATCTGCACATTTCATGCATGCTGCTTTAGAATGAGTCAGCCATTACTGCCAATTCATGACAGACGGATGCAAAATATTGCGTGAATGTGTCAGCTCAGTCAAACTGACGTTGTGTGTGTGTGTGTGTGTGTGTGTGCCTTTCTGCAGGGCTCTGTTTGACTATGAGAGGGCAAAGGATAGTGGTCTTCCCAGTCAGGGTCTCAGTTTCCGATATGGAGACATTCTCCATGTTATCAATGCATCTGATGATGAGTGGTGGCAGGCCAGGAGAGTGACGCTCGAAGGGGACAGTGAGGAGATGGGCGTCATCCCCAGCAAGAGGAGGTGAGTTTCATGCTGAAACACCTACGTGACTAAAGACAAAACATTTGACCAGTGTAGATTTATTACCGCCTTTTTAAGCATTTTTTCTTCCAAGTAGTAACTTAATAACCACAATCCACATCCAATCTTTTTTTTAAAAGAGCTGTCAATAAATTAAAAAAATACAATCAAATACGAATACATATCATTGATATGCTAAGTTATCAAATTAATCTCAATAAATTGCATATATCAATATTTACTTGGCACAGCCACCTAAATTATGTAAATTAATGATTAAAAAACATAACATGAGTGCTTCCTTTTTGAAGGAGTAATATTTTTACTGAACTTTTTTTATATAATTAATTGTACTAAATTTACATGTGACAGCCCTACTTCTAATCGTCACCCTACTGCCCTATATTTAAGTTGGCTCTTTAAAGAGAACATTATGGTGGCCGTGAAGTGCAAAGCAAATCACAATTCTGAAAACAAAATAACAAATTACAAACGCAAATGCAAGTCTAATAAACAAAATAACATTTCACAATAGATTCTATTTACACTAAGTGAAAATGGCAGTATTTAGCAATATGCTATAATACCTATTTACACTATGTTAAAATAGCAGGATTTCTACTATCAAGTATACTGCTTGTTGCAAATAGCGGCAATTATCTGCACTTCAGTATTGTAGTACATTATAAAACAGTATGCAATAATAACGTATTGAGTGTAAATTATAATTTTAATTATTAAATGGATGCCACCTTATTGGTACAATAAAGCCCTCCCTACACCTTCCCTAAACCTACCCGATACTTTATTTTCAACTTTTTGATTATTTCCTTAATTTTAATGAAAATAAATGCCTTTACGATGTGATACGAGATTTGAAAAGGGAGAAAAAAAATTGCCAAACTTTTTTTTTCTCCCTTTTCAAATCTCGTATTAACAATAGATTCTATTTACACTAAGTGAAAATGGCAGTATTTAGCAATATGCTATAATACCTATTTACACTGTTAAAATAGCAGGATTTCTACTATCAAGTATACTGCTTGTTGCAAATAGCGGCAATTATCTGCACTTCAGTATTGTAGTACATTATAAAACAGTATGCAATAATAACGTATTGAGTGTAAATTATAATTTTAATTATTAAATGGATGCCACCTTATTGGTACAATAAAGCCCTCCCTACACCTACCCTAACCCTACCCGATACTTTATTTTCAACTTTTTGATTATTTCCTTAATTTTTATTGAAAATAAATGCCTTTACGATGTGATAAGAGATTTGAAAAGGGAGAAAAAAAAGTTTGGCAAAAGGTGGGATCGAACCCGGGTCAATCGCGTCAAAATTCCAACGACTAGTGCTTATCCATCTGCACCACTGGAGCTGATGGTTTGCAGTCACTTTCAACTAAATGTAAATAGACACGCCATATTTTTTGATTGACAGATGTCTCGTCCAGTCAGCGGTGAGTAATCCCAAACCAATGGCGGTGTCTCAAACCATACCTACCTTTTCCGGTTTGTCTGATTTGTCGTTGTGTTTTCTGACTTGTTATAATGTTTTCTGAATTGTTGTTGTGCTTTCTGAATTTTTATTTAGTTTTTTAGACTTGCATTTGCATTTGTAATTTGTTATTTTGTTTTCAGAATTGTGATTTGCTTTGCACTTCTCGGCCACCATAGAACATACAATGAAAAACAGAATTTTCCTTCTTCTGATATGAAAGAGTTGAATACACTATGTGAATAATAAACCGTAAAAATGGGTCATTCATTAATATTAACCTATCACATTATTGTCTGTTAATTCCTCTGTATTTACATAAAGAAGTCTTAAATGTAAAGCAGAACGTTCTGTTTGATTTGAAATATCGGGAACCAAATGGTCATATAAAACAAAATTAGGACAAAATTTTGATTGTTTCAGATTGTATGTACACTACTAAGTATATACTGTGTAAAAGTTTGGGTATGGTAATAATTTTGCAATAATTTTTAATAAAAGAAGTCTCTTAAGTTCACCAAGGCTGCATTTGTTTAATAAAAATTTTAGGAAAAAAACTAACAATATTGTGAATTATTACAATTTAAAATAGCAGTTTTATATTTAAATCTATTTTAAGGTGTAATTTATTCCTGTGATAGCAAAGCTGAATTTTCAGCAGCCATTACTCCAGTCTCCAGTGTCACGTGATCCTTCAGAAAACATTCCAGTATTACTAACCAAAAAGAAAGTTTGTGCTGCCTAATATTTTTTGTGGAAACCGTACATTTGTGTAGAACATTTTACTGACTTTGTCTCTATTACTGTTGCAGGGTGGAAAGAAAAGAGAGAGCTCGTCTGAAGACGGTTAAATTCAACTCAAAACCCGGTAGCCTCGATTCTAAAGGGGTAAGTGTTCTATTTGTTGAGTGATATAAACCGTAAAAATGGGTCATTCATTAATATTAACCTATCACATTATTGTCTGTTAATTCCTCTGTATTTACATAAAGAAGTCTTAAATGTAAAGCAGAACGTTCTGTTTGATTTGAAATATCGGGAACCAAATGGTCATATAAAACAAAATTAGGACAAAATTTTGATTGTTTCAGATTGTATGTACACTACTAAGTATATACTGTGTAAAAGCTTGGGTATGGTAATAATTTTGCAATAATTTTTAATAAAAGAAGTCTCTTAAGTTCACCAAGGCTGCATTTGTTTAATAAAAATTTTAGGAAAAAACTAACAATATTGTGAATTATTACAATTTAAAATAGCAGTTTTATATTTAAATCTATTTTAAGGTGTAATTTATTCCTGTGATAGCAAAGCTGAATTTTCAGCAGCCATTACTCCAGTCTCCAGTGTCACATGATCCTTCAGAAAACATTCCAGTATTACTAACCAAAAAGAAAGTTTGTGCTGCCTAATATTTTTTGTGGAAACCGTACATTTGTGTAGAACATTTTACTGACTTTGTCTCTATTACTGTTGCAGGGTGGAAAGAAAAGAGAGAGCTCGTCTGAAGACGGTTAAATTCAACTCAAAACCCGGTAGCCTCGATTCTAAAGGGGTAAGTGTTCTATTTGTTGAGTGATTGTCTTTAAAATGGTTTTATCAGTGCCAACATCCGAAATTCTATTCGCCCCAGTTTTCAGGTATAAGCAGGAAGGGCCCAATGATTTAATGACAGTTTAGACACAGTTCACCAGCAGCCCCTGTTGTGTCTCTTCACTCATCTAGTGTAATCTAAGTGTCTGTCTCTTCCCTTTCTTCAGTCTATCCAGTTTAGTTTCAGTCGTGCCCTGTCATCTTGAATTTATTTCCCCATTTCAAGTTGTGCTGGTGGGTCATTGAGTCAGTCAGAGTGAAAGTGTGTGTGTGTGTGTGTGTGAGACTCTGTCCTTCTGCCGCAGTGTGACAGCTCACTCTGAGCTCTCAGCATCAGTACAGCAGTGCAGCTCACAGAAGCAGCCTCAGTATTACATTTGTACATAAATGTGTCTCCTATTGCGTCTTTTACGAGATCAGTATGGTAAGGTCATCTGTAGTAAATATTGCTTGTTTGTGCATGAGAGGTGAAATGAATAAAACTGAAGGATGTAGGGTGTATTTTAGTTCGGCACACAACCACAGCACCGTTCAGATTTTTAGCCTTGTGATTCCCACTAGTATCCATAGCAACATTGCAGCCAGGCCTGCAAATTTCCATTTCTTTCTTGTCTCTCGTTTCTCTTCCTTTTTTCTCTCCCTCTGTCTTTTGAAGATGGGAGAGGGGTGGGGGTGTTGGCACTGATGGATTACTTGAAGATTTGTTGTGTGGTTTTGTCTTTTGTGTATGTATCATTTCAGGTTTATCATAGGATTTCACTGTTGATTGAAAATGCATTGATTAAGAATGTTTATGTGCCTTATAATAGAGAGGATTAGCATAGTCATGAATATTTCCTTCAGGGGTACAATTGGTTTAATTCCTACACTGTGCTGAAAAAAATAGTCAAAAACCACAAAAATGCACACAAAAGCACTCAAAATGATATATTTATTTTATTGCCAAACATATATCTGTTAATCTATTTAAGAACTGTCTGGGTTATATTTTACCCCAAAATCATAAGAAAAAAATGTTATGTTCATGTTAAAAGAAAATGAAGCCTATTTTTAAAACCATTGCAGTTCTTGATAATTAAGCACAATAATCCTGATATTCATTATTGTAAAGTAAAAAATATATATATATATATCTCATTCTCATTACTCTATCACATTATGTCTGGACACAATTGTTATTTTTATTAAAGCATTAATTAAATTCAGTAAAAAAAATAATTGAAAATAAATTATAATGATGTTTCATACTTTACAACTTTAAAACTAATTTTTGTTGTTTCTTTCCTTTATGGTTTTTGCATTAGAAAAATGAGGAGTGGGTGTAAAGTAATTTCAATAACATTTCATAATACAAAAAAAATCTTAATGGTCCTAAAATAGACTTGATGTAATATAATTCAAATAATTTTATATAATTTTTTCTTTTAATTTCGGGGTAAAAGATGATCTGGACATATTCTTGACGGGTTTCACCATCACAGATTGTAATTTATCAGGAAAATTACATTCAAATCAGACAGCATATTGACCTCAGGTTCACCAAATCAGCTAGAAAATCACCTCAGTCACATATATGTTACCTCATTTATTTTTCGTTGCATTTCATAGCCATTTTAAAAACAATTCACCCTCAGAACATCATAATACTACACACAAGCAGCACAAATTGGGGCCCTTTGATCAGCATGCCACCCTGTCAGGACTGTCCTGCATGCTTGGTATTTTAATATGAGTTAGTAAGTATTTTTTAAAGTCCCTTTTGCCATTGCATGGCACTAAACCAGCTTCAGTTGGTCTTTTGTTTATCATTGTTTACCTCCCTTGTATGTTCCTTCCAACTGATCATGTTTTAATTTGAATACATTTGAGCTGTCTGAAAACAGCTCAGGTGCTGTGACGTCATGGACAGCGGGGTTCGGATCAGCCTTCACAACAAACAAAGATCACCTATTCAGGATCATCCAAGCACTTTCAGTTTGAGCCAAAAACAATGTAATTAGTTCGGTACAAATAAAAGCTTGGTGGTTTGGTTGTCTCCTAGCTGTTGTCCCTCACGTCCAGCTCCAGTCGTTGTGTTGATTTTGTCAGCATGATTGTGACAGCTTTTAGAGCCCCCTGTTTGCACCATGCTTTCTCTCCGCACAGTCATTCAGTGAAAAACGTAGAAAGAACTTCATCTTTTCACGCAAGTTCCCTTTCTACAAGAACAAGGACGCTGACGAGCAAGACGGCAGTGACTCGGAACGTAAGTAGCCACAAACGCACGTGCACTCTCACACGTAGGTACATAAAAACAGCACACGCTCACACAAACGCATCCTCGGGGTGGATTGAAAGGTCTAGGTGTGTAGGTAGCTCCAGGAAGCCCATGCCCTCCTTCTTCTTCTGGCGTTACTGCCCGCCCCACCAACAACCTCACTGTCTCTCTCTTCCTCTGTCTCTCTGTCTCCCATCCTCTTTCATTCTCTCTCTCCACCCCCCTCGCCTCTCTGATCGGCTGTGTGGTGTAGGACATCTCTGGAATAGGGGAGGACGGGTACGGAGCAAAGACACTGAGTAAGTGTGTTAAAGAATGGACCCTATACCCCTCTCCTAAGCACATATGTAACATTTCAGTTAAGATTTTTTCTTTATCGTTGCGTCGTCCTAGCCGTCTCAAACAACCACAGGCCTGTCTGCATGTCAGAATACTAATATATGTTGGTCCACAGGTTGTAATGTTTTAGAGATTCCTGCTTTATCATGCTTAGGCTTATGTGGTAGCTAAAATGATGCATGAACATAATGTGTCAATAGCTGTCAAATTATTTTTGTTTAGTTTGTATGTCGAGAATGTGGTGCTATTTTCTATGTAAGCTTATTTCTTCCATGGGATAAAAATTATTTTTTTTTCTTCTTATAATTCAGCAATTCAAAACCATTTTTGTGCAATTCTGTGTTTATATCTCACAAATCTGACATTTTTTGCAATCCTGAGGGGAAAAAAGTCTGAATTGTGAGCCTTACATTTATATATATATATATATATAAACACACTTATTATCTATTAAATACAGGTGCATCTCAATAAATTAGAATGTCATAGAAAAGTTCATTTATTTCAGTAATTCAACTCAAATTCTGAAACTCGTGTATTAAATAAATTCAATGCACACAGACTGAAGTAGTTTAAGTCTTTGGTTTTTTTAATTGTGATGATTTTGGCTCACATTTAACAAAAACCCACCAATTCACTATCTCAACCAACCATGACATTCTAATTTATTGAGATGCACCTGTAGAACATGAAGTTCTCCTAATGGAAATCTGTTACATTCTAGTCTTTTGTGTTTGTCTTTTATGATGTCTCTGCAGTGCTGTGCCAAATGTTGTCTTCAGGTTTTAACAGTGTTTTTATGTTCTCATCAGGAGCATTTAGCCAACACAATTATTAAAATATGTTTTTAAAGGGGTCATATGATGCGATTTCAAGTTTTCCTTTCTCTTTGGAGTGTTACAAGCTGATTGTGCATAGATAAGATCCCTGAAGTTGCAAAGACTAAAGTCTCAAAACCAAAGAGATATTCTTTATCAAAGTTAAGACTCTGCCACGCCCCCCTAAAACGGCTCGTTCTAACACGCCCCCACATATCTACCTCGCTATGTCGAAATATTTGCATAATGTTGCCCAAATGTGCACGCAAAGAAAGAAGGCGTGGTTTCAGTAACCGCAGTTAGTGTTGAAGCAGCCATGTCAGGGAGACGCTGTGTGTTTCTAGGCGAAAGCAAAAGCACTATTTGGCCTTCCTAAAGTAGATGTATTTAGGAATCTTTAAGATTACTTTCAACAGAACAGCAATGCATTGGACTTACAATAATGTACAGTATTTGAAAAATAATGTGTTTTTTGAACATTAAAGCATGTCAACATATTCTGTTACACCAAATACACAAAATAATGATCTTTAAAAAAGCATCATATGACCCCTTTAAGGGAATACACATCGGCCAAACTGAATATTTAGTATTATTCTCAATGAATTAATATGTATTTGTGCCAAGACATAATACATAGAGAGGATAAGCGATGGATGTTCACAGAAAACAAAGCCGATATATAAGATCAGAAGAGAGGACATTTCTTTTAGGTTGAGTGTGTTTATCTCTCTTCCTCGGTACTGGGTCCCTAATTTAATCTTCTGTGTCTAATTTTATTTTATTCTTTAAACTCAAGTCTAATTTTGTCAACCAAATGCAACCAAGACTGTCAAAGTTTATAGAACACATAGATCACACTGCTACAAGAAAAAGTTACTGAGTAACCTGATGACTTCAGGTCAGTTTGTTGGAGATAGTCCAGCTCCAAAGCGTTAGCTGTCAGGCTTTGTAGTCATTTTGAGAGTGGCAGGTTTCCAGACCGAGTGTGAATTCAGAGCTCTCTGGATGAGCTTGTCACTTTGGACAGATTAGGTTTTGCCATGTAATTGACATATGGCATGATGCTATTCTAGACAGCCATTGTCAACATAATGAAAAATTACTTGTTTGTTTTTCTCCTTGGCCGGTAAACAGGATTTGTGGCTTTTATTTAATTTATTTTGGAAATAGACTCACTTGATGACGCACTGATAAAAAATTATACGTGCTGTCAGAAAGAATCATTTACAGTTTGTTTGCTTTAGCATGCAGAAAGATACAAGTTTTGTCCATGGCAGTTTTAAGTTTAAACATTTCAGAGTTACATTTCAGCAAACATTTCATTGATATGAATATATATACATTATTGTTTGGGGTCAGTAGGTTTTTTTTTTTAATTAATGAAGCACGGATGCATTAAATTGATTAAAGGTTAAAGTAAAGACATTTCTAATACTACAAAAGTTTGCATTTCTTGCAAATAAATGCTATTGTTGTGAAGTTTCTATTCACCAGAGAATGCTGGAAAAAATGTATTACTGTTTCCTCAAAAAGATTAAGCAGCACTGTTAATAAGTAGTGTTTCTTGAGCACCAAATCAGAATGCTGAAAGATTATTTGACACTGAAGACTGGAGTAATGGCTGCTGTAAATTCAACTTTGCCATCACAGGAATAAATTAAAAGTTATTTTGAATTGTGTTCATATTTTACAATATTACTGTTTTTGATTATAATAAATGCAGCCTTGATGAGCATAAGAGACTTTTGCTTCTTCTTTTTTTTAAGTCACCGTGTCTTTCATGTGATGTTAGTAGAAGCATAATTCTTAAGTTCGGGCTCTTATAGCTGAGAGTCAGAGGGCAAATGTCACTGTCCAGTCTTACAAAATGATGTATGATCTGACTCCACCACAAACTCCAGGCATTGATCAAACCCACATAACCTTGTTTAAAGTCTTCACAGATGCTGTCCCCTCAGCTTGGCTTCTGTTTAATGCACAGAACTCATCCTGCAGAATTCAAAAGAATATACAACTCAAGCTTTGTTCTAAGTTGCTTATTTTATGTTGCTTATTACCTACACAGGCAGCTGCCTTCTAAGAGAGATATCCTTACAGCCATTACTGATTTGGAATGCTCTACATAACCAGCTATGTGAGACTCAACTCGCGATAATATATTCAGTTGAGTCTGGTGCTAACAATAGAGCTCAACTCTAATCAGCATAAAATTAGCATGTTCAAATATTAGGTAAAATAATTATTTTTAATTCTACATTTTATTCATACTGTTTAAAGTGTTCTCACCTCATCTGCTTGAATTGGATCAGTAATGCAAACATGCAGTGTTGCCTTTAGAATTTAGCCAAACAAGAAATTTAAGGAGGCAGCAAAGTTAAGTTGCCTACCTTTTGGAACAGCTTTTTTTGTTGTGAGTCTGCATTTTTATGCCTCAAAATTGTGCTTCTGTGGGCAGTTCATTAGGTTGCCAAACAGATCTTCAGAGTGTGCTTTGTGTTGTAAGGCTTTAAATGGACATAATCCATTGTGTTTATGGCAATAGCTACACAAATAGAGCCCATCTAGCATTTCCACAGCATCTAAATTGTTCTGTGTAAGAGTGGAGCACTACACAGAAGCTGATTTATGTGTGATTCATTCTCTATAGTTTAATGTTACCACTGCCTATGAGAAAAATGAAGCTCTGGCTCAGAATAACACTCGATCCTATCTGGGTTTGAATCGATGGATAATAACCATATTGTGTTCCTGCGGCAGCCTGCTTCTGTTCGTTCCAGGGCTAAAAATAAACTCCTCTGGCTCTCTAAGTCCCTGTGTGCGCAGACCACCTCACAACTAGCGTCACATTGGACCTGCGTTTCCATAATTGGACTATTATATTCAATTAGTATTGCCACTGTCTGAAACTTCAGTCTCATCCGTGATTAAATTTTCTGTTGTCCATCATCGCCTTTCCGCTGATCCCTTTAATCTCCCAAATGAGCACTAACTCAATTTTGCCACTCTTTTTTTATTTTTCTCTTTTTTAATACAAATGTCCTTGTCAACAAGCACGTAATGACATTACATGCTCTCAGTAACTCATTTACACTTCCACTTGAGCAGTGCTCTGAGATGAGAGACCTTGGTGAAGGGCACACCAAATGTGGCCATGTCGATCGCCGGCATTCTGCAAAAAGCAGGCGGAGTCCTATCATAACCACCCACCCCACTGAGTATGTTTTTCTGTTCTGTTTCCAGGGAGTCAAGAGGAACTGATTCTCTCATATGAGCCCGTCATCAGACAAGAGAGTAAGTGCCTCTCCGCTGTCTCTCATGCTTGAACTGTATGACGTTCACAGTCAGTGTAAATAAATTACGTGATTGGTGTTCGATTTCAGTCAGAGATTTTCTGTGCCTGTATTATCTGTTTGAACAGTTAATTATGCCAGACCGGTTATAATCTTGGGGCCCATGAAGGATAGAATCAACGATGACCTCATTTCCGAGTTTCCGGACAAGTTTGGATCATGTGTGCCACGTAAGTACCCTACAGAGATCTTGTGGTTCCTACCCAGGTGGTTAAATTATCAGATAAACTAAACTTTCAATGGATCTTTCATTAATTATTCATGATTATATCTTTAGTATGCACAGATACTAAACCTTCAGTAGAGGCTGACTCGACCGATATCTTAAAAGAGCCCACCTGAGCAATAGTGTACTGTGTTATTCTCACTTGTGCCATTATGGATTTCAATTGGAGTGTTAGAAAAACCTCTGGCCAAGGTAGTTTGTAATTATATCCAGTAGTCTTGGGGGTTTTAAGCCTTTGTGCTGATAGCAGTTCTGATGGGGTTCATCAAAATGAGATGGTAAGGTGAGTGGCCTGACCATAAGAGTCCGTGGTGTTCCCTTCTGTCCCAGTGTGCTTGAGTGCAGTTCCTGAAACTCATTTCATTGTGCTGTGACTATCAAATCACTTATTTCAAGGTCTGCTAATTAACAAACTTCAACTAGGTCACTAGTTAGTGATGCTTTCAGAAGTTACAAGTGGTCTAAAGAGTAAATAAAAAAACACTAAAAGCACTTGGAGCAAACCTTTAAAGTAACCCTTCGTAATCCATAATTTGTAACATTTCCTTTGTTTTCTAATTTTCTTCCCTTGTTTATTGGGAAAGAGCTTTGTTGGCTTGTATTAGTGAAAAAATGAACAAATTGACAATACTATGGAGGTCTTCATCTCACAATAAAAATCCCATATCATTCGGAGAGTTTGCTGATGAGTGCCACAGAGCTCTTTCATGTTTTACATCTTAAACCGTGTATTTATTGTTTGTTTTTCAGTTTTCCAGACTTATATTTAACCATTTTTGTTTGTTCATAATTTAAAAAAGCGGCTAACAGTTCTGATCAAGAAGGTAAGTGAGAATATTAGTCTGCAATTAGCAAGATTATAAGTAGAAAATGTAATAGTTCTTCCCTGTAGTATACAGTTCATCCTGTCAGTGGGATCTATGGGTATTTCTGCTTAGATCACTGCTGCTGTTCTATCTCTTAGTATGTCACCCTGAAAGGTAGACATATAATAGTTTATTTGTAATTGTAAGTAGACTTGCCCTCCGTCCTCTGGCAACTTAAGGTATTCCTTATGAATGTGTATGTGAATAATGATGATGATGATTTTTATGTGTTGTAGAACAGAGTACCCAAATCTTTAAAAAAACTAAAGCCTGGATATTTTTTAACCAATTTCAGATACTACCAGACCAAAGCGGGATTATGAAGTGGATGGGAGAGATTATCACTTTGTGTCCTCACGAGAGCAGATGGAGAAAGACATCCAAGAGCACAAGTTCATCGAGGCTGGACAGTACAATGACAATCTGTATGGAACCAGTGTACAGTCTGTCAAATATGTGGCTGAGAGGGTCAGTAGCATTACTATTTATATAAAGTGCTTTGAATTACCATTGTGAATTAAATGTGCTACAGTATATAAATAAGCTTGCCTTGCCTAACGTAGATTTCACAATTTGGGATGCCTAGCCAGTTTAGCATGTTTCAGATGCACAGTACTTGCCAGTAAATGCGGTAAAGAGTCAAACTCAATATCTTAGAGGCCGTTATTCACAAGACTTTTCCTTGCTAAACATCTCATAGGCCAACACTTGTCCTTGTGCCCTTGAATGTGTCTTTTGTGAACGGCCCCTTACTCTACTGTTCAGCTTCCTAGCATTTACCAAGTCCTTTTTGCTTTTCTAGGGAAAGCACTGCATACTTGACGTGTCTGGGAATGCGATAAAACGACTACAAGTAGCACAACTCTACCCCATTGCCATCTTTATAAAGCCTAGATCCATCGAGTCCTTAATGTAAGTTTACCACACACCTCTATGATGCCGTATATATGTTCCATAAATAATAAAAAATTCCTCTGCACTCAGACTAAGGGACTGATACGCTTCTAAAACCTGTGTATTTCAGGGAGATGAATAAGAGGTTGACGGAGGAACAGGCCAAAAAGACGTACGACCGTGCCATGAAACTGGAGCAGGAGTTTGGCGAGTATTTCTCAGGTAACAGAAAAGTTCGTAATCCATCCAGAGGACCTGAGCAGCACTTTTATGCTCAGATATCACTTCATTTGCATATTCTGATAGTCTCTTGCATATGCATTACCTCAGAGGCCAACCACTGCAGCCTGTTACATCCATCATGTTTGACAGCAGAGCCATGGAGCTGATGGTCTCCCCTGAGTGAAACACATCAACTTTCTCTTGAAATTTGCATTAGCGTGACCCCCGAGAGTCTGTATGGAGGAATGTGAAAAAGCGTGCAGCGACATGATTTTGAACCCGTGTGACTATTCTAGTGCTTTTAATTTTTTTATTCCGTTGCTCTGAATCTGCAAGAAAGCTCCTGGAAGAGATTTTAAAAGTCTGTTGCTTTACTAATAATGCATACTTAAATAGAAGAGCTATTTTTCTTATCAGAAAAAATTAAATATATTTTTTAATGAAAAGGCTGCATAATTCTCACTTCTTTGTTAGATATTCTTTTGCTGGGTAAAATTGCTATTCTTACAATTTATGCAGAAGAATCCATGAACAATGATGTGGCTAATGAGCCATTAAGTTCAAAAACGATCATTATGAAACATTGTCATCAGGGGTTCTTGTGGTGCAAAATGAAAAAGATGTTAATCTGTAAAGTGTTTAAAAATCTTTTAACATCAGCTCTTTCTCTTTTTCTTTCAGCGCTGGTTCAAGGAGACACACTAGAGGACATTTATAACCAGTGTAAGATGGTGATAGAAGAACAGTCTGGACCTTACATCTGGATTCCCTCAAAAGAAAAACTATAAAAAAAAATCACCTTACCCTGGCAGGGACCTTGGACTGGAGAAAAAAAACACACATAGGAATAATTTGTAATATAATATAAATTATTATTATGGCAATGTTTATTGTTATCTCTTACAGTGTTTTTTTCCAGTTTGTTTGTTTGTTTATTTTACATTGCATTTTTCACTTTCAATATGAATGTTCCTGAATGTACGCCACAAAGTGTTAGAAGCATTTTTGGTCTCAACAAAAAATATTTATTGGTTAGCATTTTAATTTAAAGAAAAAAAGGAAACCAAATTTAGCGCTGAGTATTCTTCTTCAAACAATCTTCGGTTGGGATTTCGAGCAAAAGGTCAGAGTAGGTCAGATCATCACGGATGATTTCCACACCCCATCACCACCTCCAAGAAAACAAAAATCTATGTTGATATCAGCTTGCTTCACTTTTCACCCAATCGGTTGGTTTCACACATCTCATTTCACAAACTCTCTAGCATCTGTGCACTCCTGTGGCTAACAGCACACACACATTGATTGTGTTGCTTTTCGTTGTATTATTTTGTTAATTTTGTTTTGTACAGACTTGTTTGTTTTGAAAGATTTCGTTCCAATTGTACGTTATTTCTAATGGATCCTTTCAGAAAAGAATCTTGTGATTTTAAGATGCTTTAGTTAATGTAAATGGATAAGGGGATTCAACTAGCTTTAGGAAATATGACACTATATTTTGCTATTTATATTGATAGAGGACACAACAGCACAGAAAATATTTATAAAGATGGTATATAACTTTGTCTAAAAATCATTTTGGAAAAGAGATTTTACTGGTACTGGTGTATCATATTGCGTCGTCGCTGTTGTGTTGGTGAGAATGAAAGGTAATGAGCGCATGTTTTCCCTGAACAAAACTCCCCCTTATCCATCCAGTTCCGGAATCCGCTAATTCTAAACCGACAAGAGTTCTGAAATTCTTGGAACTCAACTTTAATTGGCTGAGGATTCTACTGAATGGGAATTGAGTGTGTTTCAGCTGTGTTCAGATAACAGGAAGGAGCCTGATGTTTGCGAATCATTCGTTGAAGTGTTGTTCGGCCTCCCTTGAGCACCCTCTAAAGTGTTTACAGTACCTCAACTAGAAATGAGGGCCAAAGGGACAAGGTCTGCAAGAGGTCTTGCTTTTCTATAAATGTGTAGTGGATCATTTTAGTTTTTTTTTTTCATTTTGGCATGCACTTATGAACATGACCTTGGCTTCCTGTCCACACATTCATGCCGCATACTTATGTCATTTGTGCCCTTTCCATGTATAGTTGAGAGATATTCCCGTCCTTGTACATTAATTGTAAAGCTCTCACCATTTGTGGAAACTACAAATGCCAAAAGCCATTGACTCTGCTCACTCGTTTCAAATGCGGTGGGAATTATTTGTTGCAATATTTATTGGGAGATGATACAGCACGGTTCTGTGGCAAGAGTCTTTTGACCTACTGGTCACCACTTGCCTTAAAAAAAAGGGAAGAGGCTTTTTGGGCCAAATAGAAATTTTTTACACTTTCTTGAAGACTGAGCACTTTTGTACATTTGAGAAATTATTCACAGATTGTGTTCAACCAGATGGTGGACACAGAGGGGGATTTTCAGAAGAGGGAAACTGAATATCACAGTGAAGCTCTTAATGGTGTAATATGAAACTTCTTTGAATAACAATAGATCCTGTATATGTTATTACGACAGTGTAAACCATGGATGGCAACAGTGACTTGATCAATCAGAATATAAATTGAACATTTTAAATGCTGTGAAATAATTTTTTCTCTTCTAAACGTGCAGTTTTTTCTCCTTATTCAATGTGCTTGTGATTGATCATCTGTAGCATATCATTTTATTAATTTAGTAATGCAGACAATGGATCATGAAAGTATCTCACAGGATTTTGTGTACCCTTTTTGTTACGAATATTTGCATTTAAATCTGTTGGTATTATTCGGTAATCAAAAGTGAATCTCAAATGATGCTGTAGCTTTAGTGAAAATCAAAACCCTGCAGTTTGTACGCACTTGAACGAGGGTTTTCGGAGCCTTATGGTGCTCATAGTCTGATTTGGTCCATTAATTCCAAGTGAATGTTCAGCTTAGTCAAATGTGCTGAAATGGGGTTGTTTTTGTCTCAGGGTTGCCAGATAGGGCTTAATCACTGATATTAAACCTTCGGATCAGAGTGCATCTGTTTACCATTCAAATCTCAAATGTTTTATTCCTGATACCTGCGTTGCATTTAGTCTATTCCTTTGTTCTGGAGCGTCTGTGTCTGACGAGTTCGCTTTGTGATCTATTTATCCCCAAACGAGGATGCAAATTATTTTCCACACATTGTTTTTTTTTTCCTGAATCCCAAATGATATGTGCAATTTTGTATATAAATATCTGTTTGCACTTATTGTAGTTGTTTAGGAGATCTTTAATTAACACTGTCCCCCAAACCTCTGTTTTTTCTTTTCTTTTCTTTTTTCTATTTATATCACAGGAGATTAAAGTTAAATTATTAAACACTTACATCTACCTTCTGTTTGTAAGTATCATTTCCCAGCATTCCATGGGTGTAACAAATTAGGCATACTTAGTTAACATTTGTTAAAAGGAAATAGTTTTATTTTTATTTCAGTCTTTTTCTTTTGGCTTTTCTGAAGGAAAAACAAGGGAACCTATTCTTTGCATCCTGTTGCAGTATGTATTCCTGGTTGCTTTGAGGAGTCCAAATAAAGACATTGCTTTAGGTATACATGAAGGTACTCTACTCTTAAAATGTAAATGAAAGATTTGGTGAGACATTTACACTCTTCAGATGACTGACAGCTGTCTCTCAAATGCTTTGACCTGTTTTGGTCTCTTATTGTGCACAGTGAGAGTGCACCTCTTTACTGACATCTAGATTTGCCTTTTAACATCAATTAATCTGCTGCTTACTCCATGGCATGTCATAATTTATATACAGAACCTTTAACAGAGTTTGTCATGCAAGACAAACCACTTTCGCTCCAAATTGCTCTGAAAGGCAATTTAACTAATCACTGTGTATGAGAGTCACTAATGAGTAGGGTGGACACTTGCGACCTCTCACAGTGTGCATATTTAAGTGTCACTTCAAACATCGTTTCCTTGACATTATTGCAAGAATCTGAAGTACTTAATGAAGTACTTATCAAGTCCGTATAGTGTGTTCATGCTGTGCATGATCCAGTGCCAAGTGCAAGAGAGGAAACTGCTATTTTTCAGAATGATGCTTAGCCTATTGAATGTATTGGGTTGCCAACTCACGCTGCCCATGTAAATCTCAAATTGGCAACCCTGCTTACAATATGAAACAAAGTCTCAGCTTTCAAATTTGGTAAGTTTTAAAACTAAATTCAAACAATAAATACACTTAATGGTTGTGGCGCACTTAATGTGGCGTAAATCGTAAAATGTAGCACTTCAGTTAAAGCCAGTGCCATGAAAAAAAACTAAGTTGCGCCGAGCTTTGATGTCGCCGCGCGGTCACGTGGTCCACGGAGCTGCCCAAACAAACCAGCGTTGACAATACATTTGTATGGGTTTAAGTAGAATAGACGACAGCTTCATTATACAATTATTTGCAGCAATTTTTGGTAAACATTACAGCATATTATGTATTGATTTACGTCGATGACATTTACAGTGTAATTTTATTCCGGAGAGTAATGGAGAGGCAGCATTAATATGGTTTTCTTTACTCTCGGGTAGCCTATTGCTTACTTATAATGTGACCATACAGCTTAACTATTTTTCAGTTAAATAAGTGTTCTATATTTTAGTCCAATAATATTTATTTAATTGGTAGCCTACTAAATACCATTTGTGCAAAACTGATGGTCCATTAATGACTTATAATATGTTTTTCTAATATGTCTATGACTTATATTTCAATGAGTGTAGTATGTAAACTTAAAATAAAATAAAAATCCAATAGAAAGAGGCAAATTAGAGTCATTTTGTGGTTAGAAAAAAAAATCATTTTAATTTGTAATGCGTTTACCCACTAGGTACCTGTATGGCTCTTTACTAAATATATCTAGAATATTGCAGGTCATACCTGCTTACTTATTTTTAAATTCTTCATTTGAATAAATATTTAGACATGATTAAACACTAGATGTTTAAATAAGAAATTAAAAAAGTTAATAACTTGCATCCTTTTTTTTAACTCCTTTTCATCCTTTGATACTTGCATAATTGCACACAATGAATGCAAGCAAATACTGAATTTAAAGTGTAAAATAGTGCTAAAAGGCATTCAGAAAAAGATTTTTATCCCCCTATATTTACAGTATATACACGTGAATTGATATTGAATCTCGATCGAAACCCCCCAAAAAAACTCACTCCAAGCTGAACTTAAAAGCTGGCAACCCTGGTAACTGTAATCATGAAACTATTTTTAAGATGATTTGTCCATCAAAAATGTTGTTTCTGCGTCTTTGTAATAATCGGAAACCATCATAGTTCAGTCGAAAGTGGTAGAGCTGCTACAGTCTCAGAAAAAAAGGTTTAAAAAAATGTCAGATGCGGTGCCCATTAAAAAGTTACTAATGTGTACACATTTGAGGTACTAACATGTGCTTTACAAATACCAATCTGTACATTTAAGCTATTAATATGCACCATTTAGGTGTAAATAAGGTACATGGTTGTGCCTTTTAGCTTTTGTACATTGATGCCACTGCAGTGACAGCTTTTGCACCTTTTACTGAAAGTGTTTTTTCAGCTGTTTTTGCTGCCCTCTAGTGGTTGATCAGGACGTAACGCATTTTTTCACCCGCTGCTGCTTATATGTTGCACTTGTTGCACTGCACCAGATTCAGGAACATGAAAGTGTGTTATTAGTATTCGCTGTTTTCACTCCAAAATGTTTTGTAGTCTCTTATATCAGTTGTTACACCTCTCCAGCATCAGGACACGCTGTGGACTGTTCATTAGAGACACGCTCATATAGAACGGCTGTTTCTTCCCTGCATGTGGGTCCGACCTCAGAGTAACCAAAGTCCTCAAAGTGTGTCGCTGCAGCGGAGGCCTGACTGCTCTCTTTCGGCTTAATGAAGTCTGTGTAGACGTACGGTAAAGGAGTCACCTCTTCAGTGACAGGTACTTCCTGAGAGACAGGAGTGGTCGGAGTAAACAGGTATTATTAATATGTTTATTTTTATTTTTTAAATCGCATTAATCATTCTGCTGGATACACGGAGATTGTTTCATGACTTAAAGACCCAATGAAATGACCTGACAGTGGCATTTAGGCTCATTAGAATATTAAGCACACAATTAAATCTTTAAGTGTCACGCAATAGGACAAAGCAATATTATACTAAATGTCATGTTTATTATAGTTAATAATATTGTAGGCTATTATTATTATTAGTTATGATTGACAATTATTAGACAGAAAGAGTCAATTTAAAGAGCCAAACTATTAGCCTTTAACTTCAGCTTATAGTTCAAAACCTGATTTGTTAACATTGCATTAGCTTATAGAGGCCTCAAATGTAGTATATATGAAATAAAAGCCACAAAACACTTTTTGTATTTTCGTTGGGTCTTTAAGATAATGAAGTGACCACCGCAACTTCCGGTGCAGCGCAGTGTATGGAAATTGTGAGAATATTGAGCACACAATTAAATCTTTAAGTGTCACGCAATAGGACAAAGCAATATTATACTAAATGTCATGTTTATTATAGTTAATAATATTGTAGGCTATTATTATTATTAGTTATGATTGACAATTATTAGACAGAAAGAGTCAATTTAAAGAGCCAAACTATTAGCCTTTAACTTCAGCTTATAGTTCAAAACCTGATTTGTTAACATTGCATTAGCTTATAGAGGCCTCAAATGTAGTATATATGAAATAAAAGCCACAAAACACTTTTTGTATTTTCGTTGGGTCTTTAAGATAATGAAGATTGTCTTAAATGTTCATCATATTAACGTCCAAATATGTACTAAATTCATTATTGCACATCTGTTTATTAATGATTTTGATTGTCTATTACCTGATAAATACCAAGGTCATTGTCTGCACCCCCTGTGAAGTATATTTCACAGATACAATTACAACTGGTATAATCAATACAAGCTTATAGATAGTTAAATAGATATATTCATTTTTTAATACCTTCATCTGTAGTTCTGCCATTTTCTGCTCTTTGCCCTAAAAATACAACAACAGTAAAACATTCTTTACAAAATAGAAATGAAATGCAATAATTGCTGCAATTGTATTTCATGTTTTAGGTAGCCTGCAGAATAGCTGGGGAGTTTTTAAACGGGGAAATTTGTCTGGTTTTTGTGTTTCTATGATTCATATTTATTTTTTTCAAACTGGCGTTTTTGAGAACAATTGGGTGAGAACTGAGATGCTGAAATGATGTGGTATTGAGGTTCATGATCTGAGTCACAGAATAAATCTAAATCATGAAGGATGTGGGTTTCATAAACAATTAGTTTGCTAAAGCAACATTTATGAACCTTTATTTGGGAGAAAATCTTACTGTGATGGTTTTTGTAAAGGCAGTAGAACACGATGCACAGTCCCAAAACTCCTGCGAGTGTAAGTCCACTTGAAAGCACAATCTGATCAGACTGAGTTTGACCACCAGTGCCATTTCCTCGGTTAACAGTTGAGTTCTCACCTTAAAAGAAAAACTGAAAATTACAGGATTATGCTATGCTTCTTTCTTTTTCTCGATTCTGTTTCTGTTGAAAGATGTTTTACGAAATGTCTTTGTTTAAAGATGTTTTAGGTTTAATTCCTGCTCCTAAACAGAATATTAAAATCTGGCATCATTTTGAGGATTCATGTAAGGTGCACAACGAATGAACTACTGCTCACCGGTAATATATGTGTGCTTTTCTGATTCTCCGTATGCATTTGAAGCAAAACAGCTGTACGTCCCGTAATCGGAGCTGGTTATGTTGCTGATGTGTAGAGTTTGGTTCCTCTCACTGAATGAGTGTCTGTGTTTCTCTAGAATAGAGAATCCTTCTCTCTTCCACATCAGATACAGAAATAAGCCGCTCACTTCACATTTGAGAGTCACAGATGTGCTGGAGGTCCAGGAGACCACAATTTCTGTCACACTTAGAGGGTCTTAAAGTAAAACATACTAATGAGCAAAAGTACAGCAAAATTAGACGAATTCTACATGAAATAAGCATGACTGTGATAGGTCTGACTTACACTGAATAATTAATGTAAAGCTTAGCATATTTGTAGTGCCGTTTCCTCTAACTATTGTTTCAGTGAAGAATCCTTCATCCTTTGCTGTCACGTTCTCCAGAATGAGGCTGTTATTGTTTAAATAGAAATGAGCTGTGCCACAGCATTGACTGTATGCAGCACTGAATGTGGTGTTTTTTTTAAAGCATAGACATGTTATTGATCCATTTTGTTTGGTCCATTCCACTGAGTGCAGAGAATCAGCAGTATGTTGATCAAGTTCCCCTCCAGTCAGCTCAACACGACTGTATAAGCCCGTCTGCACTTCTTTGACTTCAATTTCTCTCGCTGTCAAATCAATATGTATATAATATGTAATACAATATGTAATAAACAAAAAAAAAAGTTCAACTATATCTATGTATAAATGACTATACATGTAAATAATTGGCCTAGAGAAATGAAATTATTCTCTTTAAGTAAACATAATATATAGCTTTTTAAAGTGTATTTAATTTATATATTACAATCCACATATGCATTAATAGCCAAATGAAAACAGAAGCACTGCAATAATTATTAGCTATAGAATTTATTAGCCATACTTACTAAATACAGCAAAGAGAAACAGCCAAATATGAATGAAACATCCAGGCATCGTTAGTCAGGAGTTAGACTTAGTGTTTTAAGAGCTAAATTAGCATTTTATTAACATTGGCAACCATTAATCAAACCGTTCAAATTTGCAGATCTTGTTTCTATGACACACTTTAATGCACTCAGAGTTGAAACTGTCACCTCAGAGTAAAAAATAGCCACTAAAAACCACGACAGGAAAAATAAAAAGCGGTTAGAACAAGGAAGAAGGCAGGGCTGCTTTTATTCAACTGATCTAATAGACAACAACTCTCGTACATTGTTTTGCAGAGTATATTAGACTTTTAACTAAATCATAAAGGACAGCTTACTCTGGTTCAGTGTATCATTTAAATCTGATTATGGCTATAATGTCATCTTGCTTTGCTAAATGCCTTTTGGTTTTTCAGAAGCCTTTCAGTGTTGATTCAGTTTAATTTAGTATTATTTTTCTGGGATATTTATACAGTACATACTGTTATTTAACGGTATCTCCTAAAAAAATCTGTGAAGAGTCTTGATTTTGTGATACTAAATATAAAGTTACATAAAACATCTATTAATGTAACAAGTGGTTAAACAAGGAAACCTATCATCCTCTGGTATTACCCTTCAGTAAGAAAAGACCAGCTCATTGCAAACTGTAAAATAATTAGGCAGTGGACTGATGGAGTAGCTGTGATGAGTTTTGAAGACATTTCCAGTCTACAGTTTGAGGAAATATATATATTTTTTAATTAAAACAAGCCTGCTAAACATAAACATATGAAGAATTCACACAATCTAATATGCAGAACAGGATGTATGAAAATAGGCCATGAAGGAGACTTCAGTCCAAAGTGAGTCTTTCTAATTCAGCAGTGGCTGTACGTGAAGCAGGCGGTGTGTCGGATTTCTGGCCCTCCGCTACAGATTTAAAGTGCTGATCACAGGAGAAACAAAATCAGCTCTTCAATAATACAACCCAGAACTTCAACATCTAAAATCCTGTGCTTTACAAAAAAAGTGAATACATGTCACATAATACAAATAATGTGAAACAAGTAATCAATATTTGCAGATTGTGAAAAGCATTTTATATTATTTAATGTAATATTATATAATGTCTGAAACTAACCTGTGAGTTTTTGAATTCAGAGTAGAGTGTGAACAGGACGTGAAGTGAGTAAATCCGGTTCTTGTACACGGGGATGTCCAGGATTCCTGACAGGTTACATTAACAGTCATTACAATAAAACCAAGAAAAGCATCAAAGATGTAAATGTAAGAAACATGCAACTTACCGCACATAATGTCGACATACTCTGCCAAATCACAATCAATATCTGCGGTGGGGAGATTGACCTGGTGAACAGATGGGGAAGTGAAGGTGAACATGACTGAATTTGCAGATTTAATTCATGACCTTTCAGTCAAGATCTAACCTTCCCCAAAAGCTCCTCAAACTCAGGTGGCCACTCTTGCATCAGGCTGTCAATATCTGGCATGGGTCTGAAGAAAAATGCATGACTCTTGTTAAAAAAATGACACAGATGTTGTGTTCTGTTCTCTGGATGTTTGTGGTTGGTTCATGTCAGTGCTTGCCTTGTGTAGTGTACAGTAGCTGGAGGCTTGGACCGATGCAGCTCACTAATGCTCTCGATCCAGTTGTCTATGGCTTTGGGGTTCTTCTCTGGGTTTTCGATGCTCTTTACTTTTACTTCCTGTGAAAGAGATGTGCATCACTTTCTCATTTCACTTACCAGGCTAAAATCATCAAAGCACCTTAAGTCTTGTAGTGTGTGAACTCACAGCAACATTGTGTTGTTTGCTGTTCTCTGACAGCCACAGGGAAAGCACTGTTGGGTCGCCAGCATAAGTGGCCATGGCACTCTGCTTCTGCCTGCCTGTCCTCCTAGAAACTGAAATAAAAACACAATGGCATGAAAAACAGTTGATGGATGCTAGGTAAAATGTAAAGAAGTGGTAAACAGTCTGACCTATCTGTCTTGGGGATGGTGTGTGCACACTGGCTGCCTCCTCTGCATTCACCTCAAAACTCTCGTCGTATGGCTGGTTGGTTGCGAGTTGAATCTGTTTGCAGATATTATTTGCACTTTTTAGTTTTTACTAAAACTGGGTTTCAAAACCTAGGGAGATGCCTGCCTAGATTGTATTTTTAGGAGTCATAGTGATACCAAAATGCTGCTGACTCAGAACATGTCTATGATGCCCTAAAATGCTGTCTAGGTAGGCAGCATACTTGGTTTAGAGACACAGCCCATGAAGTAAGTCTTTTCCAGCTGGTTTAGTTTTGCTTTACGGGACTTTTATAACCTACCACAATCCGTTTTAGGAGGCACCTAAAGGTTTTTTAGACCCAATGTGACACATAAGCATTAAGGAATAACAATGTTTTACTGTAGCTTAGTGTTTGATGCGCTCGTTACATTGAATAGCGAGGCATAAAATACACCACGTTAGTGTCTCATATAAATGTTTACGTAATTAACATGGTACGCAAGATTAAATTATTGACATTTGCGCGATAATAATAACAAACCTTTTGTCGCTCTGACCTCTCCATGAAAACACGGTGTACTGTTGCCAAGGAAACTTGATCTCGCGAGATCTTCAGCGGAAGTGCGCGAGAACGTCAGTTTGTTGAATTCATATTTTATTCATTGGCAAGAGAAGAGGTATTACATAGTAACGTCATTAGCAACTTTAGCTACCAGAAAAAAAGTTACATTACTTTTAGTGCTTTTAAAAAATTGATTTGCAAAAATGCCCCTTTTTATTTATATTGTATTATTTCCTAATATAATAAATTGTATGATGTACTGTTCTTTACTTTATACAAATAAAAAAGCAATCATTATACATTATACAACATTTCTATTATACACCCATTTCCTGTTAATAAAAGTTTCTAAATCCTTCTAAAATAATCTTGAGTAAATACAATGATAAAACAAATGCAACATTATTTTTCCAGTCCTCAAAAAGGTAAACAAAATGTTCAGTTTAAATGACGCCTGTCTATTTAATACCCGAC